>NC_082341.1:24679511-24983391 GCF_027477595.1 Haemorhous mexicanus | reverse complement strand
ATAAACAATGGCATATTTATTGCAGTGTTCAAGTTTTTAGGAAGAGTAATGACTGGAGAAATAAATGATACCAAGAAATGGTCTTGAGCACTTCTATGAATCAAATTCTGTCTGATGGAGAGAAACATTTGCTACCTGAAAGCTGTTCATCAGAGTATACAAAGTACAAAGATGACTTTAATCTAATTTCTAATAGACAAACACCAACAGCATGCTTCAATAACATGCTGTACATTGAAGCACGGTGAGCCAGCATAGACATAAAGAGTACCAGCCATTTAGGTAAAAACTGGTTTGTCAAAGAACTTCGGTGAAATGCAGCTTCTGGTACAGAAAGGGCATCGTCTTAAGGCAATTGCAGGATACCTGCAATTTTAAAACTCTCCGTACAACATATTTTAACGATTCCCTCTGCAAGTGACATAGAACAAATGCAGCAGACATCACTGCAAAGTGAAGCCCTATAGAGAGGAACACAGTTTAAACCACTAAAAAGAGTGGGAGGAAAGGAAAGAATGGGAGCTCAGCTCTATAAGCCTTTTTTAGGCCAAACCCTAGAAAATCAACCGGAAAGGCTGCGTGCTCAGCACTTTGGGTAACCAGGCTATTTGTTTAAGTGCCTGTATACAGATTTATGAGTCAAAGTTTCAGCTCTTTATAAATCCTTAAGCACAATGGCAGAGGGTTAATATTTCACAAGTTCTCATGTCTTAATTACAGGAAAAAAGATTAGGTGCAAATCTCCATTGTAGAGAAGATTTTCAGAAGACCTCCACACCAAACAAGTCCAAGTATGGCCACCTTGAGGCTTGTAGAGAATCAATTACAGTGTCTACTTATCTTGGACCTAAATAAGACCTAAATGTATTTACAGCCATGACCCTAGGACTCTCTCCCTAAATGCACTAAAAAGGTAATTTCTGTGCCTACTACTTTTAGATGGGCTGTTTAAGACTTGCTCCATCTTAAGGGTCTCAGCTCTGCCCTTCCATCTCAACTGAATTTCCCTATCATATGGTGGTTTTACAACTCTTACTTCATCTCAAATCTGCCATTGCTATGTGAGAGTCGAAAGGGCTGCAGAAGACACGGGTGTGCCAGAGGTGACCTGGATGGGTTGCTCCTCCCCAGACCTGTCAGCTGTCCACCAGACCACTCTTCTTACATGAAGCCACGGTCTTCAACACACCCCCAGATCAGGGCCAGGTTCAAAATACAGGATGCTGCTCACACAGCTTTTCTCAGAGGAGACCATAGCACCATATTTCTAAGGACCACTGCTTTCTAAACAAACGCGTTGCTGAAAGAAGTCTTGAGGAGAGGGGTGGAGAAAGTAACTGGGGTGGGGGGAGAAACCAAGATGAGGGGGATTGACTAAAACCAACCTAAGGAATATTTTTCTTATTCCAGCATGAAATGTTGACAGAATTAAATGTGGGATTAAAAAAACCAACCTTCTAAAGCGTAGTTTCATGTTACCTCCGCAAGAGTTTTGATTCCACTTATGAGACTTCCCAAATGAAAATGCTGGCTGTGCGCCTGCCTCAAAAATACATTTTTTCCTCAGCAGAGTGGGTTTGCCAGTTGTCAATGCCATTTCTTTGCTAGCCAGCAAAATACGTTCATGCTCACAGCAGGCAATTACCATTCTTTTCTCTACTGGTAAGGGGCATGACTTCACTCCTAGGTTGAAGATCCCTGGATCATTTCTGTATTGCACAGTCTAGTTAGCCAGTGTAATTAACCCTTAAAGCAAATGGAATAATTATTTCCTTTCTTTTTAAAGCAAGTTTAAATGGTTTCATCTGAGAGTGGCTTTACGAAGAGGTGAATCTGTTTTACACATTTGTGGCCTGTTCTGCTGGGAACAGAAGTGCCACTGGAGTGAGGCTGCCTCGCAGCACGGCTCAAAAACCTCTGCTACAGGCAGCCCTCTGAAAACAAAAAACACCAGTGATCGGATCCAAAACTTCTTGAAGTTAATGGGAGCCTTTTAATTAGTTTCAGTGTCTTTGGGGAAAACCCTTAGGGCAAATATTCCTTTTTGAAACTTGTTCTCCAACTCGTGGGGCTGGGAGGTGGTATTTTTCATGCATACACAACAGTGCGGCAAATGCTCCCAAAGTGCTCTTATTACAAGCCCCAAACCATACCGGGAAAAGAAGGGAAAAAAAAACCCCAGAGGTCTCTGGATTACAAGTCTGATCTGCTTTGTCTGATAAGAGCAATATTATTCCAGTGAACAGTGAATGTGATAAAAGAGCTGGACACCACACTCACCGTGAGCCAATGTGGAAATTACTAACACTAACCACTGAAAGGGGCCACAGATATATAATCAAAAAAAGTAAAAAGAAAAATTCAGGGTCCTTATATGAAAGCAATTGTGAATTCAGCTGCAGAAACCAGTTTAAAAATGCCAGGCAGAGAGATTTGCTACAGTCAGGAAAATCTTCCATATCACAGGTGGGAATTTTGGGGATCACACCACTAGACATCCACATTAATGCACAGAATTCATAGATTATATCTTTCCTTGTCAAGAAGAAGCACTATTTCTTATTTCTGCTGCTGCACAGCACACTTAAAAGCCAGCATTGTGCTGCAGACAGAAAGACATACGCCAAAATTTATGTATCACAGCTCTTCTCTCAAAGGAACAAAGTTATCAGCTTTACCCCATGTTTACACCACAAAAAATGGGATCAGGAACAGCACCACAGTACATGGGGTGCAACTTTCCAGACCAAATATGGTCCTGGAGTTATGTAGAACAACCTGCCTGTACCAAAAAATGCAGACAGCTTCTTAAGGGTTACATTTCCTTTTTACATACTTCTACATCAAAACCATATTGCAGCACAGCCTGGGATTCAAACACATCCTACAAAAACAGGCAGCATAACTCTGATATTGAACTCCAGCCCAGTTTTAATTGACTGCCAGCTCTCAGCCACTTCCTAAAGCTCCAAATAGCCAATACCAATGTTGTAATTTCTAAATGTGTGCTTCTCTCAGCTGGAGACAAACTCTAAGGGCTTCAGCTTGCTTTTTGAAATATAAACAGGGTATCTTAACTCCCACAGTGGAACCCTACCTTCAACACCTTTCTGAATGGGGAAAAAATTTAGGGAGGGCAGCAGGGAGGCAGTTGCTTATTAAGAGGATATCCTTGAAGTATAAACAACCCAATATTTTCATCATTCATCGACAAATAATTTCCAGTGCTGCTGGTAAAATCCCTCAGAAAGCTCTTCATGCACTGAGAATATGGCAGACTAATCATTATTTTTAATTAATGCCACTATAATCATGTGTTCCATATACCTACGATGGTATTTTCATGCAGATTGTTAACAGCAAAATGGTTTTCAGTGCATGCTACAGTTCCCAAAAGCATGAGTCTACAAAACACAGTAGCAGTCTACAAAACTTGGGCAAGAGAAATGTTTAATCGTGGGAATTTAGGTGAACACTACACATCGTACACTGCTACAGCAAGGACTGGGTGACAGTGCACAAACATTTTGTCCTAGCTAGGTGTCTAAGAGCATTTCTAGGCTTTCTATGCTAGAGGGAGTTTAGGGAGCAAGTCAGTTAATGAAATAATTTGGAAGATCTTGAGTGCCTCCCTTCTTCAAATGGTTATTCCCCACTTTAAATGTCCATATTTTTCCAATTCACACTTCCTTTGCAGAACCTTCTCAGGGGAATGGTCAACATCACATCCCTTCAAGCTGGAGTAAATCTTTAGGCAGAGACCAGGGACTAAGACAGTATTGCCAAGGTCTGGAGGACCTGCAGTGTGCTAGCAGTAGCACACAACAAGAAGCAACATAAGTTTTTTTTATTTATAGGATTGTCTGAAAGGTTTCAAAAGTGCTGTGAAAAACATGTCACTTCCTGAAGCAGGCATAAAGACATATGAAAAACATGTTCTCCAGCCAGCCAGAGAATGAGGTTTTGGTAGCAGCGAGGAAGCCGCATCTGTCACTCTGGGAAACGTGTTTAAAAGAAAGCTGAGTTCCACTCCTGGCACATAGTGTAAGGGGAGTGGTGATTTAGTAATTATTTCTCTTGCCCATTATAGCATCTCATGCCTGCAAAGCTTGCAGAATATTGGCACTATTCCAAAATATCTCCAGCGCTGATAAGACATCACCAAGCACCAGAGTGTAATGATGCATCACCACCTCCCCACACAGCAACATGACATGAATATCACTGAAGAACAAGACAGTGACTTTATCACTGAGTAATTTAATGGATGACTTGAGCTCTAAATAGCCACTTCCCTTCACCTCCTCAGCTGCATCCCTACTTCTAAAGATGTCATCCACACTGAACTAGCACTTACTGTTGTGATACTGATTGATGCTTCATAGCAGCAAATAAAAGGAAAGAGCTCTAGTGGAAGTTCATTAACTTTAAGCTAATGCATTTCATGATAAACAAACAACTGAATCTCTGGGGGAGGGAGAACAGCTTTTTTTCTCTTATTAATACAGGAGAGGATCTGTTAAACAGCAGGAATGACCAAAAGCCAGATGGAACAAAGAGTGAAACAGAGGAAGATGGAGAAGTTAGAAGAACTGAAGAGAATACTGTCTCTCAGCACAGGGCTGGCGACACAAAACCTCCAAGAGCTAGGCTCCTTAAGCACATATTAGATTAGGTAGGAAGTCAGTCCCAATGGGTGCCAGGGTGTTCATCTATTTTATTCCTTTTCAGAAAAAAATATACAAAGAAGCTGAGGGGAGACCTGGATATGAAACCATGTCAGTTTATTTCACATACTTCCATGATCTTTTTGGTCACCAGCGGTTTCAAGACAACTTGAGTGATCAAGTTTCTGCTTAGCCTGAAGAGAAGCTGGGACCTCACCTCACAGTTACACAGTCATCAAACTCCATGGCTGTATTTGTTTTTCCATGAGCTCATACACTAATGGAATTAGTTTGCCTTTCCCACCCAATCCCTACTCCAAAACTGCTTTCTCTACTCATGCCTTGGACCCACTTTGTCCCTTTTTATCATCTACGTATCACTCTATCTCATCTACATCCTGAACTCAAATGCTTGGTCAAAAGACTCCCATGTGGTCTGGACCAAAACAAAACTTGTGACCCTCTCCATATCTCTAGGTGTCATTGCACACCAAGACTGAGGTCTCTTAAATCTCACAGACTTGGGGAATGCAGGCAAATTCCCACAGCTGAGCAACTCAGAATTGCAGAGGCTTCTAAAATTCCTCCAAATTTCTTCATTCAGTCTCCAAACAGAGTAGTAGGGATGTGGAACATGTAGATACTTGAAGCTTAGAACTACCTCTTGGTTAATTATATAGTTGATTATGTAGGACTCTGTTGGCTGACACACATGAAAGCTAGGGCATTCCAGTTAAAAAAAAAAAGTAAAAAAAGTAAAATAAATAGAAAGACCTACTGCCACAACGTGGCAGGAGCTAGGAATGATGAGAAACAAGGTCCTCTGGCTTCATGTGTGGCATTTACAATATGGAAAACTCAATGCCACACATGAAGTACAGTAAAAGTAACAGAAACAACAAAGTAGTTCTTGGTTTCCTTATTTAAACACTTCAACTACAGCTGGAAGCTCCCCTTCTGCAAAAGCAACTCAGTCAGCACAAGCCTTCTGAACTTTTTCACCCGACTTGCCTGGTAGAAAAAATATAGTTTCTTGCTGCTCTGTAACTGAATTTTTAAAAGTATGTGTGTATATTTAGTAGGGTTGTTGAATTATGGAAACCAGAGCTACACCCGGCAGATACTCCTCGAAAAAAGAAAAGGCTTTTGTGCATTTTGATTGGAATGACTGCTAAAAATACTCCAATGCAGCTGTTTAATTTGCTATAGCTCGAATGCTAGTTTTACACTTTTAATTGCTACTATAGAAAATTCTTTGATTGCATTTGATGAAATTAAGATTTCCAGTGTTTAGTGATTAAACCTGGGAAAGAAAATGTAACCACATGCTAGTTAAAATGTAAATTGTCTGTGCTGGGAAACCTAGGTAAAAACCCATTCAGAAAGTTGTCAGAGCTCTAGTTATACCTAGCTTGATAAACTTCTCAAAAAATTACCATTCTACAGTATCCTAAGGGTCAAAAAATGTATCACGTGTCTCTTACTAGAAAACCTAGAATACACTGCAGTTGCATAATTTTGCACTTATATAATAAGGATAAAACGCCTTTCTGAAACAGCAAATGTCACATTTTCAAAGACCAAGATAGCCTGGTTTAGGTACAGGTAATTTTGTGGGTGCAGTTTTTACGCACTGGCCCTCAGGCATGCAAGCACTGGGATTCACACGGACAAAACCTATACACTGGGAGTGTGCAAATATCATGGGTATAAATAAGAGAGATGTTTACAAGAACACACAGAGCTTTGTGGTTGAGGTGTTTTGCTATGCATACAGACACACAGGGTTTGAGCTCTCCTGGACCCATGCCGAAAGCCACCCGCATTTAACCACAGGTTCTTTTGTGTGTTGTACCTTGACCACCTCAAGGCAAGAGCCTGCTGGGGAGAGCAGAGTTTCCACCTTAGGACATCAGAGCTCTCACTGTACAAGCACTGTTCAACTACTTTTTCCTTGTGTAAGATGCATGCCACAGCCCTTCTCTCTCTAAAATTTGAAGTGCTCCAGATTGTTTAGTCTTACCGTAATGATGCTGTAGCAGTCATGCACTTCATCTGATATGTTTCCTCTATCTGGCATAGGTGACTGCTGTGTCAATATCTGGGATAATGAGGCTGGTGTTCAGATTATATTCTGGGAACTCGAGTCTGTTACCCCAGACAGTGTTACTCAAGCATAGCTGTCAACAAACTAAATATATACTGTTCTTTCAAACAAGAGCAAGCCATTTGAAAGGGAAAGTTGAAGTGCCAAGGAAAAAATACAGTGGGTGTTACTGGAAGCATGTACCACAGGAGTATTTGCTCTCACAAAGTCTATAAGAAATACAGCAATGGCTAAAGCATGTTATTGCAGAATCTGAGTCTCAGTGTAAATGCACCCCAAGTACTGGATTTTGCTGCTGAACAAAAACCTTACACCTCCTTCACAAGCTGCACAGGGACACAAGGAATCTAACGGAAGCCTCTGCTCACATGCATGCATGCAGAAGGCTGTACTTAATTCAGGCACGCCATTTTTTTTATGCTGTTACATTTTTACCTAGTAATTATATTACAAAGGCTCACAGGGAAAGGACAAGCACACAAAGCACACTCTCCTTCCATTTTCTTCCTCACTGCAAAAATGCCAGCATTTGAGTTGATCTCTGACTGAATCTTACAGTACTAAATTCTACCTTCTTTTAGGAATCATTTGCACAATGGAATTTTACTTAACCACAATATTTTATGTCAGGCACAGCTCCTGAGCACTACTGTCTAGTGTATAAACTCTAGCCATACTTAGATACAGCAATCTGCAAGAGCTTTATAAAGCAATTTCTTACAGTACCCCATATGAAAAATGCACGAAATCCTATCTTCATCTAAGTATGTCAGTTGTGCAGCTCCCATGGATCATAGTAAATGTGGTATGAACATCCAGGGTTTTTTGGTTTGGTATTGGGTTATTTTTTGCCTTTGTTTAGTTTGGGTTTTTTTGGGTTTTTTTTGGTATGGGGGTGGGAGAGGGAGTTCAGGATGGGCAACAAAGAAAAACATTTTGCATGAATACTTGCAGAAAGAATTGGACTAGTTTCCCAGCCCCGAAATCTGAAGGAGGTGCTGTGGCAAAGATTCAGTGCAAGACTGGGATCAGAACACGGATGTATAAACTCTGTCTCTGGCAAGGTGCTGATCACAGCGTGCCTCTATGATATATCACTAAGAGCAGGAAGGGGATCAAGAGTTCCCGCACGTGCCAAAATTCCCCGTGCAGCCCGATGCCCGCGCATCATCCATGCTGCAGAATGTGCTTGTGTATGACCCTGAACGTGGAAGAAGTGAAGCCTGAACTCCCTTAATCCTGTAACAGAGTGTCCCTGGATATGTCTCACAGTGCACATTAGGAAGAGTGGGAGCACAGGTAGGGAAGAGGGCTGTGCTCTATGAATCAGCCCCATGCACACAGCATAGGTGTAGCCAGCATGGTTTCAGAGAAGTCCCACACTTTCTTTGCATTGCTTTCCCAGCTACAGAGCATATAGGAAAAGCCTGACTTGTCTACTTTCTGAGTGTGTAGCCATGGCTAGAGTATTTTCAGGAAACCACACCAGAAGTATTTCCCCTACATGTTAATAGAAATGGCACCTGTATTAGGCAGTAAAATCCCTCATGTTCATTTTGCTACATCCTCTGGCATTGATGCATTTAGGTCCTCAAAGGCTCATTATGACTTAAGTCAGTCCACTCCTATCCTGCTAAATATATGGTTGCAGAAGTTAAATAAATGTCATTAGGAAAGCTGTGATCTTCCCTCAGTCATCTCAGGCATTTGCTAAATCTGCCTTTTTCCATGGTGTTTTCTGTGATCATTTTGATGCCTGCAGCTCCAACAGAGGTAGTAACAACAGGAGCACTTGTTTATACAAGCCATGAAGAGCTGTCTACATCAGAGTACTGTTCTCTTTTGATCTCACAGACACTTACAGTTTTACCTATTGAGGCCGTTTTTTAAACTGTGGCCACTTTTCCCATCATTTCCAGAAATCTCAGATCATTTATGTTAAAATAAAATTTCTTCTGATAGACTGATTTTTTTTTTGGTGGCAATAAATACAGAAAAAAATAATGTTTCCAGTTTCATGATTCTAATTAAATAATTAAGATTGTACTAATGGCACAGGCTTATTATAATGACAGATAATATTTTTTGATACAAAGCCAAAATAATAATCTGGAGAAATCCTGTCTCATTAAGCCTGAAAACAAGTCAGATTTTGAAGTGTACACTGTGGAACTTACAAAAATAAGGGGCAATCTTGCTGTTTATTGATTTTTACCAGAAATAAAGATTAAGAACTATTACAATGTTTTCTCCTAATCTTTGCATTGAAGATAGAGGCTTATTCAAATTATAGTGAGCAGCAAAACCCATGCACTCTGAGGCATGACTCATGTTTTCTTCTTTTGAACTCCCAGTCCAAAAGCAGCATGCGTGGTAGAAGGCATGGGTTCATTTGCCAACGCATGACATTTTTCATGCTGTCACAACACATCTTGTGCCAGCTAATCTGCCAGCCAAGAGTGGCACCCACCAGCTGCAAAGGATGTTCATCACCTCCATTCCCAGTTGGTGAGAAAATGCCATGGAGGAAAAAGTTTGGACACATTGAGCAATGCTGTTTCTAATAAGTTATTTGTAAAAAAGCAAACAAAAAAAAATGCCTTATGACAAAATTGTAAAAGATAATAGAGCAGTGACACAGAGTCTTTCAGAAACAATTCATTAGAATATAAGTATTTATAACTTATACATATTTAAATATCCTTATTTAAATATAAATATTCAAATATTCTTATGCATGCTCTGGCACAAAAAATACTGCAAAGTCTGTATAAGCAAAGCAAAAGGCGATGAAAGATCCTGTACAACTTCAATTCCCCCTCCCTATCCCTCCCTCAAACACTGAAGTTACCAGGGTAGCACAGATGTTTTGAGATCATAACACAGGGTCAGAGGATAACTGGTAAGGTCAGCTAGAAAAGGGGGAATGTAAACACTCTTTTTGGACCTTCATGAATGGGACTCTCAAAATAGGAAATTCAGGGTGGAAGAAAAGTGAGATAATGTGATTCCACTGCTCTCCTATACTGTATTGGTTTGGGGTTGTCAGTGTCTTCTACACAACTCAAATTTGTTTTACCTGCTGATTTTTTGAGTGCCAGTCCAGAAAAGGCAATGGTAAAGGGATTGAAAGACTAACCTGATAAGAATAATTTTACTTTAAGGAATAATAAATAAAAAGAAAATATATTCTGGAAGTTTTTAGCAAACAAACTGAGAATTTTCTTCTGTTCCATCATGAGAGAGCAGCACACTCTACTGGTTGTTTCCTTGCAGTTTTCTAGATAAAGCCCTACACATTACTGTAAATCAGGATCTTTTACAGTTCCACTGATACTATCAGAGAAAATATGGTGTAGCTGGGAAAAAAGAAAAACCAAAGGGTAGAAGACAGCAAGTTCTGCTTCTGTCACTGGTTCATGTTGCTAGGGGGAAATGACTCGACTTGCAGCACTGCAGTTTCCATGTTAATAGAGCAAGGAGAATGAAACCAACCACTGCAAAGCACACTGACCTTCACAGTCTAAAAGCACAGACTGAGAGAATTAGTGCTGTTGTTCCAGTATTCACAATGAAAACACAATGGTAGAGGTTTATGTTTCATCTTTCATACCAGCTCAGTAGCTCAAGATTCTTCAACGCTGTAGCACAGCACAGTCTCAGGAGAATGATGTCTGTATACTTATCAAGATGTTTGTGGTTAAACTTCCTCTGTTCTTTCATTTTGCATCTCTGTGCAAATACACCATTTTGCCTGGGAAGTCTATAACTGATGAAACTGAAGACTGCTATTTTGCTGATTTTGCATGGAGTATATTACAAAGAGATGTCATTCACTCTCAGGAAAAGTCCGTCTCAAAGGCACGTACCCTACATGCCAAGTTGTGTGTCAGACCACAAGAAACAGTTAAACTGGTGCTCCAGTGTTGTGTGAGGTTTCTGCTGTTAGCACCCAGTACACAGAATCCAGTTTCAAGTATCTGAGGGGTTTAAAGTGTTATTCCCTTCAAAATATACCAATTCAGTACGTTCCCAAAATGTTACTGTTAAAAAAAGGCTTGCATACTTAAACATCCCTCAATGTCATATACAGAGAACTATCTCTTCTTTCAGAATGAAATAAACTACCCTACTAAAAAAAAAATCTCAGCTGTAAAGCAAAAACATTGATTTCATGAACAACTATCAGTCGTCATTAGTGTACTGCAAAAGTTTGAAACAAATACCTAACTTTAAATTTCCGCAACTGTTTGTAGAACATCACTGCTACTGATGACTTTTCTGCCTTATGACAGATTACACAAACTTCTTTGTAATTCAAAAGCACAAAGTTTCATTCCTCAACTACACCTTTGCATATGTACAAACTACTTAGAATACTATTTAAAGAAACTTCCAAACTGAAGACAGAGAATTAAGACAGAAGAAAAAATGATTTTGCCTTTTTCTGATTGCAGATAAAGAAATACAACCAAACTCTTACAGATTCTACAAAAAAAGACAACATGATTGCCAGAGACTTGCATCCTTTTATTCTACAGAGAAAGAAACAATTCCCTGAGGGTCACTGAAAGTCAAACTGGCTCTTATGTGCAGCTTCAATTTTTAGTTTATATGAAAACAAATCAATATCATGTCCACAAAACTCTGACTATTTCTAATAGCACCAAGCTGAACTCCCCTTTATCAAATTCTCAGCAGAATTTCAAGTTTATTTTTCTAGGTTTAAAAGAGATTACATTCAACCAATCACACCTATGAAAAGAGTATCCAGCATTTTTATCTGAAAAACTGGACAAGAGCTTGTTACATGAAACTACTCCACTGTGTACAAAAGAATATATGATCATGAACAGCATCCCAGGAAAATAGGTAAATTGGTTTTCAGATAAATTTTCTTTCAGAGAAATGGAGCAACTGGCACTTTTCACACACTTCTTTCTGTCTCACAGCTAGGGAGGGATGAAATTTAACCCTGTAAGAGAAGCTAAATCCTTCTGGTATTATAATTCAACCAGTCAGACTTCAATTCCTTCATCCTAAGGGCTTGATTCAAAACCTTTTGAAGTCAATAGAAAGACTTCCCCTGACTGCAGTAACTTTGGCTCAGGTCCTAAGCCATGCTTCCATACCTTTCGCTCGCCCTTATGCCTTCACACCCTCCCAAGCCTTGGAACCAGTGTGCAGCCTCAGGGCTGCTCTAAATTACTTTAGCTAATATTATCTCCCAAAGAACTAACTGGGGGGGGAGAATACAACATCAATCTATTGTACCTTCTTCTCTGCTGTATCTCCATAATGACCTCAGAAGAATGGTTGGCTTGAGACAGCTGAGATTTTTAGCACACCAAAAGAATTCATATCCAGAAACTAATTCAGCTGTTTTTATTTTAATGGCAGAAAATAATGCCAGATTCTGGCTGGAAACAACTACAATTCATCTCAGAAAAAAACCTTCTCCCAGCCCTGCATTCCTTCCCAGCAAAGAGGACCTACTCAGAGCTGGGCTCTGGGAGCCCTTCACTGCAGGGGAGTGCATGGCATAAGGCCCTCCACAAGCCAATAGCACCAATTAACAGAACAGACACAATAGTAAGGGTCGGATGCACAAGAACTCTCCTTTTTTATGGCCATTACAATCAGTCTAAATTTATAAAGGTAGCATTCACAGTGGCCATTATATGTTTAAGTGTCTCTAAATCTAGCTGAGTCCTAGCAGGATGCCATCCAGAACCCTGGGTTCCTCTTGGAGAGGTGCTGCATTTCTCATTTTTCCTCTATAATCTCCATCTCCATGGTATTCGAGGCAGCCATGCATTATTCAGAAGAGCACTGAGTAGTGTGAGTGACATTTGTGGGTCCTTTTTCCCTCCATATTCTCATCAGAGAGAATTATATTTCATTGTTATCAGGCCCAGTGTAACGGTCAGGTGGTATGGACTGTTGGCAGAGCCACTTGCCAGAAACAGCTCTCCCACTGTCAAGTACATGTGTCAAAGCCATTTGACCACACAAGCATTTCCTGAAATACCATTTTATCTCACTGTTACTGAAATTAAGGTATGTTCCATTGGTCTAAATGAGCAACACAAAGGACCTGACTGCTGAACTCCATAAAAATGCAGCCAGTGCAATTATGATTGAGAGTCTAACAACAGCAAAACCAGGATAAAGTAGAGGAAAAAGTTTATCGAGAAGTGGGATAATGGGATACGAATCAATTGTGTTAAGTTTGTACATCTAGGTAAAAATTAACATCTTTAATAAAATTATGTCATTTTCAAATCCAGAAGTTTGTAATTTTCTGGTAAAACAAGAAGTGCAGAACAGCTGAAATGCAGATTTTACATCTAGAGAAATGCAAATTTTACTGCAGAGAATATAATATACAAATATATCACTCTCCACAGCAGAAGCAAAAGTGTATTACACAGAAAATCAATCTACAAAGCTATACAACCACCAAAGCCATTGCCTTTTTTTTGCTAGTTCCTGCTCACTAGTTTTCATCCTGTCATTTAAGTGCAATAATAATATTTAATGGGTCCATTTTATTTAGTTACCTCCTTTAAGATAATGTGACAGTCTACCAACCTCTTTGCATGTTCATAACTTCTCCATTTGAATTATTGAATTGTCTTAACCCCACAAAAACTACAAGCTACGTTCACTCTGTACTGTTTGTACTTTTTACTATTTCTTAACTAAATTTGTTCAAAAAAATATTTTATGTAATCACTGACAGAAATTCCAGAATGCACGCAGTCCAAAAATTCCTCTCCAGGATTTTAGAAAGCATGCCAATGTAGAGAAGAAATCTAATGATCACATCAGCTCATCATCAACAGACACAAACATATCCTTCTAAAATAGACTCTGAATTACACACTAATAAACATCTAAGCTGTGTGGAGTTATTTCTATCTTGCGACCTAGTATTTTTTGAAAGCTTGATGAAACATAAGCACAGCAAAAGAGAAATGTTGCTACAACCTGCAATTGCACGAAATAGGAAGTAATCAGGGGTCTGCCTAGTTTTAGCTGCACCATCTAAATGTGGAAGACAACTTTGACCACTGGGAAGTGATTACTAAGCACATAGCCAGCTGCATGGATGTGTTCTTTTTCCCAAAGCAGCTTTCAAACACTTTGCCTGCTGCAGAGCCTGCCAGACAATGTGTCAGACGTGACTGTGCTCGTGGGCCAGTGACCCACTGCGCTCTCCACGGCTGCTGCCTGCTGACAGGGGTGGGTTTGCTCCTACCTGAGCTCAGCCCAGTTTAAGAAAGCTATCTGGGCTTTCCATGTGGTCAACTGGCTGAAATAGGCATCTCCTAAAGGCAGCTCATCCCACCTCAGATTCTTATGTTGCTGCTCTCTGGAAATGTCCCTGACTACACAGGCAACTCCAGCAACCAACAGAAACAAGGATCTCCATAGCAAGCTGGGTAAGACAGAGGCTGTGTTCAGGGATCAGGCTGCAGTTGGGGTCTCAGAAGGGTCTGGCTCAGACAGCAATAAACACAGCATCCATTGATGTCTTTGCTAGGTGCTTCGGGACCTTAAGAGAGTCTCCCTAAATAACCACTGGGCTGGAGAATAGTCCCTGCTGGGCATTAGCACTCTTACTCTATCCTTCAAAGTGGAGGGTTTTGTCACTTCCTACTTTTATCTACATGGATTTGATCCACTGGTGAATAAGAGAAAACCTTTTAATATTTGAAGAGACAGCTTATGATCAGGACGTTTCAGGTGCTAGTGCATCTACAACACAAAAATGCTAAGCTGTAGCTTGAAATTCCTGTTGCACTGTACAAGAACAAGAGAATAGCCTGTACAACTGAACAGCAGCAAATTCAAACTTGAAAGGAGGAAATACTTTTTTCAGACTAGGTGTAATTGGACCTTGGAGCTCATTATGACAGGATGTTACTGGGGTTATGGTCTTAAGAGAGCGTAGGCATGTACTGAAACAGTAGTAATATCCAGGCTTGTAATAGTTAATGCTTAAAGGAAGAGTATGGGAACAAAAATGAAACCTTATGCTTCAGGATTTAAAGCAATCTCAATTTACTAAGAGAGATCTTTTCTGAGTGTGATGAAAAGAGGAGGAATTATCCACCTCTGCCTGCTCTGAGCTGCTGAAACATTTCTCTGAAATACCTCATTCTGGATGTTGTTGAAAATAAAAGTACTATATTGGATGGATCTCAGATTTGATCCAGGCTGGTATTTATGTTACCAAATATCTCCTGTATATTGCACTGTTGATTGTATACTACAATAGACTGCACTGTATGCAAGATAGCTTTCTTTAAGGACAGAATATTCAGATGGATTAACTAACTACTTGTTTATTTGTTTACTTTAGTGTCAGAGATGTCTTTTAAAGTCACATACATATCCATTTCACAAGAAGTGCAATTAGACTTTGGAGCTCATAATCACACCATCTCCCTGGGGTATATGTATGTAAGAAAAGATTTTGTATTTTTAGCTGTCCCTGAGGATCACAGAGATCACAGTTCAAGCAGTTTAGGCAAGGATATTCCTCTGGGAAAAATGGTAGGCTGTGAACAATTCCCACTGACACTGTCAGAGACAGTACATGCAAAATGATGGTACGTGCAGCCCAAAGAAAATGTAAAGGGCAACCAGGGAGGGTTGCACATACCCACAGAGGTTTCAGCCATATTAAAATCAGATGGATTACTGTTAGTACGAGGTGAGAAAATTTCCCCTCATCAACTAATAGAAGGCCTGGAATACAGAATATGCTGAATTATGTATTTTGCTGGGGAAAGAACTGGAAATATTTTCTAATTGAAAAGGAGACAAGTGGATTTAAAACGTATCGTGTTTTTAGATGACTACGTTTCCTCTGTATGGAAGAAGAGGTATAAATATTGCATTTGAAAAATGTCATGTTGATAAAAAAGCTACAGTTTCACCAATATAAAATATGAATGTAAACAACATGTCTGTCAGACATGGCTATAACATACTGCTTAGCACTGCTAACTTATAATATGCACCTATAATTGTTAGTTCTCTTAATGAAAGAAAGACACTGCATAAATTCTTGAACACATGTTTCACTTTTCCAGCTGCCTTGTGCTGTAGAACATCATGCTAACAAGAAGTGATGCTAACAAGAAGCTAAAACCAGTGTAGCAAATGGGGCATTTAAATATATATAAACATACAGACATTCATATATAAATAGAAACTAGCTATTTTGGGGAAATGAATGGATCCCTAGACAGACATATTTCAGTTTAATATTACCTATATTTTCCTACATGGTAACCATTACAGTCCTGCTTAATCAGAAAAAAAAATTGTTATGCTCACTGCTAAAATGGAAAGTCAATATTCAGCTATCATCTCTTTTACGTTCAATATGAAATTTTGTCTGTCAAGCACAGGGAGGAAAAAGTATATGACTTTTGACATTTTTCTTCAGTCACTTCGAATCGAGACTTGACACATTTTGTGTCAGTAAAAGGTGTGTGTTCATTTTCAGACCAGTGCCATAAAGACTGCCAGCATGCAATGGCTAACAAGGTCAGAAACCCTTAACCTGTGTGTTAATAATTAATAAAAAAGCATGTTTTAATACCATCTTCAAATGTATTGTATTTGCATTGTCTCAAAGGGGTTATTCTCTGTTCTCTCCCGTGCCAAAATCCATGTTTTCTGTTGTTATTTTCAGTCTCGACTCAAGTACAAAGCATCAACATCATTATTTACTGAGAACTGCAGCCCAATATTGCTGCAGGGTGGCATACTTCTATCTAACCAGCACATCATGAAAATGCTATTCTGTTTGCACCATGCACTAAATACTGACTGCACGGTCATATGCAAGCATCAAGCTATCATCTTTCTTCTGAAACAGAAACAAAAAACAAAAACAAATCAAAGGGATCTACATAAAACAGGTTGAGATGTTCAATGCCTGATGATGATCACTAAGAAGTCTGTAAGCTTGAGTATCTGATTAAACAGAGAGGGAAAAATGACCCTTTGAACTTATAACCTACTGGGGGTGGTTTCTACTGCAGTAACACCCCATTTAAACCCTGTGGCTACAGTACATCTGCGGTTCACTGGCTATAATTACAGCTTTAATACTGTAACTGTAGCAAACAAGTCCCATGGTGTATTAGACTAAACACACCAGGCATTTTGTCCTCTCGACTACAGCCTGTTTAATGGCATCTCAGGCTCCAGCACATAAGTCTGCTCTTGGCCACGCACTCCCAAGCAGTTAAAGTTGGCCTGAACTAGTTCCAGAGGAACACCGATCCAGCCCAACTGGGCATTGGACAATTACTTGAGAATATCATTTAGGGTTGAAACTGATATTTATCTAGTGATTGAAATCAGTTGGGAACTCAGATACTGTTGTGTCAGCATTATGTCTTTCCTGGAGCCTTCGGCACTGTTGGTTTGGCTTCTTCCTACACTGGGCATGTACAGCTGGGCTGACGTGGCAGCTGAAGAGGCAGCACACTGAGTGTATTTGTTTGTGTTTTTTTATTATACTTCTCTCTTTGTCCTGGCCTCTCTCCTGAAAAAAAAACAAACACAACCCACATCAGGAGAACTGAACCCACTTTGACTATCCTTTCCCTTCCCTTTCAGAAGTCTGTCCATGCTCCCCCCTTGCTGTGCACTGCAGGCAGGAGTCCAGCCCAGAGCCAGGGACTCACTTTGAGCCTCTTTTGTTGGACATATTGCAATGGGCAGCCTCATCTCTGTAACTTCCCAAAGAGAAATTTGCATCTACTTGGGGTAAGTGACCTGGGGAGACTCTTTAAATGTGACATTTCCCTCCACCTTGATCAGTTGTCCTGGCTTTACCTCTGCTGTTAAGGACTGGCCAGTGAAGCTCCTGCTGCCATGTCCTACGATCCATGTATGTAGATCCCTGTCATCCTCCCTTTACTGAGAGGTTTCATCCAGCCAGCCCTGTCCAGAGGACCAACCTTGAACAGCTTGAGTCTTCCTTAAATTCTGCACTGAAATGAATTATCAGCAGAGCAGAATATCCTTAGCATACCCTTATCCTGACCTTCAGAGTAAGAGCCAATTTTATTCTCCAAGTAGGAGTCCACTTTTGCTTTCCTTCACAAAATTACCATTTTTCCAGTTTTCTGATTATATCACTTGGTCAGTGAAACTTCATAGTCCTGGCTACCACAGTTTCCCTTACAGACCTTTTACCTTTTTTTTTTTTCATCTTCTTTCAAAACCAGTATTCAGTATTTTCTCTGACATAGCATATTTATCTAAATGCAGAGTAACCCTGAATACAAAGAAGACCTGACATTTTGCCTGTGAGGTGGAATTAGGCACCAGCCTTTAAAGCAAGGCCCTTCCTTTGCTCCCCCACCATCCATCCTTGAACCTCTGTTCCTCAATACCTCCCTCTCTTTCACAGCTCCTCCCTTTTAACTGTCCTCTCCATCGCTGTAAAACACCTGTATCTGCATTCCCATTTCTTCAGCTGGAAAGGCCAGGGACTCTGTTCTCTTCCTACAGGCACTGCATGAGGGCATGTTGTTTACTTGTCTGTGTGTTAAGTAAAAAGTCCAAGTTCCTGAACACAAAAAACCCCATGGTGAATAAAAAAAAAAAAAAAAAAGTTTTGTTTGAGTTTGTTGTGGTTGACGTTATTTATTTGTTTTCATGTAGGAGAAACAGTAGATTTAATAAATTATCAACAGTCCCTTACACCACAACCAGGATCTGGTGGGAGCTGTTTCCACCAGCTGCAGGTAGAGAGCAAATCAAAGACAGCCGCTTATGGCCTCACACAACAATGACCAGCCAAAGCAGTCATGGGCATTTCCTTAAAACAGTGGGAGAGTACTTGGCATTTAGTTTGGTCAAGGGAAAGAGCCTGCACATGAATATTTAATGCCCATTCTGTATCCTCAAAATAATGTAGGTTAGAACTTTAAAAATAATATATTGCCTCTAATAATAATAGTAACAGTTCACAGGATTGCAAGTACCTTTCAGCCTAGGTTATCAAAACACTTTACAAAGGCAGTTAAGTAAGTATCATTATATCTGCTCTACTCTGACGTGACAATGACTTTGTGTCAGCTATAACTGAGGAACAATCCAATACTTGCCCATTATTCAGCTTCCCAAAATAACCTGCAATTCTCTAAGCAGCTCTAACAGGAAAATGAAGTTACAAAAGGGGCAACTGAATGATTCACCCAACAGTAAACTTAACAGTTTATTCTCCTAATGGACAGAGCTACCACCTCATGGCATTCACACTGCAAACAATGACAACTTGTATCGACACAGAATCTTTCACCTTGGATGTTCGCAGAGCCCTGCACAAATTCTGCAGCAACATCTGAAAACAGCCACATGGCAGCACAACACAGCCACCTCTGGGAAGGAATGCAAGCAGCATACTGAAGCAGAAAATTAAAGAAAAAATCCACACGAGCATTAGCTTTTTCTAAAGGAAATATGAAAAGGAGCATAAATACTCAGTGTAGAAATACAGCAGAGCTCTTTTTGGTAGGTAACAGGAAAGTTACAGTGAGACAATCAGTTGAAGAATTCAGGGGTTTCCTAAATAAACACAAAAGCCAGGGCCCCAGCAGGTGGCCAAGTTTGATATTCAAATCTAACATTTTACATGTGGAGTTTTCATTAGGACAAGGTTACCACATGATGGACAATCTGTATATATTTGCAGATGTGGCATGCAGGGAAGTCAAACCTGGGCAAGGAGCATAATTCACAGCAATCTCTCTGCCCGAGAATAGCTGAAGGCAATGTCCAATCAAAGTACTGTCAGTGCAGCGCTCGGCGAATAAATGAGTTGCTTTGACAGGAAATTCCAACAGCAATTTTAATTCTGATCAGGCTTCAGGAAGTGGAAAGAATAAAAACACATCAATTATAGTGACAGGAAGTTTTAAATCACATGGCAAGCAGCTGCTGCCAAAGGACATGTCTGCCAGCTTTGTTAAGAAGTATGGTATTTTGGTGCGACCAAAATTTTACACCAAAGTTTTACAGGCTGACATCAGTCTCTAATTGCATGTTATCCCACTACAAGGGTAAGGAAAATGACATAGTGCAGACAGCACACCATCATTACAACAAATCAGAGAGACCACTTTTTTTTTTTTTTAAAATCCTGACCCAAACTGAGCATATTTATAACAACTCCAGAACACACCACCAGAAATGATATGGACCACAGGCACATCTACCTCAGTAAAGCAGGCAATCCCAGCAGCAAGGCAGAGCCCATCCTTTCCTGAGTCAGCCTCAGGCTGCAGAACGATCAGCACTTTAATCATTTTACATGCACTGCCTTTTTTCATTAATCCATGTTGTAAACAGTGACCACTGCAATGAATCAGTGGTGCACTGAGAGCAAGCCTGAAGTTTGCTACCAAGCCTGACATTTGTTGATGTTCCTACTGTATGTTGCAGGCCCAGTGCACCAAACACATTCCTTCAGTTACATGGGCGCTTTTCCATGTTCCCTGAGCAGTACCATGTAACGCATCGAACAAATGAACCAATTCTAGGCTAGATTTCTCATCACAGAATCACAGTCCCAGAATACCAAGGGTTTGAAGGCACCTCTGGAGATGATCATCCAGTCAACTCCACTGGCAAGGCAGGGACACCTAGAGCAGGTTACACAGGAATGCAGCCAGGCAGAACCTAACTAAGCTGGCCTGGGAATGGAATGGTGGGACTTGGGTGGACAGCAGGCAAAGATCTCAGAGGGAGCTTGCTTCAAATGGCTTCACTTCAGGGAAAGTCATTCAAATGGATGCAAATTGTTCTGGCCTCCCTTTCATGTACACTGAAGCTGTCTTATACAACACTGGGATGGAAAAGGGCATTAAAGCTGATGTAAATGTGATTTATAGTCCAGCACGATGCCATAAAGCAGCCCGGCTATACAGAGGACACAACACTCAAATAATATCTTGAACCCTGTTTTATCAACAGGTATTTTGTAATTGGCTTCAGCAAGTATTTCTCTGCTAGAGTCCAAGAAGGGAACTGTTATTGCTGCCTTCATGGCACACATCTACAGGAGGTTAGGAGGATGTGGCAAGTGCCATTCAAGGTAAAGTGACCAAAAAAGTGTGTTGAGCAGACAAACATCGATTGACCCATATCCTACATGGATAACTGATTTATATCCCTCACAAGTGAATTATATCCTGTGTTGTGCAGCTTACTGGCTCAAATAACTCCTGCTGTCCCTTCACTGAAATCACCAAGAGGGTCAAAGGGTTCAGAGCTGAAGACTGTTTCAGGGTGGACAAGACAGAAAAGTTGGCCCTCGGAAAAGGAAATGTTCATGAGTTTTGCTATTCACATGGACACAGATAGCACAAAACTTTCTAGAGCACCTTCTAAAATGCAGAAAGAAATAATCAAAAGTGACAGAAATATTTATGCAGATTTAGCAAAGGTCACCAAAAAGTGTGTCATTTTAACAATACTGGCAAGCTTTGTATAAAGTTTTGCTTTTCAAAGAGAATACTTTTCAGAGTAAAGACTACTGGAGGAAAGACTTTAACTCTACATAAAATTTTTCATTATGCCTTTGGAAACAGTGTGAATACTGGATTCCAAAACAAAGGAAAAAAAACCTGTCAAGATAAGACATGATATATCTTTTTATTTCATTTTAACTTCTACTTAAATAGTAAAAGAAGCTAAAACATGAAAGTGCTCATAGCTTCCTGCATAATTATCCACATTCAGATTTCTCCTCAGGAGAGATTCTGTGGGCTTTGATCCAGGGATTTTGAAGCATTTAAGGGAAATAGAGGAGCCAAATCTTGTATTTATTCTGAAGAAAATATGGTATCATTTTCGTATGATTTTAAAGATGTTCCATGCACGGACAATCTGGCCTGAAGCCAGGGACAAGGAAAAATACAGGCAGACCTATTAAATGTCCATTATTTTTGTATGTCTGTTTCTATTATTTTTTATCTTTGTAAGATTCTCTTTATACTCTGACAGAATCAGTGTTTCCAATCCAAAGAACCCTTAGGGATATCCATAGTGTATCTTACTAATTGTCCACATTTTTCATCAAAATGACCCTATTTCACCCTAAAATGACACCAGTCTATGCACACACAGATTAATGGTGAACATGGTGATGCTACAGGGTGGATGGTGAGACTTGATGATCCTAGAGAATTTTCCAACCTTAAAAATTCCATGATTCTATGATTTGTATATACAGACAGGTATGTACAATACCTGCTAATGACCACTTTGGCTCAAAATCCCTTTGTGCTTCAATAACTGCCTTAAATAGGCAAAAGAGTAACTGGCACAGGTTTCCTGTTTCGGTTCTCCACTATTGTCCTGCCAACAGTTAGGAATGTACGTGTACAGACCTGCTTCCAAAATCCAGCAATGGCCTTAATCACCCAGAAGCTTCCCACCTAGGTCACCTAGAAGTGTACCTTGAAAGGCAAGAGTCCTAAGGCACACCCTTGGATGTGTGCTTGGCTACTCTGACTTCTTATCAAAATGTTCTTAGCAGCACAACTTTCCGCAACGCTCCTCTTCTGCATTAGGGTTGGAGCAGGCAGAGTTGCACTTCAGCTGAGCTGAGAAAGGCCTCTTTCCCACCCTGAGATCATTCTTCAAGCCTCTGTTTATAGCACGTTTCACATGCTATAAATCAGATAATAAAACCTGCTATAAATCAGATCCTCGTGCATCTTTGTCCTTCGTCAATTGGCCACTTTGTGCAACATACCTACAAACCATGGGAAAAAAAAATCTTTGGTTTCAGTCACTTGACTTCTTTCCTCCTTGATTTCTTCTCTGTTTTTAACAGTAAGACTACAACCAGCACATGGACTCCTACACTTTCTTAGGGCCCTGCCTTTCTGCTTCAAAGGACCCACTGGTTCTCTGTCAGACTGTCAGAGTTCATAGGCCGATGAAACACCAACAGCATGTCACAAGTGTACACAACTCAGCCCTTGTAATCACAAACTCTAATCCTTCTCAGGTTTCTTCTACTTTGTTCCCAAAAGTGCTTATCAAAAGTAACTGCAGGAATAAAGGGTACTAGTTAAACATAATGTTGTTTTGAGCGGAGACCACAGGAATATAGACTGATGCCTAACAGCTTGACCACTTGACAACATTAACCAAAGGCAAAGAGCAGCACTGATCAACCAGGAGGTGAGTTGCAGGGCTTGTGATGTCCCGTCTGATACTGCATGGGGGTCTGAAGTGCAGACCCCCATGATATATGACGAAATTATTAATTTTTACTGCTGTGTGATCTTCCCTTCATGTGGCCCTGCCTTATGTCCAGAGAAACTTCCACACCACAATGCACAGGATGGCAGTTCTGAGACTGTCACCTTCATGCTCACACTAAGTATAAGTTGTTCTGGTTTACACTGCACAGAATCTAGTCCACCAGCAGACAACAGACCCCCAGGGACAGAACACGACACTCAGCTGCTGGTATATTTAATCCCAGAGCTCCCGGTGTTAACTGACAGAAGCTCTACCTTTCCTGAAGGGTACATTGCAGCTTACCAGAAGAAGTTTATTTGATTTGCTCTAACGAGCAAAGCTTCACTGGAGACTGCAGTCAGAGCATCTGGAATCAGCAGCAATGCAGTAAGATGACTCATTAGTCTGTGGTCAGATTTTTTCCCATGTAGGACAGTCAGCTCCTCATATCCTTTCCTTCTGTTACCTCCAGGAGCATCCTGTTAATTTCTGAGGAAAATCCAATATGTCTTTGTGGTTTTCAGGATTTCCTCCACTTTCTTACAATTATTTTTTCATTTAATTCCTTTTCATTCCTTCATTCTTTACAATCTCATATTTATACACCTTCTTTTTCTGTTCATCATGCTTTCTTTTTCATGCCTATGACCAGGAATTATTCTTCAGCTTCTGATGCTCCTTCATCTCTTCAGCTCTTTGTCATTCCACCCAATGCCAAACATACCATTTTTTTTTGCATTTTCTCTAAAGACTTCTTCTGATTTAGTTTCTGACTGGTCCTCTCCACTATCATTTTGTTTCTTCATCAGGTGGGAAAAACAGATATGGCGATTAACTGTTGTTGTTACTAATGGCTAAACCTTAGAAAACTGTGTTAAAGATCACAGGTGGATTGAACTCTGAGATCTCCCTCCCAAGAGAGCAGTCTCATCTCCAGGTAACCACTGACTATTTGTTTTCCAGCTGATACACTGATACTCCTGGAAAGCCTCTTCTTCTTGGTCACTTTCCAATGAGAGTGTATAAAAGGCTCTCCCAACCTCAGAGAGTTGATCAATCATATAAAAGGGTGATGCTGGTAGAGGGTGATTTTGTAACCAGTTTCCTATCCAATTCCTCACAACTATTAGAACAAGACACATTATTTATGAAGATGCCTTTCAACATTCATCTCAGTTTTCATGTCCCTGCAAAACCACTGGAAGTCTGTAGCCTCCATTGCAGACACTTCTCAGGGATCATGCTACTCCCTGTAGAGATGTGAGTTGTTCCTAAGTCCTATTCCTCTGGTCCAAGACATCTTGCTTCACTCGTTCCTTCCCTGAGGAACTTGTTCAAGATTCTTGCACAACTGAGACCTCACCATCCAAAGAACCACAAAAATACAGCTCTGTGTTCCAGTCTGGCCACACCCAGACTGAAGATTTTGAAAAGAAAGTGCTTTTTAAAATGAAGAGTCTACCTCTTTTAGCAAGAGCTTACTTCTGGAGAGAAGAAATACTGATTGACAGCTTACAGGAAAAGGACACAGGTCACTGCCCTTTTTAGAGACCCTGAGTGAAAGCCCTAACGCACAAGAGATTCAGAAGACTAAAATTCCACTAACTCTAACCAGCCATGGGAATGACCCAGCTTGTTGCAGTGTCTCAGCATGTCTCATAAAATGCACTGAAACATTTGCTAACGAGGCTATCTGCATGTTATTGTTCATTTTTATTACAGCAGCACTAGGAGTGCCCATCAATATCAGGACCTTGTGCCTGGTACAGATGTCAGTGTGTTAACCAAAGGAGAACACATCATTCAACTTTCTACCCCCAACAGAAGCAGTCAAATAACAAGACCCTTTCATGTCAGGGTGCCATTTGTACAGACAAATGCTCAGCAGCATGGGTCATAAAAGCTAGCCCACAAGGACTGTTTCAAGGGAAAAAAAAAAAGATTCTTAAATTTATTTTAAGATTCATATCTATGCATTCATGCCTGTGCATTTAACCATATAAAGAATTCGCTTAAGTGTAAGAGACCTGCTTTTAAAAACTTCACCACTGTGTCATACCATGGAAACTACCTCAGGGCTACTAGGAAGGGGGTTCAAACATCCCTCTTATAAAACACATCATTATGCATTAGAGGAAACTTCATTCAACAGAGAAGAATGGCACACCAGCTGGAGGTGAACACCATAAAACACATAAAGTTTTAATTAAATTCATTAAAAATTCTTTGTCTCTCACTGTGTTTGGAGGCAGATAGAACCCTTTAACAATGGCCAGCATACAATCAGGTTTGTCAAAACTAATAATAAAACAAAAGCATTTGCTTACCCTGGGACATTTTGAAAAAGTTTGAGTAACTGTATTATTTTTAATATGGGACATTTATAAATTATTGCAAGATGTGGCCAGTATTGGAGCAGAGTTGCTGTTTCTATTGTTCATTGGATTGATAAAAGGTGTTGGTAATAAAATGCACATTTTTAGCAGTTGCCAAAGTGAATCAACCTGGAATACAGGGAAAAAGCATATTTTCCCCTGAAAATGCATATACATATGTATATATGTAATACATATATTTAGTAAAACCTGTTGCAACAAAAAAGGTGCAATAGCTTTAAACTAAAAGATATAAGGAAAAGTTTTGCCTCAATGAGAGTGGTAAAACACTGGTGCAGGTTGTCCAGAGAGGTGGCAGATGCCCCATCCCCAGCCATTCAAGGTCAGGTTGCACAGGGTTCTAAGCACCCTGATCTAATTGAAAATATCCCATTGCAAAGGGATTGGATTAAATTACATTTAAAGGTCCCTTTCAAGCCAAACTATTCTATTATATATCAACACATTTTCATGATCAGTATTTCTTTACAGCCTGTTTTCTATATTCTGTACTGATAAGTATGAAAAATAAACACATTTCCTGCCTTTCAGAGCTTGCAGTCCATCAGCAAAACGGGATACAACAAATGAAAGTTACAGCACCAGATCCCCTCCTGCAAACACATACATGCCTGATATCAGACAATCAAATGTGTCAGAGGACTAAGGATGAGCACAGAACATGCATAAACATTTGCAGGATTAAGCCTGCTACCCAGGGTAAAAGAGGATAGCTGTTTGGTTGCCTGGCCCTTATGTAAATACTTTGTTTTTCAAAGCTGGAAAGACTAGCAAAATACTTTCACATTTAATCAAATACAAATAAAATGATTCTACAATGTACTGAAGGACTTCACATGATGAGTCAGTGACAATGTCA
Organism: Haemorhous mexicanus; assembly: GCF_027477595.1. Lineage (NCBI taxonomy): Eukaryota > Metazoa > Chordata > Aves > Passeriformes > Fringillidae > Haemorhous > Haemorhous mexicanus. The sequence continues at coordinate 24,957,063 of NC_082341.1, read as the reverse complement.
GCAATTTAGGCTCATGGCAAGCACTTAATTTGGTCCCAGTCCAGGTCCCATTTTAGTCAGCGGGAGTCTCTTCCCTGATTGCAACATGAGCCTTTGTTACTAAATTATCTCAAGCTGATGAACTGTGAAACAGAAAAGGTACTTTTACTAACCTTTTCTCATCCAGACTCATTAAGGATAATCACTAACTAGTACTAATTCAGTAATTAGATCTGAAAACATCCTCACTGCATAGCTAATACCTAAGGGTTGGGTATTCCTTTTTTATACTTCATCAGGACACTCTAATGCAAGAAATATCACAGGTCAAGCAAACAGTCCAACAAGCTATGTGACACTGTTGAAAGTGATGAAAGAAGAGATGAAAGCATATATTCCCCATCCTACATCTCAGTAAACAAAGCTGTGGCATTGTCCATGTCACAGTCGCAGTGCTATAATTTCTAGACCCAGATATATATCCACTTGATGCTCAACACTCTTTGGGGGAAGGAATTTGATGGGCTTTACTGTACAGAAAACCCTTGAGCAAAATGGGACAGAAACATGCATTTGAGGAACTACACAATATGCAAACCAGACTGCTGCATCAAAAAAATGTTTGTACATAAAGTGTAGTATTGAGTCCACATAATAAAGTCCTCTGAATAGTATGAAAAAACTACTTAATTGAAGATACAAAGGAGCAAAGTAATTTTTCTATTTTTTCTCTATATTATTGCCTTTATCAGCTGGGAAAGAGCTGCCCTCAATTAGATAGGTTACAGGGGAAAATAAGGTGCCTGCTTTTTCACTTTTTGTTCACAGAGGCCCAAGAAGCAGCTTCAAGGGGATATAAGTAAGAGATGAAGGAGCTCAAAAAAAGAAATAGCAATAACAGCAGTTCCAAAATTGTTTCAGGGGATGACAGTAAAATACTTAATGCACTTGCCCATATTCCCATCACAAAGTGGTGGGAATTACCTAAATTCAATCATCTAAAAATTAAGGTTATCATTTGAATGTATTGGTTAAGTCCTGTAAGCAATGAAGAAAGGCACAAATAGAAGATAATTTTTTTCCAGTGTTATGAAAAATACAGTGGATAAGGTAAATTGCCTTCTGGAAGGTTCTGTCTCACTCTTTTGAGTATGGAAATTTACACAAGCAGGCCTGGCCCCTCAAGGTAGAGCTGTTGCCTGTGACTGCACTGAACTGCTGAAGCATCTCAACAAGGATGCAGCTAGCTAGCTTGGGTACTGGTCATGCTGCCAGATCAGACAGCTCTGGGACAGCTAAAAATCCTAGTAAATTAGGCTGTTGTGAACTCACTTAGCTCCTGTTTAAGCTTTTAGTGGTCTGTGCTATGGGGAAATGAAGAGATGGGTTTATGTCTCTGTGCTGTTTGCAACTCAGTTTGTGACTTGCTCTGATTTACACATGCAGATTGTAATAAAGATAAGACTCCTGAGACTTACACCATTGCTCTGAGCCCAAGGGTATCACTTGGCAGGCAGTGAGATCTTGCAGTGGTCAGCTTTATGGGTGTATCTACAAGTATCTGTAAATCTACAGATATAATACAGATAGGTAATACATTCTGTAAACATTGTATCTTTAGCTGTACCTATAACTAAATACTTAAATAACTATATAAATGTATCTGCAGCATTTAAACACAGTTCTGTACATAGACTAGAGACAATAAGAGGAAAGAGAGACCAGATTCATCTCCTGTTCACTCTCTGCCTCCATCCTGTTGCAACCTAGGAATGGCAGAAGAGATGTTTCCCAAGCACAGTGTCATGGTGCACTTGTGCCTGCACACTCCACCCTAAATCAGTCCAAGGCATGCTTGAAAATGGAAGCTCACTGTTCACTAGACACCTTTTCATGACTGCAAAAATGAGAACCAGATGTAAATTTGTTATATCTTTGCTTAAACAGCAGCTCTTACATCCCTAAAATGTATGTAAACATGCTAAACTCTTAGGAACCCTGCCTACACTGAAATCCTGAATTCAATCTTTCTGCAGTACCCAAACTAGCAAAGGGGAAAAGGCAGATTATAAGAGATGCTTATTCCTGATCAGTACGAACTGGGAGCATGTTACAGCATGCCCAGTTGACATCTGGACCGAATTAACTAGGTCCACTGCTCTGGAAACTTGGGCACAGACTGAAGGACAGTCTGGGCTAGGGTCCATATCCCCCTGACAAGATTGTGCTGGGTTCAGCTCTTTTGGCCTCAATTATCCCCCCATGTGAATGCCAGCATGTCTCATGTCACAGGTAAGAAGTCAGTGAAACACATGCAGGAGGAGTTTGTGCTGTCTCATTGTGTAAGATGCTCTGTTTTCAACCTGCACATTATCTGTGGTGCAATACCAGCACACAGAGAATTCTTCAGCAGTCACAAGTGAGATCTTTAGTGCTTTCTGTGTTTCACACCAGATGAGGGCTGTTTTGGGAGTGCTGTTGCTGAGTAACTCGTGCCTAGGAGAGGAAGAGAGAACATCTGAGTGGAGATGACAAGAACGAAAATATGAAGCAACCATGATTAAAGGTTAAAATTTCAAAAATTCTCCAGTTGTGCAGCTGGGGCAAGACCTTCAAAGAAGTTCAGCTCCAAACCAAGCAGTCAATTCTGAGAGTCCTCAAAACCCAGCAGCTGCTACTGAGATCAGTGAGTCTATTCATAAGTGCAGGGATCTGTTTGTGCCAATCACAGAGGAGCTGAACCCACACTGAGCTTGGATGTAGCAAACTTCACAGCACAATTGGGGTGAGGAAAAAAAAGGAGTATCCACAGCAACAACATGCAATTATAGACTTAAAATAAGTGTGAAGCTTCGTGGCTCAAGCCCAACACATTTCAGAAAAATAATGATTATGTTTTCACTTCCTGTGTTCTTTAAGCAGGGTATTAGCTTGCAGAAAGAGAGAAGAGGTCTGTTTGGAGGTTTATGGCTACGACATACATCTGAAGTAATTGTGGCTCAGAGTGAATACATGCTAAGTTTATTTTAAATAAGATAGATGGGCAAGTGACAGCCAGGATCTGGTTGAAAAGTGACATTATTTGTGGAGACAGTCTATTGTATTGCAGCAAAAGAGAATTCCATCTTCTATTAATAGTGGCCAGTGGGAATTCATGCTGAGACTTTTACTTTACTGACATATCCATTTCATTAAAGGTTTCTTCACCCAAAGCCTTTCTTCAGTTTTCAGAGTAACTCTTGTGAGTGAGCGAGCAAAAGGATTCTCTGGAAAGGATCCAGCTACTACTGATTTTGAGCAGGGATTCTCAAGTATTACATACAGATAGATCCACAGTTTGCCTTTATACTAAATACAGCATGGCTTTACATGACCCTGGAGCAGCTCTTGGGAGGGAGAAGGGGGCCCTGGGGTGCCACTGGAGGGCTCTGCCCAGGTGCTCAGGCCACAGTCTGGGGACACACCTGGTGAACAAAGACCCAGCTTGGGGTGCATTCCCGTTCATCTTCAAGGCAGGCAGCCATGTGGGGTGTGCCAAATTCTTCACTCTAGCCAGCCCAGGCACTTGGCTCCCTCTCCAGTTAGTCTGAGGGCAAGCAGCTGACACTGCTCTACCCAAGGCAGGTGGCCTCTCCTATGGAAATGAGCCAATTAAAGGAGACTATAGAGGGGCACAATTAGCCAGCTCCTTAGGCTGAGGCTCAGCTATAGAATTGAAGATAGAGAGGTGCTGAACAGGAGAACTTTCAGCTGTGTAATTTTTGACCCAGTGCATTAGTACTGTGGGTTAAAACAGAGGAGGGGATTTTGGCACGTGAATCTTTTTCATCTCTCAGAGTCCAAGTGCCAAGGATCAAATTGAGAAGTGTGAAGTAACCAAGCAGTTTTCTGTACATCTTTTTAACACCACTAATGAAGGCCTTTCCACATTATGGCCTGTGTCTATTTCAGCCCTGATTTTGTATCTACTTACAGGATTAGAAAGATTAAGTGCTAATTAGAGCACTGAGGATTAATAACCGCTACTTCTACAATGCACATTTTTCTTAATCTTGTCTTAAATTCTAGCGGAGATTGGTCCACGTTACAAAGCCAGATTTTGCCAAAGGTTACTAAAGGCATAATAGAAGGTGCTGGGTATTATTCCTGTATATACTGAATAGGCATCACCCATTAGTCTAAAGAAGGAATTACAGGAATGGCAGGAAAAAGCGTGCTTTGCTTCTGAAGAAAACAAAAAGGCACGTCTTCATTGTTCTGCTGGAAGCACTGCTAACCCAAATTTCACCCTTTTTACATTTTCAGGTCTGAACCTTCTCATTTGAGCATTGTAATATGGATACACTTTGCTAATTCAAAGAATATTCAAACACTGCTGAAATTATACATAAAGTGATAACTAGGAACACGTGAAAACAGCAAATAGAGAAAAACTGGCCACTGTCACTCCACTGTCTGTTGGCTGGGGAAATCAGGGTGCTGTTCATTAGCGGGACTATTTCCTTGACCTCATGCTAAAGCTAAGTTGCAACATACTAATAGTCATATATTTGCAAATAAGTTTGGAAATATTTTGTTGCTTGAGGAGAACATTTAACAAATCAGCTCAATACAGCCGTTGTTCATGTGTAAAACATGGCTGTGATCTTTTGCAGAGAAGAAAGACTTAGAGGAAGGTTTTCATTTCCAGCCAACAAAGAATTCAATTTGCATACAGGTGTTACAGGGCTTCTCTCTGAATTCATGGATCACTGCTGGTTTCAGATGTCAGGACACAGAGATGGGTCAAAGGCACTGTGAGATGACTTGCAGCTAGTTAAAGCAGTCTGAGGTCAGGGCTCTTAACATCAGCTCTCTTGTTTTCCATCAAGCAACACCAGATGTACCAGGATCTCATTCAATCACATTATTTCCCACTGCAGCTAAAGGAGCAGATTGGTTTCCACACAAGGAGACTGACAACAATGCTTTTTGGATTATTCTAGGAGAGAACAGCTTCCCATCTCTTGGGTGGAGGATGGGATTCACCTGGTTAACAGCACAGAGCAAAGACCCATTAGGATCAAGGAGGTGCAAGGAAGGGTGGTCCAGCATGGTCCCTCTCCACGATGGCTGCAAAGGCCCTGAAGCAGTATTGTTTCCATGCACAGAACAAAATTGCACAACAGTCCCCTCCCAGGCAGCACAGGCCAAAAACTGGTTCCTTGTTTCATCAAGAAGGCAGTTAAGCTTTGGTTTCTTCCTCATCTTTTGTTGCCTGAATGGTTTAGAGAAGGCATGGCTCAGCTGTGACAGCATCTGTTGTTCTCTCCCCACCCTCATAAAGAATTACCAGATATGCTTTCTTGGCTTGCATTTAATGCAGAGGTACCTTGTGCAAAAGAAACCAGAGTCTGCAGAAGGTCAGGGACACTTTGGAGCAGGAAACTCTTATGTGTGTGTGCCCGGTTTTCAGGAGACCCGCCCAAAATTTTGTTAAGATTGTGGAGGAGTTGCGAAGAGTCAAGTTACTTGATCCCTGTGTATGGATGATCAAGAAAATGATCAAGAAAAAGTCTTAGATCTCTAAAGAGCTTTCCTTCTTCAGACCTCCAACTGTGTGTGACTAGAGGCAATCTTCTCTGTTAAACCAGTTCTTAGTAGATAATTCCCTGAGAATTACTGATGCTTAATAAATTGTCAGATCTGCTTGTTCAAAACAGTTTAGCATTAAAAGGGCTCTCTGCATAAGACTATCTGAGAAGCATCTTGAGAAAAGCCCTTTTCCAGAAGTCTTTAGTGAAAACATGGAAGGAGAAACAGGGAAGGGAGCAAATACTGAAGCAATGACTGCTGATTAATATACTGTCAGGCCACCTTTTAGAAATGGACTGGGACTGTCTTGCAGAAATCCTGTTTGAGCCCAAGTCTGTTACACATTTTAGGAAAACAGACATTTGATGTCCCTTTCTGCACTCAAACACCAAAGTATCCATGAGCAGACTGTGCCCTTTTCGTTCTTCTTCCTTGAAGAAATCCTTACAAGTGTCAAATATATTTTTCTGCAGAATAGAAAGCAGAGAAAGTAATTTCTAAAGCCAATTCCTTATTCTAATTCTGTACCACATAAAATTCCCATGATCGAGGTGGTGAAGAAAGCCTTCAGAGGCATACATCCAATGTCTGTAGCCTGCAAGGAGTGGAATACAGACCCGCCACACCTGGTAGCTGCCTGTTGTGGCTGTTCTGGAATACGTGTACCTGAACAAATTGTACTTTACTAATTGTACTTCAAAGGGGATTGACAATAACAAGGGTTTGCACCTGATTTCACCAGTGTATTATTCTCTGAATACCTATGGCTGATTTTTCAGGGCTTTTTAACATTTCTAAATAATATGTTTTTTCCTCCCAGTTTCTGTGTAATGCCTTGGTCTCTTCTCACACTTCTTTCACCAGCACTTGCATTCATAAATTTCAGCCATATAACTCAAGCACCTTCTGTTAAATATGATTCTTGCCTCAGGCAAAAGATCAGGGCAGCGTTTTCCCGCAGGTCCTTCCAGCATTCCCGAATCCCTCCCTGCCGGCCTTCCTCAGGCGCGGCGCTTCACCGCTGCACCGCCAGAGGGCGCTGCCTGAATGCCTTTGAAAGATTTTCATGTCAAAAATAAATTAAAAAAAAAAAAAAATCCGCCTTGAAAACCTTATTATTTAGAAAAGGTGATGCACTTGTGACAGGAAGAAAGAGGAATTATTAAAAGACTGCTATACAATGCAATGCCTCAAATCTTTGCACCGCTTCATTCTAGTCTCAATCTTGAACAGTCTGGTACAACAGTACAAATTAAGTTTTGTTGGTTTAATCAAACAAAGCCATCTTGAATCAGAGATCTTATGCCAGCTATTGAGATCAACAGCACAAATCTGATGGACTGCAGTCTGAGAAGAAAAGGCAAACTGGAATTTTGTAGCTAACTAAGAACACCTAACACCTAAGAACACAATGGTACTGCTCAGGATGGAGCATAGTATTTTAAAAAGTTGCAAAACATTATTACAAAATTAGTGCCCATTAGTACATATCCTAAGGCTCTGCTTCTTTAAAAAAGTTTCTCTGCTTTAACACTGATTCATCCTTAGGTTATATTCTCTTTTTAATAGTGATTTCTTTTCTAGTTTTGCTTTTCAGCACCTCCTTTTGTTTACAACAGAAGGTCTTTGCTTTCCCCCTAGTTATGTCCAATTTCCATCACACATTATCATGGATCCTGACACATATGTTGCATGCATGGCAATGCAAAAATGTGCATCTGCATTTCCCATTAAATGAGGTGTTCAAAGCTATTCTTGGGTCCAGACTTCTCCTTTTGAGGCTGGAGCTGAGTTTACAATTCTCTGGAAGAGGAAAGCCAAAGTAAGCTCTTTAACTTAAACCCCAGCTTCTGATCCACAAGCTCTAGCCAGATTGGCCATGGGAAAGCTCAAGTATGATTTCACTTAGTTCTGGGACTGGCTTTTCCAAAGTACAGCGTGCCTCCACAAAGCTGGAGCTGAGCTACAGTCAGGCACAGCAAGGCACAGCAGGACTGGGGCAGAGTTCGCTGGGCTAGAGGACTTCTGCACAGCATCCTAAAGCATGTACAGAGACAGATCTCACTGATTAAACCTGGAAATCTTGGATCTTGACAGTAAAAGTATAAATAGAATCAAAGTATAAATAAATTCCATAATATCCACAGATTTTATCATGGAAAAGATAAAATCCCAGAGGTGTGACTTGCTTTCACAGCATTGGAGCTTGTCACTCCTAGTCATAGATAACTTCCCATCCAATTAACAAAACTCAAAGTGGGCCACAGGCCTCACACGATGCCAATGTATCACTCTGCAAGACATTCCCATTCTACTCCATAATGACAAACCTAAATCAATATGGCAATATAAAGTGCTCTCTTACCAAGTTTGCCAGTGAAGAACTAGTCAATGCAATCAGTGGCACCGAGGGAATTTTGGTTCACCCTACAGTGGACACTTAATATTTGGTATCACACACAGACAGGCTCATGTGCCTCATGAGCCTGTTAGAGAATTCCCCTCTCTTCCCTCACTGCTTTAAAAAGGGTAACTTTCAGGAACCTTAGTTCAGAGAATCACACTGTCAGTCACAGGCAGAACCCAACCCAGCCTCTGGAGCTCCACCTCCATTTTGCCACTTCATTCCAGCCTACTTCCAGATGGAGGAGAGAGGTTGTTTTCCTTTTTTCTCTAATAGCCAAATTACCCTTAGTGTTTGAAAAGCTAGATAAACAGATGGATCACAGGTCTCCTTGTGCTCTTTGCCAGAACTGGGCTACATTTGTGACATAGGATGAGGTTACCCTGCTCAGGAGGTGAGTATGGTAGATCATTTGTTTTCCCCACATGAGCAAATATCTGTTTAAGATGATAAACTGATGAAGTGCACATGACTTCCATTGTTTTAGAAAGTCAGATCTTCTCCTGTACACAGGACCTACTCTTTCAGGAATGCATTTCTGACTATCCTATTTGCAGTGACAGTCTGTCAAGGCAGAATGTGAGAACATCTCATTTTATTGATGAAGTAGTACTTTGCAAAAGAGGAATGGCAATGCTCTTGACACTGGACAGCAAAGCCAGAAAGATCACAGAATTTCTCCTTCTTGCAGCCCTCAGTTTCCGAGAGGACCCAGAGCAGAGGAGTACCTCCTTTCTCTGAGATTTTACCTCCTGGCCCAGTCAAGAGCAGAACAGTAAGCTGGAGATGAAGAGCATCAAGCTGGAGATGATGAGCATCAAGCAGAGCCTGAATGTGCAGACTGTTTTCCTGTCTGAAAAGGCGGATTGCAGGCAGTCATACAGAGCTCAGTCCACTGCTGCACAGCAGTGAGGGACCCATCCTGGGCAGAGAGAGGCCAGGCCATGGCTGTTCTGGTCTCTCCTAGGTGCACCTTTAGCAAACAGTAGGTCTGCAGTTCTTTTGAGAGTCCAACCATTGAAGGCTACATGGGGCTGCCACTCCTGAAGGGATGTGAGAGCCTCTGCACTATGAAGGAAGTGTCTCAGAGAACTCTCAAAAAATATTTGGCATGGCCTAGGCCTTAATCAACTCCAGAATGGAAAAAACAGCACTAGTAAAATGTCTCTCAATGCCTACAAATACCTGAATTCAAGTTCAATTATAGCAGGAGGAAGGGGGAAATAAAGGCATGTTTTTTTCTCAGGCTCCAGAGCCAAGATCTGAGTGTTTTTGAAGTCATCCTGCAAGGAAAAAAAGGAAAGGCTGAAGCTGACTGTGACCTAAATAAAGCAAAAGAATTAGGCACTTGTGATCAAAGGATTGAATGATGCATATACACATCTCCCTAAATAATAGAGTTGGTAGGAGAAATGACAAGTCATTATTCCTCTGAAATAAGGCAAATTACCTGCTCTGAAAAGAGGAGTTAATCTGTTTTTTATACAATGAAGAATAATGCCACACTATTTCTTCTAAAATTAGCAGCTGACAAGCTGAGACTTCAGTGCACATAGCATCTGGCTCTCTGGCACCACTTGGACTTACCAGAGTGAGCCCTTCCTTTTCCAGTTTTATTAGGTTTGGTGGGCAATAGCCATTACCACAAAGAACATGCACTGAGCTCCAGAACAGCAGTAGGTTTAAAGTACCTCAGAGTTTCTTTCTTGCTCTCTAGAGAGGCAAATGCAGAAAACCTGATGAGGATATTTGGAAAAAACTCAAGAAGTTTGAATGGAGTCAAAGTCCTCTTTTTACTCATTTTTTAATCAACTGTACCCTTCATTAGTTGTCTTCCAAACAAGAAGCAAGCATGGGACAACCTCATCCTAAAATTCTTCATTTTGACATTTCCAGTATTTAAGGCAGTCAGTGAAAAGTGATTTCCAAACACTGAAGTCAGATTCATCCAGGTAAGGAAGCTTGTTTTCTATTCTCAAACTCTAAGGCTTCAGAGGCTAAATAACTGAGCCCATAACCATAGTAATGGCTGAACAATTTATCTTGAAAAGATAATGGTCATATTTTATCACATGAATGCATAGAAACAGTGTAGAGAATTCTCTAAGCTGCTCTCCCGAGGAATCTCTCTCTTCTGTTCATGTTTAGACTGACAGTATGAAGGGCTTGGCATTCATAAAGAGGCTTGGGAGATTAAAAACCTGAGAATGCATTTCCATCAGATCGGGGAGACCAAAATCACAGTTCTTATTTACCCCCTAGAGAATTTCCAGTTAAACAGCCTCTCAACAGAATAACCAAACTTTCCTGAATCTCCTTTACTGATGCACAGCCATAATCATATCCAAGTTATATGCAGAGAGTTCCCCAGCAGCAGATTGGAAAGGAAATGTAAGTTACACTTTCTCTCCCTCACACATCTGAAGAGATTGGGTGATATTTCCTCTGTGCTTTAATATATAAAACACCACTACTGTTGATGTTTTTTCCTTGGCTGTGATGACAGAGAATAGAAAATATAAAAAATCCAGTCACCAAACCCACATACTTGACCTCTTCCATCACAGTTTTGGCCCAGGCAGTTTAAATGCATGATGTTTTATATTTGCACTTATCTTTCACACAAATGAGGAACAAGTGACTTTCCTCTGTGTTGGGAGGACCAATTCAAACCACACTGCCTCATTGTCCTGACTGCCAGGCTCCATGGCATCACACTGTTGTTTGGGTTTTTTATCTCGAAGGGTTGGAGATAGTCCTCTTCTTGTCTAGCAAGAAGAGGATTTTGTAGAGGTTGGAGAGCTCCTTGGGAAAAAAGCAAGATCTTACTGAACGAAGACGCCTTCTTAAGTGAGCCTGTGCTTTTCAGAAAGGCAAATCAGCTCATGAGTGCTGGAGTCATAGGTTTGAGGGAGGCAAACACAAAGCCATGTCTTAAATTCCACATATCCATAGGTCTTGCATTGGATAAATGCCAGGTGTCAGAGGGGAAGGACACCCTCTCCATCTGATCTAACAAGAACTCGTGATAATACTATGAGGTTGAGCATCAACTGGTCCTAAGCAAAGAAGACAAAGACTCCAGGTCAAAACCCATTTTCTCAAGGCTTCAGCAGCCCACAGAGAAACAAGCAGAGATGAGCTGGACTGACCCAGGGAGGCTTCTGAGACAGCTTCTCCCTATGAGCTGGCAAAGCTCTCTGGACACACTGCTCAAGGAGCATCATCCAAGCAAAAGAGCTGTCTGTGTTTGAAGGCACTATTTCAGACCACAGACAACCAAGGTAAACTTGTGCTCCCGAAAATCAGAATCTGAGCATCCAGCTCAGCAGGTTCTATTTCTGCTTCCTAAGGCAGACCTGGTCACCCAGTTAGAAAAAAACCCCGAAAACAACTGGCTACATTTATCACTCTATTTTCCCTGACAGTACCTTATATTTAGACAGATGTACCACCACCACCACCACCTTCTGAACCCACTTGTGTATTTTTCTTCTCTGAATGAGGCCTGGTAAAGTTCTACACTGTCTTCTCCAGAAAATTACTCAGTCGTTGAACTATTCTTGACCCTTCATTGTAAACAGCAAAATGCTGCTATGAGTTTTTCCTCTTCTATCTGCTTTGTTTTAGTGCACAGAAAACATTGTTAGAAACTAGTTACATGAAAAAAGTCACGTAGACATGCTCTAGTTAATTAACCAAGAATTGGAAAAGTACTGAACCCAACTAATCTGAATCCCTGCACCTGCAAGGCCGCAGTGGCCTTGGGTATAGCTGTAGTCTAATAGCAAAATGATGTAGCCGAGAGCAGAGCATGAGAAAAAAAAATGTAAGTTGTAAAGAATGAAGAAGTAAGAATAACCAATAAATTACTTAGCTTACAGAATATGCATGAACTTATTATGTGTTGTACTTAAATGTCTAATGCTCTAATCAATAAATGAAACTTACTGAACTCTCATATTGAGATGAGCCGAACCTCCCTCACTGCAACAAAACATCAGGCTAATGTACTGTTTTGCAATCAATTTAAATGGTTCCACTGACCTGCAATCAGCATTCTACAGTACAACAATGGCAGATCAGCAAACTTCTGCCACTCTGTGTATTTACTTATCAACAAGAGAGACGAACAGCCAACAAACAGCACCATGAGTACAGATGCCAGCAAGATGTCAGCAGAGAGACAGAAAGAAAGACTGTTCACATCACAGTATGCAAACCTCCTTTTTCAGTACATGGACCTAAGCTGCAACTTCTCCCTAAGCCTCACCTACAGCAGGGGGACACAATTACCCTGACCAAACAACTGAGGGCAACTTTCCAACACTGCCTCTTTACAAAGCACAGAATTTATAACTTCCTTGAGAAAGCATAAAAAAATGAATAAAGCACAATTTTAATTGTATTCATAATGATTTATTTTTAAAAATGTTCCCATTAAACTGCTATCTAAGCACAATCCATTGTAAGTCAGAAGTAGTTTGGTTCCACCTGCATTTACAGTGATTTTTATAATTATTCTCATCAGAACAGCCATTAATCACATAAGCAATAGCTGGCTGGCAGAAAACACATGATAAGCAGCTATGTTATGACTTACTATTATTTTTATTACATTCTTTGACTTGGATGCAAATTTTCTATTAAAATGGTTTTTTAGAAAACCATAAGTCTTACCTTCAGATTGATGTGTGGCCAGAGGTGTCTGTGTCTCCTTGGAGTATGATACCACCTCCCGAGGTAAGAAATCCACCTGGGTAATCTTTGACACCCCTAGTTTGTGCAGTCTGCGTCTAAGGTGAAATACACAACATCAAAAGGTCAGTCATGGTAAATGTAAATCAGCAGCAGGAACAAATGTTTGCTGTTATGATCAGGATAAAAATACCTCAGTGTTAGTAAAGGTGAAACACAACACAGTATGCATGAGAAGTGCCTCACTGCAGTGAAGAAAATTAACCTGGGAACCATTTGCCATAATAAAGTCCAGTTGTTGAACCTCTAGATCATGCTGCTGAGAGGGACTGCAAATGGGAGAGGGAAATAGCCTGCTTGGGTCCCTCTCAACATGCAACAAAATTTTCTTTCATACCATCATTACTATGATGTTCTGTCTGCTCAAAGGAGCTCATCCTCAGCCTGGGATACACAGCTGTGGAAAGGGTACAGTGGGTTTAAACCAAGATGAATTAGACTGCCAAATGTTCAGCTGGGAGCAGTAACAAAGTTTTTGACTGGCAAGATGTGTAATTTCCATAAAGAAGGAGATTCTGCCTTTCACGGGAGCCATTAATAGTGGCCTTGAAGTAGGCTTATGATTAGTGGAGTCCTAATGCAAGGGCTGCAGGAAAGCTACAACACAACTGGAGCAGGGCAACTATAGCCTTCTATTTAGTCTACTTCCCTTGCTTTAAATAAACCATATGAAATAAACCAGTGAAGCAAACTAACTGTAAGTGGGTAAGAGAAAAAGAAGAGAGGCAGCTGAGCATGGTCATGAACACTTTTAGCTGTGCACAGTTCACTCAGCAGTGGGGGAAAAAATCAGTTTATGTCCTGAACATTAGCTGACTGTTTGCAGGAAGTGAAGAATTTAAAATGGTTACTTGGTAGTGTTTTACTGGAAAAAAGGCAACTTTTAGCAGAGAAATAATGCAAACACAATAAACATATTAATTAAGTAAGGCCTGTTTCCTAAATCAACAAGTGTGAGCACTCTTGTGCATTTAAGGGGAAATAAATTCCTGGACACAATGTTTCTCAACTTGCCACATTACTGAGGAGAACAATTTGGAAAAACAGAAAATTTTTACACATTATCCATATCCTCTTCATTTTCCAGATTGTCAGAAGAATAGAAGTCATAGGGGTTTTGACCTAATTAATTTACAGTGGTTTAGGTATTCAATTAAGATTCTTGTCTGAAAGGAAATGAGAGTCTAAAAAGGAAACTGTCATCATTGGATAACACCTACTGAACGTTTCAGCTGCATCAGCCATATTTTTTTTTCAAATCTATTTTACTGCCTGGGTTGTTATTAAGCTAACTGCAATTAGATTCAGCAGGTAATAGGTACAAATCAGCTGTATTGTGTAACAGACCACTAGAGCAGAAACAGTTGTTGTAGGCTGAGTCTTTTCTCTTTTCAAAGAAGAAAAATTAACAAGTCTCCCTCCTTATAACCATCTCTGACTTTGCCAATATGAACAAAATCTACAATTGTCTAAAAACTCTACAGAAAAACTTTTACCTCATTACTGGGGGCAGAAAAGTTTCTCCAGCTGGCAAAAATTTTAGTAGTTTTACATTTTGTAGTTGCTTTAACTTATGGTCTGTGTGAATTCAGTCTTTAATAAATATCTCACCCCAGCAAACTCTCATGTGCTTTTCCCTCCCTCAGCACCAGATGTGCAATCTCTGTTGCCTTCTTGGTCAGCTTGATTTCCCTATGCAACCAGTCCCCTGCTGCCCCAGGCTACTCCTTCCATTTACTGAGGTTTTCTTTGCATCCAAAGAGTCTCTTGACAGTGGTCTTGGTTAAGTATAATCCCTAATTAATTATGTGTCTAATCTGGACCTAATTAGAACCTCACCTAATTCTAAAACAGTTTCACATGAGGTCACTCCATATCTCCTGGACTGCCTGAGGATGGAGAACATGACCCTAGCAGAGAGCTGGATTTACCTGCTAGCTGGGTGAATTGAACCTCTGCCCACTGTGTCCCAGAAGTGAGCTACTTCCCACGGCACTGTGCTGAGACAATGCATGGAATTCCTCATCTGAAACCCTTCCAATTCAGTAACTGCTGGTGCCTCCACAAATGCCTTGTGCCACTCATATCCTCTAATTACTGGTGAAGACTGGGAGGTCCTTCCTCATCTGAAGGAATGTGATCTATTGATTGCTGTTTGCCTGTGTCAAGCCACCTCTAATTGTTCTCACATTATTAAAAGTTGGCCTAGGCTTTGGTCCCAAACACTCAGGGACAACAGGAGCATCCTTTCAGTATCTGGACTTTACCAAATATGTGCAGTAATGTTCTAGTTTTTAGTTCTTTTCAGGGCAATACTAAATGGTCTATTGTTTTCCCATTCCAATTTTTCATCTGAGGTGCTCATAATTCTCATAAATTCAACAAATATTCATGTTAGAGAACACAGAAGCTTTGAAGGATTCCTTTCCAAACCGCTAACGGGATGTCAGTAGGAGGATTGTGAATAAAACCCATGCATGAAAACTGATTCTTCTGTCCTTAGGTATCATAAGAAAGATGTATCTGCTAGAAGTATTTTGAGATACACATCATTTAATTGCTGACTGCAGGATTTCTTTTGCATTGGTTTTGTTGAGGGTTTTTTTCCTCTAGTCTCAGGATACTAGAAGAGAGTTTAACTCTGCCTTGGGTTTGAAGACAGTTTTCTTTCAAAAGGGACAGGACTTCCATTAAAATGTATACCTGTGGATTTGCTCTTTGGCATGCTTCTTTTCTGTCTTTGCACTGGCTCCTAGTAATTGATTGAAGTCCCTACACACGGAGTTATCTTTTCATGAGTCTGATAAAGGAACTTGCTTTGCACAGCTCTTTGAGAAACCTTGCTCCTAGGAGTCCTCCTCTTTCAATTCAAACTTCTGTAAAAAAAAGGAGCTGGGATTTCTATAAAGTTTCTGTAGGTTAAAATAGCTCAAAAAACCACTACCTTTTTGGTACAGCCCAGGTAAAGTTGTAGATGTGTGACCTATTTGAAGTCACACTCGTGTAAACTACAAACATTCCTAGGAGTTCTAGATATGGAGAAATACTTCTGTTTAGAAAACTCTCTGGAGTTTCTTTCTTTCTGGATCTTTCCTGGTGAATAGACCTAACACACCTAACTGCAGCTGGGAGCACTGTCAATCAGCAGCTGAAGGGAAGCTGTTGTTTTTCTTACAGAATGGTGAATGAAGTGGCACATGAACAAGTAAAAGCACGAGAGAGTTGCCCGGAGACTCAAAACAGACAACCCTGTAAGTTCATTGGTAGAACAAATTTTTCAGAGTAGTGATTTGGTTTTACCTATGACTCGTGCTCTGAAGAGCTTGAGGTACTGCTACCCACCCTTTTAGAGGAACAGGTTATCCCAAATACCTCTGCAGGCAAGCACTTCTACATAATTTAAATTTACTATTTTTTTTTTCACTTGTTGGGGTAAAGGAGTTCCATCCCAAACTAAAAAAAAATAATTTTAGGCCTATTAAAATTTTTAAAAAGCTTCATAGGCCTGAACTCAACTAAGATGGTACTTACTCTTGGACTATGATCATACCTAAGTGTACAATTTTAAACACAAACACAGCTCCTAAGGGAAAAGGGGACATTGGTTCTGCATGTGGAAACAGCATAACTATAGCCAGCAGAAAGGAGGGGGAAAAGTATCTTGCAAATGATTCAGAGAACAGTCTGAATCAACAGGTACAAACAAGATCAATGTAACTATACATGCACACGTAGGACACAATAATAACATTTCATCTGAAATGAAATAGTTATTTTTGTTGTGTTTCAGGCAACAGAAATAGCAATTTATCTTTTCATAAACTTGTTTAAATTTAAATAGCTGTGGTTTTTTTCCCAAAAATATGACTTTGCTGAAGCTTCTTATTTATTAAACTAAAAAAGGAAACTTAAATTATGGTCTTTTTGAGTCAAAAAAGCAAATGAAAATCACATACAACCAGCTCAACTAGGAAGCATTTTCAACATAATTCTTGCAAAGAAATGGTAACAAAAAGAGCTGACATATACCCAAGTTCAGAGTCAGACTGGAGTTGCAGCACTGAGGGGTCTGTGTCCCATTGCAAGGTCCTAGGGTGGTAATCAGCCGTGCAGCACGAAGGGGAGGGAAAAAAAGAACACACAGAATTAACTGAAAGGATGGACAAAACCCCATCTCCTTAGTTACATGCTCTATGTAGTACAGTCAACCTCCAGGTGCAAGCAACAGCCACCGTATGTCAAACAAGGTTTATATGTCAAACTGAGACAGAGCAGGCAATTTAATAAAACCATTGATAAACAGAGGAAAGAAGCTGGATTTTCTGTCACATATTGATTAACTAAACATGGGGTTGGGGTTTTTTTCCTTTTCCAGAGAAATTCTAACTCTTTAACTTAGGTTGATGGATTCACAACAATTTGTAGAATCTTCAGGCACAATTTATTTATGTTTTTATTATAAGGTAGACTGAGCACTTGCCATGAACTCCACTGAAGAGTTTATCCCTTCACACACTCCTGAGACAGACAGTAACCCATCCTGTACAACACTGCTCTGGGCAGGAACATCATGTAGTGCATATGACAACAAATGGCTCACCAGCTCTGACATACTCTGAGGGCATCTGGGACATACAAACAAATCCTTTTTCTTTTCCTCCCAATAAAATTCCTGAGGAAGAGGCTAATAATACATCTGAGAAAATCAGATCTATGTCAGTCTCTCAGATGAGGCTATCACCAAATGCACAAACATTCCAGAGGTGTGGTCTGAAGTGAAAACGCTGCTCCTTGCACTGCAGTGCAGTTTCCCATGCAACCAGCTCTAAAACACCTTGAAAACACTCACAGAGCCTTTAAAGAGTTTTGTGAAATATTCAGAATCCTTCAGTTTAGAAACACAAAAACTGACATATCAAGGCCAACATTTTCAAAAATGCCTGCTCCTTCCTGTCTCTTAATTTTACTTTATTTTCCCACACTCAGGAAGCCACATCTTATATGCAAGAAAACTGCTGGAATCCGTGACAGAATCAGGAACACACAAGTGGCTCCTCAGCACCTTTTCCCATTGTATGAATACTAGATTATGCACTGCCCTCACTAGCAGAGGCTAGAGCAAAGAAAAGTGCTCCTTCCCTAAGCAAGCAAGTCTTCATGAAGACATGCTGGAAAATGATAGTTGTCAAAATTAACCCCCCCCAACTTTCTTCTGAATACAAATTTTGAGGATATAGAGATGATAATATTACCAAGTTAAGCCAAAACTAGCCATATAATCAGCTGTGGTCAATATACACAAGTCCTTCTGCAACAATAGCAACCTCTGCCAATGAATCACTCATATAAATCAACAAGTTACTGCATTAGTTCAGAAATAGATCTGTTAAAGCTAAATAATTATTCTACCTGCTCCTTAGTAAACTCACCCATTCTATTACCAATGTTAACTCACTCTCTGGACAGACAGACACGGGCATATGCTGCACTCTTGTCCTTTCAGAATGAAAAAAAATCAATCTCAACACTCTGTGCATACAAAAATAGTGAAAAATTGTAATGCAAAGCAACTTTCTCATGCAACATAAGGGCACTCATTTCCCTGAACTTATGATCCACAGTACTATTTATCAGAATAAAAGACTTTATACTGATAAAGAAAGGCCTCTCCAAAACTAAACTGTATTACAAAAGGTCAGAGATAAAATAATACAGGAAGAAATAACAGATTTTTCCCTTGTAACATGACTGCAGCCTAAGTACAGTGGAAAATGGACATAAGATCTGAATGCCTGATGCAAGGCAAAGGTATCAATGACTAATGCATTATAGATACTTGATAAAAAATTCTATCTGTGTGAAGATTGCTCTTGTAATGTCAGCAAGGTCAGTTGCAAATATTAGGACTTGCTATATAAGTGCCAGTTTCTAATTTTACTGCTGCTTGGGGGCTACTCATACATTCATGTCCAGGTTTTCCAAACTCTTAGAAGAAAATACACCTAACTCATTTCAGTTTCCTCCCCCCAACATTCACTTTCAAACCTACAGGATTTGTAAGGGGATAAAGGCTACTTCATCAGAAAGAACACTATTATCATTTGATTAAAGCAAGATCTTGCTTTAATCAGGTCTCTAGAAGTACACTCCCTATGTTTCACCTCCAAGAATCCAGGCCAGGTCACATGAGAGGGCATCTTTACCTGGTACCTCAATAAAAATGCAAAAAAAAAAAAAAAATTTAGAGATCTCACACACTCAAGACAGCACTCAAATCCCAAAACTGTGGGAGCAACACTTATGGTTCGGGCCATCGCAGGCTGACATGTATAGAGACAATCCTCCCTTAAGTACTTACTACCTGGATTCTCACACACAGCCTTCACCACTCTGCACACTGATACCTACTTTTAATAGCAATCCTCCTTGACTCCTAATTTATACCTGTTTTCAACAATTTTTAATGCAAAACATTTCCCAGATTTGTGCTCCCTGGTGAATCACTGTTACCACCTGCACAGGTGAGAGGAAGAGATGAGGAAGCAATCTGCTGAGTTGTCCTCTCCAGCTCGGCTGAGCAATGCTATCACAGAAAATGAGGCTGCAGGTAACAAATCTTCAGGTTTCAAGTCTCTTGCCCTGGGAGACAGAACATGAGTGACTACACTCAGGTATTAAAGGCTGCAGAGCACAGGGAGTGACTCTGTTTCAAGGAACACTATTGATTTGTTCTTTGTCTCTTCCTGGCACCTGAAGAATGTCATCAGATCAAAATGAAAGTGAGTGAACAGTAAAGATGTAATCTGGACCTGCAATTTAGCCAGTTTCCATGGCAATAACATCAAAAAAGAAAGAAACAGATTCTTTGAGGTTTAGCAACCCTAAAATGATGTTGAATAGCCTGTGCTGTCATCCTGACTAGAAAATTAGAGCTAATCTGTTTGTGATGAACAGCCATTGCATACGACATTCCTTGATCATATGGATGAGCACCGTAGTTGTGCTTGTTCTCCTGTGGACACTCCTCAGTGGGGATTTTGAAATGCCACTGCATCTCAGCAAAAAAGCACCTGACAATATTTTTCCAGCTAGAACACGAGTTCCTTCTCCAGACCCTTCTTCATGACAAAAAGGATTAGGTGCTGTTGCTCTTCATTTTTCTTTCTTCTTCATAAAAGCAAACTGCAAACTGGATTGACTTCAAAAAAAGCAAACTGCAAACTGGCTTGACTTCAACTCACCCAGAGACAGAGAAAGTAATGTCACAGACCCTGAGAACAAGTGCATGGCCTAGGAGTCAGCAGTCAGGCTGAGGTGCTCCCAGTCTGGACTTTTCAGAGAGCACAAATTGCTCAAGGTTCCCCTAAATGATTCAAAGGATTTTGGCACAGGTGTATGTAGAAGAGATGACAAACATTTTAGTCGAACATTTTTATGGGGAAAAGAGAGGAGCATCAGACCAAGCAGGTAAAAGTAGTTCTCCCTAGCAGTCTCCAGTCCTGCAGACTCCTCCCATGGGTGAAGGGAGTGACAGAGGCATGGCAAGGATCCTGGGAAACTCACTGAAAAGCACAATCAGGGCTAAGCCAGATCCATCCGTTTCCCCCACCCAGACAGCACTGACACTATTTTAATCAGAACTACCCAACATTGTTTCAGAGCTGGGTGCTGTATCAGTCTCCCACATTGTGGCAAACAATAGCCCTGTGTCATGGTCCATTCCCCTTGGACATGTTCAATACACAGCAGCTGACCCTGTCTCACTGAAGGATAAAAAGCTGTATTACTAAATAACAGATTGTTCTAAAGCAGCACAAAGGGAATGAGGGCTGTTAGATGTTGCACTAAGAAGACAAGGTACAAATGTTATTAGCTCTCTTTCAACTGATCTGCTTTCACTCTCTTCCTTTAGAGAGGCACCTCAATAACCTATCTTTTCTCAAATTTAGGACAATACTAATGCTGATACTGTTTCAGCTCTAACTGCTGAAGAAGTAACAGATATTTTTGACACATCATCTTTTAATAACCTGAAGAAAGAAACCAACAAGAGGAAGAGGCCCAGATGTCATATATTTACTAAAGGTAAATATCATATATATATATATATACTAAAGGTCATCTGGTAAAACAACACCTATTTCTTCTGAATTCAAGTCCAAAGCATTAGGAAGATATTCAGAGCACAGTTCTAAAAGGACAGAGAACTGTTACAAAATTTAAGGTGGGAGGAATTTGAACAGAAGCATTCCCTTTTCTGTAGCATTATTATTATTATCATGGAAAAACAGGCACTGCCATATGTTACAATGCTCTGTGCAACCTTACCTCCAGAAGATTTTATTCTGATTGCATAATGTCAATTATGTAGATTAAAAATGTGGAAAAGACTAAAATAAACTACAAATAAAATAAAACAAAAGACTTGAAACCTTTTGGAAAATTCCCAACATCAGAATGCATTAATGAAGCATAGTTTCTGACATCCAAAACTGTCTGGAATCCATGAGAACTCTTCAGCTGATTTAAGCAGCTTTGTGGCTTGCCTTAGCAGCAGTGTATGAAACACGTTCATCATCAGTTCCAATATGTATCCTAAGTAATCTGCCATCAAAAAATGATATTTAGTATCTGTAATCACCATCATATCACAACAGAACTTGGCTCTGGATACGTGCCCCAATCCAACAATTTTCATGTGCAACATACTGACAGCTTAGTTGTGACTCTGCTTCCCTGCAGCCAAGATCAAATCCTGTCTCATCTGTTGCTGATGCTGCAGAACATGTGTTCTGCATGATTTCTTTCCTCTCCCAACTCCCCTTTCCCAGGTCAAGAGCAGCCAGGCCTGAAAATCCACGCTTTTGAAAAAAAGGCTCCTCACAGGAAAACCAGCAAAGTCTGCTTTCCCAGGGGCTTCTTGCAGGGCAGAATCCTCTTTGCAGCATTGCAAATCACACCTTCAAGCAGAATGGAGGAAAGCAAACACCATATTCTGGCATCTCCTGTCACCAAGAGCTGTTGTGCTCTCCAGACCAGGAGAAAACTGCACTGACAGTGTACGGAGACCCGAGGTATCTCCTGAGCTGAGATAGCCATATGTGTCCCTAATGAAACACCATTAGATCTGAAAGGCCCCAAACCCAGTATCTGCCCCCGCAGCAACAGCAGTGTCCTAGAATGACCCTTCACATGGGAAATAGCAATGCCCTCCTAACCCTAAAATTCAGCGGCAGACTGTGTCATGACTCCACAGATTAGGCTGTGCTACAGTTTTTCAGCAATCAAAGGCCAATCCACTAAGCAGAGCACAGACTGTTACTAAACTGAAGCAAAGAGACCAGAAATGAAGGTGGGACTCCCCCAGAGCATATGGACTCACCTACCCTGTAGGAAGTCTCAAGGCACCTTTGCTTTCCAGAGTAATATTTCTAAAAGGATGTGAATGTGACTAGCCTCATTCTCCCTGCCTGTGGTAGGAGGGGGTCTTGATGCTGCAGGGGGTGTTTATACCATCTTCAGGCACCTGAATGAAGGGTTCCACCAGTGAAACATTACCATGGACTCTTTCCATACAAACAGAAAGGCAGGAGATTGCTCCGTGCAGCAGTTCCAAACACCCAGCTTAGATTCCAATTGTGAATAGGTATTCAAGCTGGTTTGTATCTTTACTGTGACTCTCACTTTGATCTGCTGAGAAATAGATAAGGAAGCAATCAGCTGCTCCTTGACAGCCTGAAGGCTTCAGTCTGCTTCATGCTTTCTTTTCTTCTAACTTCAAATGCAACTAGCAAAAGAAGTGAATTAGGAAAAATGAGCTAAACAACAAGCCCAAAACTGCAGAGAACATAATTCTGGCTTCTGACTTTGATGTAAGGAGGTGCCTTATGTTTAAAATGACAATTTTAACCCTGGATAACAATTTCCAAAAGATTCAGAATTGCTTACATTAGGAACTCTGCACCTTTGTATTGATGGCATGTTGGGAAATGCGTTACACCCAAGTCATACAACCTTAAAAAATACTGGTCACAACATCTGTGAGATAAGAGACCTCTTTTAAAATCACCAACAGAATAAAATGCTAAGATGTGTATGAATGCATTTCTTCGATATGATACCAAATATTGTCAGCAAATTGCAATCCAGTAGTATTTATAGTTTCAATGTGTGATTTATCATGTATTTGGACCAATTTTTTTTTTCAATGTCTGAATATTGCTAGAATGAATTTAAGGCCGCATAATTATTTAGCTACTTTAAAGAGTTCTACCTAGTTTCTTGTGTCACTTTCTCCAAAACTACTAACTTGCTGCTGATTAAATAGAAAATCTGAACTAAGAAACTGTTGATGAAAAATTATTGCAGATGTTTAAACATATGTATGTGCAGATAAGCTATTTGGTTTTATTAATTTCACTCTACATTTTTATAATTTTAATTCTCTCCACTGTGATTTTCACTTTCTGGTATTTTTGTACATTTGAAGTGTGTCTCCAAAACAAACTATATGAAAAACCAGGAGATTCAAAGCTACTAGTCAGAGATGGAAAAGTACCACTTGCCTCAATGGATGGTTTGCATCTAAGCCACTATTCTGCCGCCATCTGTGCTCTGTTTTGCAGATCTGTTCCACTTTGAAAGGATTGTCAAAAAGAAAATACCTTCCTTGTGCTGCTTGCTTTCTGAAGCACACTATAAGCAAGATGGCTATCAGCAGTTGGGGAGGATTTGTGCCTCTCAACGCCACGCTCACTTGGGCTCGTGGAGCGGAAGTCTGCTCTGACTTCACTGTGCACTCCTGTGTTCAGAGCTGGGCTGCGACTGCTAAT
Source organism: Haemorhous mexicanus (assembly GCF_027477595.1). Taxonomy (NCBI): domain Eukaryota; kingdom Metazoa; phylum Chordata; class Aves; order Passeriformes; family Fringillidae; genus Haemorhous; species Haemorhous mexicanus. Next base: position 24,933,516 of record NC_082341.1, on the reverse strand, counting down.
CATAAAATAAAATGCCTTAATGCATTCAGAGAACAAGGAGCTTGGCACCACTGCTGGAGCACAGCCAGAAGGTTTTGCTTGGGTTTGCATTTACACTTCCAAGCAGGCTGACACCTCTGACTTCCAGTCTTCACCAATCAAAAGAGCAACTCTGACCTCCCTGAGAGCACACCACTATCTTTTAGCTGCCTGGCAACCATAAGAGCTCTTTTCAGAATGGCATGAGTTTAAAACATTTTTTTTTAAGATATATTTATGAAAAAAATCACAGACAAATAATATTTAAAACACATGTGTATTCCAAAATTCTTCTTGAATCGAGGCAATGCTAAAGAATGGATTTAATAGTTTTGAAAAACCATTTGACTTTTAAATCAGGATGAACAATTCTGGCAAGCCCGCAATCATAAGGACATATCACAGGACCAATTGATTCCCATTTCACAGAATTCCACTAATTAAATCAGAAATTTAATTCATCCAATCTGCTGAATTTATCTGCTGTGCTTGAAGTCTGTCCTTTGGTTCAGGTCTGCATTACAGATCTCCTGGCAATATCATACTCACAATTTATATTCTATAGCTAAAGAAATCTTAGTCTGCAAATTTATGCTGGTTTACCAGGAGGGTCACTGTGGGCAGCAGGCTGGATCTGTGAGGACAGAAGGTCAAATAGTTAGAACTGACACAGATTTACTCTGAGTGCCAGATACCAAAATGGTCATTCTGAAAGTGCAGTAATAAAAAACAGGTTCAGGGGCAAGGCACAAGTTGTTTTATTCCCTTAGCAAACCTTGAAAATTCTTTTTTCAAACACTATTTTTGTCTTGGTTTTTATACAAATCTTAGTAGCGAAACAGAACTCAAATGATCACAAATGTAAAGAAAGAATTTGGCAGGAGAAGTTTTATGTGCTATCAGCTCATGCAAATGCTTGAAAGGAACTTCAGTACTCACATTAGGAGTCTTTGATCCAGACTCCATGGATATGCATATAAGGAAAGCTTTCTAGTAATCTTCAAGGGACTTTTAGTACAATTGCACAAAAGACAAAATCATATTAAACAGCCAAATCTAGGAAAGGCAATCCAAAACCTTTCAGAGGACTCAAAGAGGTAACAGAAAGGTTGGAACCTACAACTTTTAGTCTGGTATTATTCAGCCGAAGAAGAAGGTGAAAGATTTCAGCAAATTTTCCATTTTGTTTTGATATTAAAATCCAGTAACTACTAGCTGGAAGAAGAGCCAGTGCTTCCCTTCCTTTATGCGATTTATTTTGTGGAAGAAAAAGCAAAATTGTTACAAAAAAGATGAGATTTTTGCTACAATTAGGGTTGAAACAAGAACTCACTGTATGAGAGTTATCAAAAATTTTTTACATAAACAGTCAAAATGTCAAAAGTTCTCATGACCCAATGATCTGGCTTTTAATAGACCAGCTCAGAAATTATTTTCTGAGTTTGAACTATTAAAGTAAATAAGTACATCTAAAATTTATGAATGAAAATCAATTTTAAATGGAAAACCATTTATTTTCATAGGTTATGCTCATGGAAAATTTTATATGGCGTACTTAGACTGTTTCAAAACTCTGTGGGGGAAAAAAAAAAAAAAACAGCAATATCTCACCAGTGCCAGCAATTCCCATTTTAAATATTTGAAGGAAAATCCTAAAAACTGCATTACTGAACTAGTTACTCATTTAATCTTTTTATTTTACCAGATAAAACATGAAATTGTCAATGGAAATTTCCTAAGTTCTTTTTAATAGGCTGGAGAAGGAGAAAACATTAATATGCACAAACTGTACCAGTTTAGCTATGTTAAACAGTTTAAAACGGGAGGTGATCTTATACAATTTAATTAAATTAAGATGAAATTCATTGCAAGAGAACTGTTTAAGCTGAGCTGGCCTTAGCAAGTAAGTTGTTTTGTTTTAAGAGGATTAGTTTTTTAGTCCCTAAAATCATCTGATTGTCTGACTAAATATATGATGATATGCCTGTAAATAACTAAAGAGAAGTAACTACAGCTGGGCTGATAACCTAAATGGTTAAGTGGGGCTTTATACATTAACATTATTTTCTTCTGGATGCAGCTGGTGCTCAGGTTTCCAAGGCATTTTACGAAGCACCCTGGGAATGGCAATCTTTCCTTCTCCTTTGATTTATAGCATGGAGATGCTTGCTAATGAGAAAAATAATCAAAGATCTAGAGGACTGAACTCTATCAATCCTTCTGGAAGGAAAGCATGAAAATCCTTAATGATGCCAGAGGCTCAGACGCTAAAAGGATTGCAGATGATTCTAATTAATATGGACCATTCAGACTTTGTAACTGGCACACACCAAAAAACACTCCCTACTTTCTAGGTCAGATATACAGACACTTGAAAGCAACTGCCAAATATCAGTCCCTAAGGTGTCTGCTGCTGTTTATGAGCTAAAAAAAAACCCAACAAAAAAATAACCAAACTGGCAGGGAAAGGCTTTAGATATCTAGGGCTAAATATTCATTGAATGTAAAGGAGAAGGACTGTGGTTCTTTTGCAGGGAAAAAAGAAGGGAAAACAATGTAAGAAATCTGCCATCCTTCAGCCTTGCATCCTAACCTGTGCAGGGCAAGCTGTGATGTGCAAACAGCCCAACAGCCACCCACTGCTATCCTGCAAACAGGCTGATGTGGGGAAGTGTGAGAGGTTGCAGCATTGCTCTAAAAAGCAGCAGAGATGCCAGGCCAAAGACAGCAGAGACAGGCAGGGCTCCCCCAGGCAAGGGGAGGAGGCTGACACTGTCACTGCTTCACAGAAGTCATCACCATTCAGCTCAGGAAGGCTTAAGGCAGGATTTGGCCTCTAAGTCTGCTGGAAACTGTAAAATGAAATGTGTGCCAAGCAATCCTGACAATGGAGTTGTGGTAAATTAAATGGAAAAAAAATGTAACAGCTGTGTGCTATTAATTTCTGTCCTACCATGTAATGGTGCAAACCCCATACCAAGCCCAAAGCCACCAAAACAGAGTGGCAACACAGTGTCCCAGAGGGCATCCCATTAATCTCCAGCCACCAAGCAGAAAACTTCTCTTGACTCTGCACTGTGAAAAACTGCACAACAGTCCCTAGGGTTACAATCCTTCTTTGTCTGAATAAAACACCATGCAAGCAAAGTTTGCCATGAAGCAGTTATTTTCCCGCAGTCTTTCCTGAAGCTCCCTTAGAATCTTCACATTGTTCTGTACTTCCCTTTGGCTCAGCCCGTTTATGAAATAAGTATGCCACTAAAGCAGCCATTTAGAAAGCATTTTGTACATATAAATTGATCTTGCAGAAAAGCACCATAAAGGAAATAATCCCCTACAAATAACTGTTACAGCTGCTGCTCCTGAGGCAATACATCACAGGCCCACTTGTCCTGGAACAAGTGAAGAAGGATCCCTGTCATTTCTGAATGTGGGAACACAATGAAATGCTGGTAATGCAAAGCTGAGTGGCAGTGATGAAACAGCATCATTGCACAGAACCTGTCAAGTGCATTTTCTTAATGATAAAGTAGCTAAGCCCCAGGCAATATGGTTCTGCTGGCAGTGGTTTTAGCAGACCTTTTAGAAACATGGTTTTGCTAATGTCTCTAAGAATGTTTTCTGCAGCTAAAGAGAAGATAGGAAATATGCTGTATGGACTATTAAAGGTCATCTACTACAATAATCCTACATTCCTGTACAAATGAAATAGAGACCAGAATCTACCTTCTTTTGCTTTCTTTATCTATCTAATTAAACAGCAAAGTAGACACTTAAAAGGGAGAATGGCATTCTGATACCCTTTGTTCAGCTTTTTAATGTGTTATGTAGTGTTCTAAGTAAGAAGCTATTTGAAAATTAAAGCTGAGTTGCCAAGTATGATTTTTCAGGAAAGAAAGGACAGAGCTCAAACACTTTGATGACATATAGCTGTAATCATGAGAGATCACAGGACAAAAAGTATCTTTCTGATTTTAAATATTATGTAGTAAGAACACACTGGAGTAGTGATATCTTTTTTTTTTTTTTACTTTCAGTGAGCAAGATTAAATACAAAACTGTAAAATAATGACATGCTTTGACTCATATGGTGCCCAGATGCTCCAGAGCTATCTCTTTCCTTTTGATTGTGTATCTGAAAAGCATGAAATGTTTGTGTTTGACAGCCAGACATGAAGTAATGTGAGATTAACATGAGACAGTCAGACATGAGAGTAATGTGTGTGTGTTTAGATATTGCAAAATAAATCAGAATACCTATTATTTATATAAAAATGAGTAAACAATATGCTGCAGAGAAAAAGGACTGGAATCATATCTGTTTCTTCCTGCACCAGACCAATACAATCTGGGAGTGAACATCAACACATAGAAAGAAAATATATCCTAGTGTATTTCTTTTTATAACAAAATGGCTCAAAGTAGCCATGGTAGATGGAAGGAACAGAGGATCCCATCTGATGAAAACATACACAAATGCAGACTAATACTGTCAGCAAACTTCAAAACAGAATGAGAGATAAGAAGACATGCTCTCAACTCTCTATCAGTAAGGACATCCAACTTAATGTGACAGCTGCTACAATATTTTCTGGAATACAACTGGGAACATTCAGAGGTCACAGTGACTGCAAGATGAACTGATGGAGTGGACAAAAAAATCATGCCACGAGCCAAAGCCAAAGGTGATAGTGCTCCTCAGAGAAAAGTGCTCCGTCATTGAAGACAGCTGCTCTATTTCTAGGATTGCTCATTTAACATATTTTATGCAGAATTAGAAAACTAGTGATGATGAGACAATCAGGATTCCAGAGTGATCTAACTTCTCCAGCATTTTACTGCTAAAAAATCTCTTTGAGAAATCCAGTTTCCCTTTATTTTTTGTTTTCTTTGCTACCTTATGCAATGCTCAAGCTCATTCTCACAGGAACTTTCATTAAATATTTAGAGCTTCATCCAAAGAAGGGCTAACTCTGCTTTACTGCAAGTATGCTTCATACACTAAAGGAAGTTAATCTATTTCAGTGCATAAAACTTATCTCAAAACCTTTGATATCAAAGGAACAACAACATAAATCAGGTAGGAGCCATTCAAACCAAGTATTACATTGTACCCTAATTCAAATAAGAACAATAATTATAGAATGAGTAGCTATAGCCAAACAAATCCACAGCACAGTCCAATGGGCTATGAGAGAAATAGCACAAAATAATCCGGCTTACATTATTTTAGCAGATAAAGCACCATTTTGAAATAAACATCCTCTGAAAGAAGCCACCAGAAGATTAATATCTTTGTCTTTATGTGAGCCCACAAAACAATCAGGTACCTAAACTTATGCACAGCAAAATACACAAGTTAGAAAGCAAATGAGCACAGATAAAATTCTTGCAGAAAGAAGGGCAACCATTAACCTTTACACATCCAAGACAGCTGAGCCTGGTGCAGTTCACTGAGCAGATGGAAGGCAGGGAATATTACACCCAGTCTAATGGGATTCTCATGTTCCCCAAGGCACAGCAGGAAGTGCTGTGCACATGGGACTCCACTGGACACACACACACAATTCACAATAAATGAGATGCTACTGTGCAAACCTACTACTGTAGGATAGTGAAACTAGCTGGGAACATCCTACATGTTCCCAGGAACACAGAGGAGCAGTGAAGGATACAGGGCAAAATGGGCCAGAGAGATAAATCACAGCTTGGTCCCCAAAAAGAGCTCCTTCCTTCATGCCACGTGCCAGGTGAACACAGGACCCCCTGTAGGTAACACGGGCATACACACCAGTGCAGGCTGGTGTGAGACCTGAAAACTACCCAGCCCCAGCAGCACCTCCTCCCAGCACAGAGGTATTTCTGCCATCTTATGTTGGGCTGACATGCAAAGTGCAGATGGACCCTACCTGAGCCAGGATACGAGGTCTTTCCAGGGAGCTGCTCAGCCCACAACACCTTACACTGCACTGCCTGCCTCTGAGGCACTGTGCAAGGGTTGTCCTTGTGCACTTACTCAGACAACTCAAACCCAAATTTCATGGCTGTGAGTGCTGCAAAGACAAGCTTTACAAATGCCTAAGGTATGCTGACTAGCAGAACATACCTCTCCATGGGCATGTTTCTCGATGCCTCAATTATATTAGTTAGCTCCCTCTCTAGCACACTAGGGTAGCAAAAGCTCAGAGTATCCACCAGGGAGATGCATACAGTTATTATAAAGGAGTTTTATACTAAGAGAGGCAAATTTGTGTTTCACACTATGCTACAGCATAGGACCTATCAGCAAATGCCTTTACCTCAGCCCTTTTCTTCACATGCATTCATATCTCCTTGAAGCTGTGCATGTCCATGCATATATAAGATGAGCATAAGCAAGAGGACACAGGGAGTCATCAAAATGCTTACAAAATAAGCCAAAACATATCCTGAAAGAGACAAGTATATTCTATTCCAAGGAGAATCTCCATTCAATCCTGCAATACTGTCTTATGAAAAATGAGTCATGTCTGAATACATCATATAAGAAAGCTCTGTGAAGCAATGACCCATCTATTCAGAGATGGGTATCTGCTCAGGCTATGTAATTTTTCCATCCTATCTGCGTAGCACAAGCAAGACAGACATCAAAAAGCAAAGTGGGATGTGTAAAGCAATGTGGAGACAGGTAAGTCGCTCTCTGAGCAACAGCTAGGCTCCAATGAATTGTTCATTGTAGCCTGGTAACTAAGAGCAGCACCAGAATCTAAGTGTAACACACCTCTGCCTACCCAGAAATGATCCCCAAGACCACAAAAATAGATACGAAATGTGGCTCTCCTGTCCAGCTGAAAGCATTCAGTCAACAGTTTCTAGAACAGTTATCCATCTAACATCTGCTTATTCTTACAGTTGCTGTCATGGCTCAGAGGGAAGCTGGAATGCTGCTTAAACATATATTTTCCCAAATGACAAATCGCAAAATGGTAGTAAAGATTAAGCAGCAAAAAAACCCCATAGAAACCTGGGATGAGGAAGACAGAAATGGTTCCACAATTCAGTGCTATTACAAAATCCACCCCATCTCTTCTCCTAATACAGTGAATGGTATCAGAGAAAAGACAACAGTGTTGTGCTGGAGATAATGGACAATGGTCCTGAAGGATAGCAGCACTACTAGTCGTAGGTCGCATGGCAGAAGTGACTACTGTGACCATGCAGCTTTTCCTCCTGCACAACAAAAGGGCTGTACAAGTTTATGAATGAGTTATTGTTTGACCTATTATGTGCCTGTTTGCCACACACATTATCCTGGACAAGCAACAACCAGTGATAGAAGATCCCACAGAGTCTTTTGGTAAACTGTTTTAGCAATGACTTTGTCTCACTATTGACTTTTTTTCTGTTTAATATTTCTCCAACTTCAATACCAAACACTTTGCTGCTTTCACCTTTTCAGCTGGAGGGGCCTGTTTGCTCCTAGGTAGCTATGACACTTGTTGAGCAAGTGACCAGTCAGTTTTCATCTTGCAAAGTAAGACTGAGATCTGTGGTTCTAGGACTACAACTACTTTACAGTGTTCAAACTCTCCAGTTTATAAATTTTCTTTCCTGAAAAGCATATGTCATAAAGATGTGTTTCTGGCTGAACTACATTCACTTTTATATAAGAAATCACATGTGCTTGCTGATCAAAGCGTATCTCAAATATACTTGGTGATAATGGGACCAACAGATTAAGTCTGAAAACTACCAGAAGTACCAAAAACTCAAAGAAGTATGAACTCAACCTAGTTCTGTACCAGAATCTGGTCCCTCTTATGGGAACATTTGACAAACTCCTGCATTCCTCAAAGCTTTCAGCAGAGCCTCTCTCCTGTAACAAGCTGAAATCTGTGACTTCACACCTTCTATATTTTTTTTTAATATCCATCATCTTCCTCCAGGGAACACTTCAGCATTGAGTAACCAGACTGCCCGCAGGATTCCTGCCAGGCTGTGTGAGCCTGTCATTCCTGCAGCAGTTAGCAGCAGCAACAATGGACAAGCTGTGATCGCTGAGACTGGGGCATCAGCAGCTTTGAAACTAATCTGCTCTCCTCTAAAGCCTGAGCTCAGCCTAGTATAAAAAAGGGAAAGATCTAATAAGCATGATGGCGTTGCAGGGGATCCAGCAGAAGTGCCCCCTCTATCACAGAAACTGAAATGGAAAAATAAATTAGAATGAAGCAGGATAACCTTGTTTATACAGATACACAGGCAATAATATATGCAGTAGTTAAAGTAAGCTAGATGCATGGTCTGGGCACCTACCAGAGAAAACAGCTGGGGTGGTTTCATCTTATTTACCCACTATGATGACAACACAGTGGGTAAATCAGTTACTGACATCAGTTCTACAGCATCTTCCTCTCCAAGTCTGACACTATCACACATGCAGGCCTGAGTGCGCCCATTCACACAAACACTGAGCACATCTACCTGCAGCCAGTGACACTAATTCCACTAATTGCCACTCAATACTATCCACTGGTTACAGACATTCCCCAGGGCCCAGACCAGACATTATTTCCATTACCACAAACCAATTGCTCCAGGCAAAGACCTGCAAGCAGCCTTCCTGGCACACAGCACAGCCCTTTCAATACCTGAGAATATGCCAAGCAAACTGGGAGACTACAAGCAAGGTCTTAGGATTCCCACTGAATTCCTAGTACAGCTACAAGAAGCCAGAAAATGGATCCAAAGTGAAAGCCCACAATGCAGAACATCATGAGCTCAGAGGAAGGGGACAAACTCCATTCTCCTCTGAAAGGACACGTGGTCATGTGCTTTCATTGCCCCTTGCTTACAGAAAGCCAAAGTTCTAGCTTGGGTAACAGCCAAATAAATTCTTCCAAAAGCCTTTTTTTAACCTTAATGGTAAAAAAGTTACAGCATTAAGATTCAAAGGAAAAGCAGGAATTCAGAAGTTTCCACCCAGTTTTGTCAGAGCTTCACATAGGACTGTGGTAAATAGCTTCATCCTGAACAGCAGGCTGTACCCTGCTTAAAAAGGATTTTTGTTCTACTCAAAGCACTTTGACTTGCTGAAATCTACTGCATTTACTTATGAAGGCAGAATTGCACTATTTTCTGTGTTTTAAACTGCTACATCTTACGAGCTAGGGCTTTTCACTTAGCAACCTCCACTTCTTCTAGAGAGTAGACCTGGGAGCTGATTTAATAGCAGCTGTGCAGCATCCAGATCACAAGGGAGAGTGTCTGCATCTGGCTGAAGGGGACATAACATAATCTCTGCTATTGAAGTGTGATTTTACTAAGCAGCAGGCTGGTGTGGCATGAAATTTGGCGACCTGAAGCTCTGTCACATTACAGTCTATGTCTGGAGAGGCATTCTACAATGTCTGCTGAGCACTGTTAACTACAGAAAGCTATCACTGTGCTTTCAAGCCATCAGCAAAGTCTTGGCTCACAGACTTGGATGAGCTGGCAGCTCAGCCCTATGCTGAATTAGTGTGATACAAAAAGAGCTATTAGGATCTGTCTTTTACATTTCTCAAAACATACAGTATAGCTGCTTGCACCTCTTCTTATTTGAACATGCCCTTCTTTACCAGCAGCATCCTCAGATTCTCTTTTCTTTTCTATTCCAGAGAAGGAATTATTTTGGGATTGCCACTTCATTTTTTATTTCCCCCATGGAAACAAAAATAAGATTACTCTTTTTTCCATCCCTCACACAAATTCCAGTTTCCAACAAGAACAGAGGAGCTGCTTCCCTTCCATTCTGCATGAAACTCTCCAATATCCAGAATTTCTAAGGCAGAATTGCCAGTGAGTCCTGGGATGTTTCAGCCTGTTCCTGTCCAAGCTCCTCTCTGCCACTGTCAGTGGAACACACTGCAATGAGCAGCCACAGCAACCTGAGGCAACCTGGTGTTACATGAGGAGGAATGCCAAGGTGAACAGAGAGAACTCAGCAGGAATAACAGGTTCTACCCCTGGGCACATTTCCCTTTTGTTTAGTGTATTTCCAAACAGCATGAGAGCTTTCTGTAGGCCATTTCAGAAGTGTGAATTCAGCTCTTGCTTCCACTATAAGGTTTGGGGCTCTGAGTTTAAGATCCATTTGTTGCATGCATTTATTTGCCTCACATCTAAGACCACTCTTACTGGATGGTAGCACCCAGTGGACAATGCAGAAACAAAAGTACACATTCAATACAGCATGTTCTTATTTACAGCAGAAAAAGAAAAAATAGGGAAGTAAGAGCAAAGTAAAAAAACCCTCATATTTATTCAAGTCTGTTAACTCTGTGTCTTACCTTCCTATGGGTCCCAGATCCCCTGAGTCCTGGCTGCCTGCGTCACTGGGTGTGCTCACTGATTTCGAAGAGGGAGACATAGGGGTTGGGACTAAATAATGAAAATAACAGGTATCCCATGTTAACACATGCAGCGACTGCACTGATGAAGAGCAGTGTCAGACAAATCAAAACCAATGGACCAAAATGATAGTGGATGAATGAGTAGGAGAGTTTGAAATGGTGAAAGCAAATAAGGAAGGAAAGAAAAAGAAAAGGAAGAGAGTCAAGTGAATTTTAAGTCTTTTGGAAGTGTTAAAACTGACATGTATCTAGACAGGACTGAAAGCCCAATGGGAATCTACAGCTAATCAATGGAGAAGATACCTGTGGAAATAAAATAGTACTTGTTTGCTTGAGTCTGGTTTGAAGTTGACTTGCAAAATATTTAAAATATATGAAGAAGTATCAGGGGCTTGTCAAAATCTAAGTGAACTCTTCTGGTAAAGTCATGTACACAACAAAACAAGCATACTTTTCAAATTCTGGATTTAAATCAAATGCCAGTGTCCATTAGATATGCTCTAAGGCTGCAGTGTGGAAATGACATCAAAAATAAAAGCTAAATAAGGAAATCAGCTAAGTTAAAATCATTTCCCAAAGATGCTGAGAATACACAGTTTACTTGGCGATTGTTTTCTTAAGTAATGTAGGTCATACAAAATTTCCATTTTGGGTGGGACATGATTTCAACACTCAAGGAAAAGTTTCCCTTGGTTTAGGCACTATTTGCCCAAGCTCTTGAAATGATTTTCTCTTTGCCTTGCCAGGGCTTTTGAAGCATATTTCATGCAAAGGCAGTTTTGTTTCCTGAAACAGGAAAGGAAGTTCATAGCTCAAGGTCAGCCCGAGTTAAAGCTCTTCAGCAAAGAAATAATAAATAAAAGAGTAAAAATATCCTGATTTCTTTTAAAATGGTTTCTCAAAAATATTGAAAATTAGGGATGGCTCGAGTCAAGATTTAAAGCAAGTATTCTTCAAAGCAGTCACATTGAATAAAACACAAAAAGAGGGTTTAATTCAAAAGCAATGCTTCGATTTGGTTCAAATCATGTGCATTTCCTTTTATAGATTTAAGAGAGTAAAACTTTAAAATACTTGTTATGCTTTACAATGTATAATGACTGACCTGTCAAGAGATTCAGATTTTCCATATGGTCAAGCATTTAATGCAGATTCTCCCTAGAGACTGTCACAGAAATGACTGCAGCATGAAAAGTGAATTCATCTTTGTGACAGCCCTTTGGCAGGTTACAGGTATGTCTGGTTGTTTACATATTCCATATTCACAGAGAGACCTGGCATCATGTGAAGGTGGAATTAAATCCTCCTTTTTATATTAATTGTGAGCGTATGTAAAGGGAACAAAAGGGAACAAAATACTATTTTTAACTAAAAGGAATCATCTTTCATGTGAATTTATGTGTTCTTTTGACAGTATCAAACTTAAAAAAAATTACCTATGATAAAAACTGATAACTTGCAACATGAACAAATGTGTTTGGTTAATAAAATGATAAGGACATATATACTCATTCTTACACAAAAAGGAGTCTTTTTAATGCTATGCATTAAAAATATATCTGATTTTATCTTGGACCTTACTTTTGTATCATGATATAATTTTAAAAACATATTTTATTATACATAAAAATAGCCAAACCATTATATGTCAGACAATTCTTCTGAGAAGTGGTGTTTAAAAGCTTCAGTCACTCTACCATAACTTATAAAAATAGTAACTTTTCTCAATAAATGTTGGTTGATGCAAGTAATGAATTCAAATTCCAATTCAGAATGTCACTACCTACTTGCATATGCACCCAGGCATCTGTATAAGGTGCTTTCCTAAACCAAAACTCCAGGATTTTGTCAAATTTGAAGTTTCTCCTACATATTACTGGCACGAATAACCAGGGGTAAAATCCTAGATTCAGTCACAATGAATTTAATGAAAAGGCTTGATAGCTCCAGAGAGGCCAAGGTTTCATCTAAAACAGTGAGAGTGATCCCAAATTTGAGGGAGAGGGGAAGGGGAAGGGGAAGGGGAAGGGGATGGAGAAATGGAAGGAAATTTCTCACTTTAGGACCATTCAATAAATGAGGCAGATCTTAACCAAGGTAATCCATAATCAGATTTTGTATGTGCTTTTAAACTGAAGCCTTCAGGTTCTAAAACTAAAACATCAAAACCAAAAAAGATGTCAAGCAGATGAAACCAGACCAAAAATCTACAATAGTGTCTGTTGATAAGTGTTTTTCTATTTCTGATTTGGGTTTTTTTAATTTTGCTTCTCCAGTTTTTCTTAATTTTAAAAGAAACACAGTGGGAGTTCCCACATAACTATGCTCCTCCTTCCTTACAAATGCTGAATTTGAATTTTTGAAACAAAACTTAGGGCTAATGAAGTTTGCACTTATATTTTTGAGTGAGAAGAAAAAACAGTCCATCAGAAAAGAAATCACTGCTGGTATGCAAAACCAACCTGCAATTTGTTCATAAAAAATTCTTGAAGAAATGAAACAGATGTTTTTGGCAATGACAAGTACTCAAAATGCCATGAGCTTGTATACGTGAATGGTATGGCAGGCATTCAAACAGAAGAGTTCACTTCACTAACACAGCCAAAAATCAAAAAAGCCAAGCATGCTTTAGTAGAAAGAAAGCATTAGTTGTGGCAGAGCTGAATGCTTTACAGTGTGCTTCTCTTAAATACCTAGAGGTGGTTCTGGGGATATACCAATGCTCTGTAACAAAGCTTCTGTCTCTCTTCTTTTACGGTCTAGGTCAGAATCTTCCTGAGCTGGCTCCTTCTTCTGCTGTAGATCAGCCTGAGTCAAACCAGAAGAAAACAGATAAGTTTATTTCTTATATAATCAGCTCTAGCAATTATGTGTGTGGAAATATTTGTATGCACTACTGATTAGGTACAATTTGAAATTTATTTTGATACTTTTAGGTAATTTATAACTTAGATAATTTATACTGTATATATCGGTAACAGCATTCTTCCCTAAATGGATGGTAAAACTGGTTTTTTCAAGGATATTTGCAAGAATTTTTACAGGACAATGATGGAAATTTTCTGCCTCTCACTCAGAAGGTACAACTTATTCAACTAACATAAAAGCTGAACACAGAACAATAGGTATCATTACCCTGAATAAAAACCATCCCTTTCCTATTTACTTCAGGATCAAGAAAAAAATTTCATTGCATTTCGGTGATGTAGCTTAAGGTCCTACATTTGGTCCTAAGCTCCTGCTGGGAAAAGAAATACTGACTCATTAACTTCAATATCCAAGAGGTGCAAAGGAAAGAACTGACATTTCTAAACCAGGACTTTGGCAGCCCTGGGCTCACTAAAGGTCCACAAGACCCTTCCCTCTCTGCTTAGCTATCTCTATCTCCTTGGAGTTTCCACACATTAGCCTTTTCCCACTCTGATCTGTGGGCATCTAAAAACCGTAGGAGCACCTGCATTAGCCAGAATCCCACAATGAGGTTGCCCTTTCTGCTGAAACCAGAGTGTTGGAAAAGAGGACTTGTACAGGTCCTCAGACTGGTGTTGATCTTGGTTCATGCACAACAGAAAACCTGGAAATTCAGAATGTTCATGTTCTCCAGCTCAGAGACAGGAAACATTGATTTTATAGTCAAGGCCCAGGCATATTCCTGTGCTCAGCTCTTGCCATGAGCTATCTCACAGCATGTAGGTTTGTAGACAGCTCCCCTGCACCAGTGTGAATGGCCAAGCAACTTTGTGAGTGTCAGCCTTCGCTCCTGGACCCATCTGGCACTACAGCACTGCCCATTTACACAATTATGCACGACAGCATTATCTGCAGACGTGGCTCTCAGGGCCAATGGAAAGTTTCAATCACCACAAGTTCTCCATGAGGCATAAAGTCAGAGTCAGGGGACAAAGAGAAAGGACCTAATAGCTCCCTTGAGCCATTAGCTTGGCCTCTCTCCCTCTAGTTCTTTAGTAATGAGCACTGAAAGCGTAATCATTTAAAGATCTGCTCATGGAGGACTTCCCCAGTGAGTCGGGGAGCCTCACTGGGGCGTGCACTGTAACTGCACAAATGTGGCTCAAATGAAAAAAGATTAAAAAGACAGCCAAAACTGGAATGCTGATTTCTTGGATCACATCACATTTCCACGGTAATTCCATGAAATTCATGTACAATATTAAAGTGTCAGTTTAAAAGGAAACCAGCTATTAGTAAAGGATAACAGGTGCTTTAAACTATAGTAAGTGTTGACATTTGAAGGAAAGGAAGCATAATCACTTAATGCTTCTCTGACTTTGCATGAAAATGAATATCCACTACCTGTCAATTCTCACCTCTATTCCACTAAGTGACTGAATAAAAAGAAGTACAAATCCCTTAATGATAAACCTAATGCATATTGTCAAGGACAAATAAACTAATATGTCAATCAAACTTTAACAGAACTGAAAGATGCACCCATGCCAGAAGATGAAAATGCAATTGCAATTATGTTTTACTTTACTGGAGAATAATAATTGCAAACCTGTTACCTTAGCTAGTAATCAAACTAGTCTTCAGAGTACAAAAATACATATTTAGATTGTAATGGCTTGAAAAAAAGTGAGTCCTCTTTCTACATTTCCCCACTCTCCACTCCCTTTCCATTGAAGGAGAGCCCAGGAAAAAGCATTGTGGCAAATCAATTTTTCTTTCTCCATACACATGCACATCATGTTGTCTAAACTGTTGTCATTTGACAGTGCCGTGGTTTTAAAAGCAATTCCCTCACCCCAATATTCTTGACTAAAAATAAGCTTTTTGATTTTCAGGTTAGTCTGACGTGGGTTTGAGTATTTCATTCCACATGACAGATACCCTTGGGGCATATAATACTGAGATGTCAAAACCTCAGCAAGCCTCTGGTGCAAGCATAAGCTGCCTAAAAGGTGGTTTTGCAAACTTACCTCTTTTTTCTTCCTTTCTTCCTCCTTCCGTTTCTTTTCTTCTCTTATCTGAGCCAAACGTTGTTTTTTGCGCTCAAGTTCTGCTTTTAAATCACTTTTGTCTGACATTTTGACTCTTCTGGAAACAAAAATATGGAAATCAAGGTGAAAATTGAATGATTACCCTATTTACTGAAAAAAAAGATAGTTAATTATATCAAATGACGGCTTCTAAAATTGGAACAAATATATTTCTATATAAACACTGGTCCTTAGACTATACTGACATTTAGGAAGTGGAATATTTTCTTCACAATTTTCATTTCAAGAAACTAGACCAGAATATCACCAAATGTGGAATACATTTTCAGACTGCCTCTACTACAAAATTACCTTTGTGAAGCAAGCCTATTGTTGCTCAAAATAATGCTTTAATGCTTTCAAAGTGAAGCTAAAATCTTTTGATTTCCATGATCTTCAGTAGCTCTGCCAGAGTGTAGAACTCAGATCTACAAATAGATTGCAAGTACCAGATTCAGAGCTGCCCCAAACAGCCCCATGCTTCTTAGACAAGTAATAATTTTACTTGCAATAAATGGAAACAGGAGAGCTTTTGCTTATGCAGGTGCTTTGTACAGCTGCCAAGCAGGACCCCCTGTCCCACACAGACCATCAGTTCAGTCTCAGTATCCTTCTCACATTCACCCCTCCAGCGAGCACTCTCACCAAGCTCTGAGCTATCCTGCCCAGGAATCTCCTCTGCCCTTTCCAGGGAAAGCTGGGCCATTCCCCCAAGAAGCTGCAGACAAGGCTCAAAATCCCAGCAAATCAACATTTCTCTTTAATGAAGCAGCACATTGCTCTGCCAACAGTCTTGTGCTCAGGTCATCTTTCCAAGAGGCAGGAGACATGCCTAACACTCCTGATTTGACGCCAACCACACAAACTTGGCAAAAACATTTCTTCTGAAATACTGGAAGACCTCTTCCACCATTTAAACCCACTTTTCTTTAGAATAGTGATGTGAAGCCACAAATACTCTTTGTATTTTAAATCTTTGTCAGCCTATACTGATGTACATAAGCCTTGAAAATGAAGGGTAAGGAAATAAAAAGTCATTCTACACAGATATAGAGCCAGATCTTTAAAGAAAAGATACCCATTTTTTCTACAGTCATAAAACCCCACCAATGTTGCACAAATCCATAACTTAAATCAGGGATTATTTATTGATTTTCTAACATCATAATCATTATGAACTGTAATCTAACTGTATCAATACTGATTTTCTTATTAGCCCGTTGTTTCAAGGACAGTTCTGACAAATATAGACATTCATGAAAAGAGTTAACTGTGCTTTTCCTGTTCACGCATCACCAATCATATCCTCTGCTGCAACTCTGGATCAATCAGATCAATGGCAGTGCCATGTACACTCAATGGAAGTCTATTGTTCACTTGATGCATGGGCAATGTGAATGTCAACTCTCCCTTAGCATAATTACTGCCTGGATGGGTGGATGACCAGAGAGTAAAATTATCTGCTAAAAATTACATGGCATTTTCACCCATTATGAATTTCACTGCAGACATCAGCTTCCTCCTCAAAATGATAAAAGCCTGATAGTTAGCCTGTGACATGGAGGATGTTGCCAACAAAACACCACCTGCACATTAAGCACAATCTTGGCCCCAAATGCTTTGCTGTCTTTGCAAGCATTTCCCTTAAAGGAAAGAACAGAATCACATTTGGAATCAGACAAGGAAACCATTTAATGAAAAGGACAGGCATAAGAGCAGCTCAAACTCCAGCTCACACTGTCACGGATTCTGCACTTCATCAGAGTGCCCATGCTGGCAAGGCACCCTTTCAAGGCCAGGGGACTCTGGTTCCATCCACAACAGCTGCCAGCAAATGGTATAGGAAGGACAAATGGTAATGGAAGGACAGCTGCCAGCCAATGGGACCACTGGATACCCCGGCTGCATGTGGAAGACCACCACTTCTTTATTCCTCTATCACTCTCATCCATAATGGGACGGCTATCAATTGGAGAAAATCAAAACTGTCAGAAGAAAAATTACATTTGCTATCAGGAAAAGTAAGCAGTAGCACACTAAACAACACTAATCTGTGTGATCAGCCGACATCAGTGAGTTATTTTTTACATGAGAAATGCCCAGAGAAAAAACCCAAGCATTTTAATGTCAGTGCAGATAATGTTTTGCTTACCAACCTGTTCAGGGTTTCTGTCTCTTTCAGATATGGCTGAAATCCCATTTGAAGTCATTTTCCTAATCTGTTGCACACATTTGAATTCTGATTATGAAGTTACCCCTCAGAGCCCTTTGGATTAGACAGAGTTTTTGCATCCTTTTAGTTCTGCAGTTTGGCAACAGAGAGAGAGCTCCTGTTTCCATGCAAAAAATATGCAAATGCATTTTAAGGCTACTGACAGAAACCCTGAGGGTTTGGCATCCCTTTCAAGCTGTTTGTCAGATATCAATGAATGGCTTCCTAAAAATTCATTCCCTTAATGTCAGGGAAGCTAACTAGCTTTTCCCCTGATTTGAGCATCAATGGTTTAGTGCCTGGCCCCTCTTTTACAATGCTCCAGTCAGGGTGATCAAATCCTATTATAACATAGCTCTATTTTTAACAAAATAGATCTTACATACAACAAAGAGGATGTATTAAATTTCCTTCAAAGAATGTTGCCAGAGCTCAGTTATAGACTTTCATCCTGAATACATTATAGTCTTGCCTGAGCCCCCCAGACAGCTTACCAACCTGCAGACTGGCTATTTACAATTTTAGCACAAATTGAACACCAAGGGTATGTAACCACCTTTCTTAGATGCCAGCAAGCTGGTAGAAAGCAAGGAGGCAAATGTACTTACCACTCTGCTTGGCATTAACCTTGGAGTTAACACTATTCATTCCTGGGAGCAAATTTCTAATAAGTGCTATTCTGAATGCCAAAAGGCACACCACACCAAGAGAGATAAAGGCAAACAGTAAAAGAGATTTACTTTTAACATTCTCTGTGGTGCAGAATGACAGCCCAAGGCTTATGCACAACCTCATCTCCTAGCCTGGGAGAATGCACTGGTCAGAGGAATCCCTAAGGAGCACATTTTGTACTGAAGCAATTAAATCCCCTGTGTGGGAGAAGGACCACAGAGGAATAAAGACACCGAATGCTGAGTAAGTGTAGAAATAATTATCATAGCAGGGCAACAGCCTGGGGCTCCCCTCTTCAAGGGAGATGCATAATCTTAGATCAATTTTTATTTGTTTGGCCCAGTTTATTGTCATGGTTTTAAAAGTGGAGAGAGTCCTCCCACTGCAGAAGAGCTTACCACACATGCTAGCACAGGTTCTTGTTATCAGGACCTTGCACAGAGAGCCCCTGCCTGAACTCCCAATACTTGGAGAAAATTCTCCTTCCTTTGAGATACTGAAGAAAGGAATTGGCTCCTCATGGCATGCCTTTTGATGAAATGGAGTGCTCCATTTCAAGATCTCAGTTTTCCTCATGTGCATTAAAGATGCCTCAGAGTCCCCTCTCAGGCTTGGAAACACAGTTAATTCCATTTACACATCAGAGCCAGCGTGATGGCAGCTACCCAGGCCTGTGCACATGCAGCACTGGCTTCCAGGGACTGCTTTCTGGGACTTCACCATCTTCTGGCTTAGCTCACAGCACCCTGGATGCCCACAGAGTATATGCAGAGCTATCCCTACCATCAGTACAGGTAACATCAAAAGAGTCTGGGTATCCTAGGACGTGATTCCACTTTTCCTAAAGCAGATGTTTAAAAGCAGCTAAGATCAAGCATGCCCCAAAGTCACCAATTCCTCTTTAATGATAATAAAGGGTCCTGGGTGATCTACATTAAATTCTAGAAATCTCCATTGTAAATGTCTCAGACAGGGTAAGAATAATTCTGTCCTTACAGTGCTCCCAGCAGTTCCTTTTCGTTTGTCATTGTATGAAACAAGGTATTTGAAAGACAATTTACATTAATCTTAAAATAATAATGATGTTTGCACAAACTTCTCTGCTGCACACAACATATGCCAAACTACTCCACTAAGCTCATCCCACATGCAGTAACATCTCACAACCATCTCATTTGTGGTAGCAGTAAGAATGTAAATGTGCAAACAACAGCATTTTATCCTTGTCTGGACTAAATCCCATGCAATTACTTTTAGAGGTGCAAGCCAGTTTTACCACAGCTTTATAAGCTACAAGGTCTTTATCAATGATCAATAGCACAGTATTTGAGCACATATTTTTTCAAAGCATTTCTATGAACACTTAACAGCAGAAACAGTCACAGGTATGTAATAAGTTTTACTTGAATTTCAGTACCAGTAAGTTGATACTTGTTGAAGTAATAAAACCAGAAGAACAGGTACAAAGAGTTGCAAGCTCTTGTACATGTGTATGTAGACTAAATATAGGAAAAAATAACCCCAAAATGCCCAATGTATATCAAATAAAATAAAAAAGACAATTACAACAGTGCACTTACTAAGCAGAAAAAGTAAACAGCATATAAGATCTCCCTTCTCTTCCAGCCTGTTCTTTGTATTTGCTGGGATAGCTTTTTGCCTGCATGCTTTTGCCAAGCTCATCTAAAAAGGAACCTTAGTTTCCAAATCTGGTAGCACATAAAAAAGCCTACAGATTTTACTGCTTTTTGGTGTCTGCAGGATTTTTACATGGTGTTCACTCAGTAGGCTGCACTAGAGTAGAAATGTTCCAAAAGGAGTAGAAATTTTATCCTTCATGAGCCTTGAGCCTTTCCTGGTTTGTGACTTCCTGTATTGTCTTTTTTGTTATTATCTCTGTTGCAATTACCAAGGGGGTTCATTAAATACTGCTACATATGGCGTTAGTCATCCTATATAAGTAATTATAAATAATTGATTTATTAATGAACTTCTCTGAAATAAATAGGCAGCATCTATCATTTAGAGATGCTGTACATGTATTATTCATATGCCTTCATAAATAGCCAGTTACTTGAGTCCAAAACTGCAAAACATATTTGCGTGAAATGCAAAGGATGTTGCACAATAAAGTATATTACTCAGTGGTTTTGGTTTGAAAGAAAGAGTTTATAGAGTGGGAGTACTATTACTATTGAAACTCTGACATATGAAGCGTTCCACTGGAAAAAAATGATTCATTTCTATAACATACCTATTTATCTCTACTTGGTGCAAATTAACATCTTTCTTACAGCTAGAAATATCATATATTTTTACAACAGAAAAAAATTCCCATGAGATCTACCTATGACTTCTACAACCGTGAAGTGTGCATGCAAAGTATGAAACTGTACAAAGCAGATAAACAGCTTTGGTCTGCAAGAAACCAGAGGGAGTTGCTACCCTAGTATAAATGTATTCTAATGCATCACATTCATTTGAAAATAATGTTTGAAACACACTTCAAATGGGCAAGAGGGGCTAGAAGCATCTCAATGGCAATTTTTAAATAAACATGAGTGCCTCTTTTCATCATGCATCAGAATTTGTACTTGACTTCAGTTGAATAACATAAATAATTTTGCTAAATGGGCATATCAATGTTTATGAAATCACAACAATGAACAAATATTTGCAGCTGCAAAAACTCAGCATTTGCAGTATTTAAAGGAATCTCCTGTGTGTGATGAATTCAGGAAAACACTAAGTAAAATTGGAGAGACTAAGTATTTTTTCTACATAACCTTGAGGCAAAATAGTCAGGCTTTTTACACTGCATCTGTGTATTTATCTATAAATAAAAATGGTTGTCAAGTGTTACATTTCAGGGAATGTACCATTTTTATCCTTCAGCTTCTGAACATTTCTAGCAGATGGGCAAAGGTCTTGTACTTTGTTCTGTAAAGGTTTACAAATCACAAGCATCCAGAGATTTTGTTCTGTCCTTCCTTCTGGTTGCTATGCAACAGGTCAGCACATCTCTAGCCTATTTATTTTGATGCTGACAAGGTATAAGAGATGTACCCACAACTGCTCAGTTGCACACCCCTTACAATCTATTACCATTTTATCTTTTCACTCTTGTTCTTCCACAATGGCCCATACAAAAACTCAGTTTCAGAAGAATTGTAGGGTTTTCATGAAGCAGCACGTGAGCAGAACTCTGCTACTGCCCATTCTTCCAACACCAGGAGTAGTGCCAATGGAGCAATACCTTCATGTCATCCCTTTCTCTCATACCCCTCTAGTCTCCTAAATTTACCATGATCTTTTCAATTCCAACATGATGCCTCATGTTTTAGCTTTCACTTTTTTTGATTCTGTGCTGCTTTAGTGTGTAGTTCTGAGCTTCATATTAGGGGATGGTAAGCTTTCTTCACAGAGTTGGTAAACAAAACAATTCCTTCTCTAGCTGGGGACCAAGGAAAAATGATCCAAATCTCAGGCCCAAGAGCATAAACAACAACAGAATGAAGAGAGAAAAACAAGAAGGATGGGACTTCACCAACTAAAGCTGTAATTAGACAATTAACTCCAATATGCTAATGCACCAGAACTTATATAAGTGTGAGACACCCCCCCCACACACACACTTCCCCCGTGACCTGTCGTCCATTTTGTGACCATTTTGGGTTCATCTTGAGTGTAGCCCTGGCTGGGCTCTTGTACTGCCCAAGGTGGATCTATTGAGGCCTCCTAATAAATACCTACTTTATTCTTTAGCTCCATCTAGACTCTGTTCTAGGTCAGCCTTCACGAGGCATGAAAGAAACCCAGTGCCATGGAAGAGCCATCAAGGTTGAAGGGAAGAAGGTGCTGGCAACAACTCGCTGGAGATGAGCAAGAAACACACAACATTCCAGCAAGGAGCAGAATGAACTCTAGGACTCATTCTAACCATGTCACTCTAGCAAAACTGCTGCGCATCTTGCTCCAAATATGCTCCCTTTATACTGAATTCCACAGAACTAACTGCATATATCACCTCAAAGAAAACTGAATTTTAAATAGGTCGTTCAAATGTCTTGGATTTTCTCTCAATAAGCATTAATGAGCACAGTTATAAACTGCACAATGATCTCAGATGTGCTTCTGTGAGACGTTCCTCAATGATGCAGAAGCCAATACTGATTCGTACTTCCTGGGGACGTGACTGAGGACTGAGCCCCAGTTACAAAGAGTTGATGTTTTTAACAGAGCAAACACTTTAACAGAGCATACTTGATAACATTTAGATCTTGTAGAACAGAAGATTCGTAAGCATTCTTGGTCACTGCCCTCTCTATCAGCTTCTGTCTCTCTTCTCTTTTCCTGTTTGGCTGCAATGATACCCAGGATTTCATATGTAGCTCTGTATATGGCTGGGAATGGACATAACAAAATTCCAATTTCTGTGACTCTACATTCCCTACATATTAACTGGTCTCTCTTGTTGCACCATGTTATTTTCTGTGAATTTCCCAGCTTGCTCCAGAGAGGAACTGCAGGATGAACAGATCAAGAGCAGCCCTTCTGAGAAGGACCTAGTGGTGCTGGTGGATGAGAGGCTGGACATGACCCAGCAATGAGCACTCACAGCCCCGAAAGCCAAACCAAACCGGGCTGCACCAAAAGCAGTGTGGCTAGCAGGGTGAGGGAGGGGATTCTGCCCCTCTACTGTGCTCCAGTGAGACCCCATCTGCAGTGCTGCACCCAGCTCTGGGCCCCAGTAGATTGGCTATTAAGAAGGACATGGACCTGCTGAAGTGAGTCCAGAGGAGGCCACCAAGTTGATTAGAGAGATGAAGTACATCCTGTTAGGAAAGGCTGAGAGATTTGGATTTGTTCAGCCTGGAAAAGAGTGGACTTTGGGGTGACCTAATTGAAGTTTTCCAGTACCTGAAAGGAGCCTACAAGAAAGACAGAGAGACTTTTTATAACAGCTGGAAGCGACAGGATGAGGGGAAAGAGATTCAAACTGAAAAAGAGTAGGTTTAGATTGGCTATTAGGAAAAAAGCTTTTACTGTGAGAGTGATGAGGCACTGGAACAGGTTGCCCAGAGAAGCCGTGGATGCACCATCCCTGGAAGTGTTTGAATGCCACATTGGATGGAGCTCTGAGTGAAAGGTGTCTCTATCTACTGAAGGGGCCTTTGAATTAGAAGATCTCAAAGGTCCCTTTCAACCCCAGCCATTCTATGATTCTGTGACCTAACAGGATAAATTAAAGGTGTTTTCTGACATTAAAAGACACCCAAATGCAAGCTGTAAATTGGTAAGATTTGAGAGATGGATAATGTGAGAGAGGTAACAATCTAAACCTCAAGCTGCAGGTCACTTATCTAGAAAAATAAGAGCCTTGTACTTCATGTCTTTGATTTCAATTTCTTTTGTATGTATTTCTTATGCAATGATCACATGTCAATGATATCTGCTTCTATCATTGATATGACCACTTCTTCAAAAGCTATATAAAATATCTTGTTCATCATAACAGTACCAAAATGCCTCCCAGGGGTAAATTTAATGATTTACTAAAACCTAACATGGAATTTTGCTTCACGTTGTCTGCTAGTCTCTCCTGAAGTGGACCAAAGACTCATTTTCTCTATCCTGAAAATATTTCAGCCATTAAAACATGTACTTTCATTCCACACTGGGGGTAAAACTGACCCTTCTGACTTTTCCACCCTCCTCCTGAGATAACCCTAGTGCTACATGGCTGCAAAGTGATACTTAAAGCCATTTACCCAAACATGAAAAATGCATGCTCTAGTGTCTGCATCTTAACCCAGTTATGAAAACTGCCAGAGAGACATCAAAGAACAAACTGTGCCGCCAACACACAGGTTTTGCTGGAAGACTTACCCAGATACCATTTCTTTCTTATAACAAAATATGCTTTGCTTTGCTGCTGATGTCTGTAAGGATGTAACTAGGTTAAAAATATTACATATTGATTTCAGCTCTGAAGTCAAGACAGCTTAAGATTTAGAAAGCAAGGAAGAGCCCTGGCTGTAAGAAATATACAGAAAGTTCTCAAAATAGAATAAACAACACTATCATTCTCTTTGTACTTCCCAGGGCTTATCTGGTGGTACTAACAAAGCAAGATGAATGCTGAGAGTCTGCATTAGCCAAATATCCCTGTTGAGTGACAGAAGAGAAAAAAGGTATGTCCAGATGACAAGGCAAGATGATAAATGCAGATGTCTAACAGCATAATGTAAAGGACGTATGCAAAGAATTTGAATATGAGAGAGGATTAAGAATCAAGAAATCTATGCCTTCCATTTACCTTTTCTGTGGTGAAAGTGTTCCACCCACATAGGAGAAACATGTTTTGGGGGTTGTTCGTTTGTTTGTTTGTTTGTGGTTTGTTTTGGGGGGGTTGGACTTCTTTTGTCTTGAGAAGACTGAAACCCACATTCCTAGGGTGACTATTGGCTAATGAGTGAGAAGGACTGGAGGAATGGAGATTGCATTCTTAATCATTGAAGCTATTTTCTATTAATTTCTTTTCTGCAAAGATTCACTGGACCAGAAGAAGCAGATGCAGGAGAGCGAACATTAATCCCTAACAGAGGCCCCTGGGTTCTAGTCTTTGTTTCAGGGTTAGTTTATATTATACACAGTGACTGTTTAGTTTACAATACAATGCAGTATTTAGTATCTGGAGCCAAAGATTCCTGTTTCTTCCCAAGCATTTGAAGCAAGGTGATGAAGAGTCCTTTCTATTTCTCAAAGAAACTTTAGACTTATGTGAAGCAGCTTCAGCAGGAACGACTGGAAAGGTACTTACTGCAGAAGACATAGAGGTTGCTGGTCAGAGCACAGAGGAAGGCAAATAACTCAAAGCAAAATTAAAAATTACCTGAGACTCCTTTACTTTAGGTGAGTCCCTCCCATTAAAACCAGGAGCAGGTGCTGTCAGCTGCAGCTTGGCATGGAGTGCACAGTCTGCAGATGGGCTTGAGGAACTAGAGATGAACTAGATAGAGCAGCCTCAGAGAGACAGAGTGAACACACTGGCTGTTGAGTCTGGGGTCTTAAGGGTAAGAACACATCAGAAAAAGGCAAAAAATTGAGTTTTTAGAGACTTCCTGTGCTTCGGGAGCCAGGTGAGAGCCAAGCTGACTTTGAGGACCACAATATTAGTTTCTGTTTCCATACCATTTTGTCAGTTTAGATGCAGCTGAGCTTCCCAGGCACCATAAGAACTTCCAGTTTGGGGAATTCAAGTATGCATCCCAGGTTTAAGATGTGGACCTGCTCTGCACTTTAGGCACAGCCTCCTACAAAGGCAATGCTGGCTGCACATGAGCTCTCTCTCCCCTCCCCCACACATATCTCTCAAATGCCCGGGCTTCCACTGAGAAGAAGCTTTGCAAAATGGTCTGACTGAGAGCAAAAGCAAACAAATCCCTGTCCTAAATTGTGGGGCAATCACATCCCTGGAGCACACTGCAGGACACCTCCAGAAGCAAGCCTTAGTGCATGGCCCATTACACCCGGACCTTGGCTCCAGAACTTGAGACCAAGACAGCAGTTAGAGACCACTAGTTCTCTTTGAATGGGGAAGGTGATATAGACAGTTTTGGAAAATATATCAACATTTACTAGTGGCTGTCAAAATACTGGACCACTGAAGGTCCACAAGGCAACTAGAAATGATCCATGTCTGGTTTTCAGTCACATCAAACTGTTAAACTACATATCATCGCAGTGTCAGAAGGGAGATCCAGAGAGAACCAAGGAGTAATTGGGTAATAGTTAAAGTTAATCCTTTAGCAAAAGTGGACATTACATGATACGAGAAAGCACAGAAGTCTTATTGACATATACACACATACACAGTACCTCAAGAAAAATAACACAAAAAATGGAGGCAACCAACTTTCATTATACGTACTCCTAATTCATCACTTGATTTAGTAAGATCAGAAACTTTCTTGGGAAAAAATTAAAATTAATTAAACTTTATTGAATGAACACTGAGGAGGCATGAGCTCTATTTAAAGACTTCAAAATCCGCACTAGTATTAACTAATATTACTGCTACATTTTATTATAATTTTGTTCAAAAAGACTGATATGTTTGTCAATGTGGAAGTCTAGAGTTTTTTATTTCCCTGTCCCCATAGTCGCTGATAAGTGAACAATAAAATCCAATAAGTGTAATGTATATAATGGCTGCTGTAAAAGGTGTGGACAGCACCAGCAGTAAGGTTGAAACAGAATTTTTTCCATCTTAGCCCCTAACAGAGAGTATAATTTACTGTCATCTTTTGAATTCTATGCTTTAGGCATATGGGAAAAATCTTAAGGCTCTTTAATTTATAATTATCAAAGTACTGAATTTACACAAGGTGTTTTTAAAATATTTTCAGAGGCCTTTAAAGGCTGAGAAAATAGGCTTTCCTGCATTTTCTTGCTATTGAGCTCTCTGTGAAAAAGAAAATATTGTGAGAAATAAAGGGACAGTTTTCCCACGGGCTCTTTCAGTACAAAGAGAGAATGGCATCACTGTTTTTTTTATTTTGTCTCCAGTACAATACCCTCCTATCCCATCAGCACAATTTTTCTTGTATTATTATTACTACTGTGGAGATAGTGAAAGGCAAGAATACAACATTCACAGGCTTTGCCAAGTGCAGCAGATTATGTACATGAATAGCTAACTGCACACTAGGGGGTATGATTTAGGTCAAATTTCTTGTTTCATTCCAAAAAGTTATAGATTTTTAAGCCATTCATTGTTTAATGCACAACACAGTTTACAATATGAAGCACATATAACCTGAACTATCTTTTCACAGTTTTTTGCAGAAGTAATTTGTCTTCCTAGGCAATGAAGACTGGCAGAAGTTGACAGTCTGTAACAAAGTGCTATAAGCATGTGACAAACTGCTCTATGAGCAGTTTGAGTGAAAAAGGACAAAGAATTAATTCATTTAGGGGCAAGCTAAGATCTGAAATAAATCAGAATTATGATACAAACCACCTTCTGGTTCATCAATTGCTTAAAATGTTACTGGAAACAAACGGATGAAAGAAACAACAATGTCATATGACTTTGAGTAGTGAGATTAACGAAAATAGCAAATCTTTTATATTACTTAAAGAGAAGATAAACACGTATTAAGAAATAAGTCACATGAGTTTAGATCGTCCCCCAACTTTTGCTGTGAGAATCTGAGAAGAAATTCTTTTAAAAGCTCAGTGTCAGTGGAATAGTCTTTAAGCAGGACAGACAGGTTCAAATATAAGAAAATATTAGAGACAGCCTGGGTTGGTTGGTTGTTTTGTTGTTTTTTGTTTGGTTGTTTTTTTTCCCTGTAACCCCGCTTTATTACATATTTTAATTTCTGGAAATATATAATAGCAATCATTTGAAATGTCTTTGCCCCAATTACCAAGTGACCTGGTAACCACTCTGATCCTAACAGTGGTTGCCTAATGTGCAAAACATGAAACAAGGGCATGCCTTGAATAGTAAGGATTTAATAGGACTCCCTATGCCCTTTAAAACCTAAGATCTGTTTTAATGGGTACAAAATGGAAGGGGTGAATAGTTTAAGGCAAGATAAATCCATATTTTCCCAGCATGTGGTCTGAGACCTACAATGATTAACTTTCAATACTAACACGGCATAGTGTCAGTACTAACATAGCATAGCTTTTTCTCTCAAATTCAGCCTGAAAATATTAGAATCAAGGAAGGCTTGATATAAAGTGATATAAATAGATAAGAAATAGATCCTCTATTATACTTATTTATATTTAATCATACTAGGCAGTCTTGAGTCTTCGCCTTACTACAACTCCCCATTGTTTGAACACAAAACACACAGCATCTTTCTGCTGGGCTGAGGTGAAAAATTAATAACTTAGGAGCAGGATTTGGAATTATTTGTACCACTTCATGGCTGGAGGGAGAAAAGACCAAGGAACTAATATAATTTCTATGCTAGGGAGAGAAAACAAAGGGCAGGGGAAGGGAAGGCCAGCAAGAAGGGAATATGACGTTAAGACAAGTATTGAGTAAAAGAGAAAAGCATAAGCCTCAAAGAATGACAGCAAGAGGGAAAGGAAATGTGAAGAAAAGATATCACTTCACAAACAAAAAGTTAGGTCCTTAAAAGATTCCTTCCGTAATGGTTTTCTGCTGAGAGGCAATAAATGAGCCTTCTCCTTTAATCAAATTATTGATTAATTATTGTAGGGCCAAGCAGGGACAGTCAGCCATCATCTGGGGAACACACAGGGTAGAACTGCACTGCTCCAGAAGGACTCCCAGAGGCCTGTTCCTCGGGTTGATGTAACTTGTCTCTCCAGATCAGCTGATTCACATGCATGGGAGCTGTGTTAAATATAAACCATGTACTTATACAGGTTCAATTAAAAGCCAAGGATCACAAGAGACATCTAAGCAGCTATTATTCATCAGGTAACACAGACATCTGCACACAGGTCAATGCAGCAGTTAGACAGGGACTCATAAAAACTCTGTTAAGTCAATGCAAAGCTCTCATTTCCTTCAATAGTGTTTGGAGAAGTATCATGGCTTTCAAACAATGAGGGCAGCTGACTTCTGCCATCACTCTATAGGCTCAGTTCACCACCAGAGAAGTCGGAGAGAAACTCCTATTACTGTCAGCAGTAATGGGAGTCCTTAAACTGAGCATGGAGTTAGAGTGTGCTGCCCACAAAAGGCTTCAAGAAACCATCACTCCTGCCCCGTGCCTTCTCCATGCTGCACTGCACTCCCAGACACTCATCAGCACGCTTTTGCCTCAAAAGGTACAACAAAAAGGGCTGAAAACGCACAGTAAAAAAAAGAAGGGGTATAGTTTTAAGCTCAGTGGAGTTGGTACGTCACCTGTCACAGATTATCAGAGGTGTCTTGTATCTGTAAGATCTAGTGGCTCACACATTAGTCTGCTTCACAGCCTCCTGCAGCTCCTGCCATCTGCCTGGAAGTAGCCATTTTCCCAGAAAAGTTGGCAAGATG
Source organism: Haemorhous mexicanus (assembly GCF_027477595.1). Lineage (NCBI taxonomy): Eukaryota > Metazoa > Chordata > Aves > Passeriformes > Fringillidae > Haemorhous > Haemorhous mexicanus. The sequence goes on along the minus strand of NC_082341.1, from coordinate 24,904,209 downwards.
ACGCCACGTAAAATGAACAGTATTGGGGGAGCAAGCTCATGTATACTGTCTTATTTTGAGGCTTGCAGATGGCCAAGTGAACAACAGCTCCCAGTGTCATCTCTAACTAAAAAGAGCTAGCACACTTTTAGATGGATTATTAGCAACTAGCAAAGGGACATATTGCATCAATCTAAGATTTAGACGGAGTCGGTGTCTTTTTGTTAAGCAGCATCCTTCCTGCATTACCATTTCTGCCTGCTTACAAACAGCTGAGGGGAAGACCATTCGAGCCCTCATCTGATATGCAAGCCCCCATATGGACACATAAATGTGTACTCACCTGCAGGACTTGTGTTGCTCTGAGGAACAGAAATAAAGCTGCACTGGCAAAAGCACAGTTTTACTAACACATGTTGCATCTGTACTAAGGGCATTTTGCCATCAGTATTTTGGCTGGAAAATGTCCCTTTTGAACACAGATTACATCTAGAATCATTATGGTTTGTTTCATTTAAGGTTTTTAAAATAAAATAGGGAAGTATCAGATGAGTATTGCACTGAGAGGTCATTATGTCTGACTATGGCTGCAGAAGGCCTGAGACTTTATCTCTGCTCATATGAATTATCCTGAGCACCTCAGTGAGGATTTCAGTGTTACTTTCCTCAACTTCTCTGAAAATTAAAGCCCAGGGAAACGATAAGGAGGATCATTCTGTTAACATCCCACCACCAACTCCAAGCAGCAACTCATTTTGGCACTAGGTGTTGGTAACTCTGAAAGATTCCAAATTACTACTCCTGCTGCTGGTCAAACCAAGCCAAAGAAGCTCAACAGGACACTTGAGGCATAGCCCTGGTTAATAAGCCTGAGTAGTCCAAGAGAGCGACCAAAAATATGTTTAAAATCTCTGCAATAAGTTAAGTTTGAGGAGCTGAAAGATACCACATGATTAACTGATTCACCAGCAGGAGTAAATAAAGCTTTCAAGAACAATACTGCCTTTCTATACCCTTATGTTTTTTCTATTTCAATCCCTTATCTTTTTCCCTTCCAGCCCATTTCACATCATTGTCCAATATCCTGCAATGGTGGTGCCTCTAACACAGCCCATCAGATGGAGCAACCAGCTCTATTTAGTATTCCCCCTCTCTCTTCTTGCATGCTGGAAAACAGAGGGCAGCAAGGAATGCTTTTTGAAACCTGTCTTACAAAAAAAAAAAGAAGACCAAGGGACTGAATATGTTAATTTATTTGATAATAAGGCAGGTAAGGCAACTTGTGGCATAGTTTAGAGTACCTACCCTGAAGACAGCTGCTAAAGCAAGGCTTTTATCTATGGGAGGCATAACAGGAACCAGAAACCTGAAGTTGGAAAAATACACTGAAATACAAACACATTTCAATAATGAAAATAAGCCACTGAAAGGCATCACAAAGGAGGGCAGCTCACTGCCCTTCCTTCTACAGAAAGAGCTAGAAGGTCAGATTCTTAATTTAAGATCTGCTGGGTACAAACTTCCAGTAATCACTGCATGTGTAAGGTGTGGTTTATTGCTACTCCTTTAAATATTCCTCTCTTAAACTGTGGATAAGGCGGCACTACAGTTAGTGAATTTTTATGGTAGATTACTTAGAGGCAAAAGTGCTTAGAGCTGAGAGAAATCTAGCCAATCTAACTCTAAACCGTCTTTTGGATCTTCACATACCTGGCCCTCAGAAGTCCTGCTCAACAGGGAGGATGATGGTAAGACCCAAACTTCAAAACAGTCTGTTCACAGAGAAGGTACAGAAGGGACAACACATTTTGTATTTTTACGAACTATAAATGGATGATTTTGGGAAAAGAAAACAAAGCAGAGGATGCACTGGTGTCACAGTGAGCACTCCCATTGGGACAAGATCCAGATGCAGCCCCAAGGTTTGTATTGAAGAAACCCATTCTTGCAGAAAAATGCTGCAGAGAAATTATAAAAGGAATTTTGTCTGCTCTCACTAAATATGGAGAATGTTACTAGAGATGCCACCTCAAATGAAAATAAAAACAAACAAACAAAAAACGACCTTAAAAGAGTCAGAATAGTAAACACGTAACTTTTCCCCATTAACTTGGCAAGAACAAATGAGGCACTTCAACAAAGCCCATTGGTAGTACCAGAAATTAAATTCCCTGATTGCTCTGATAACACTATCTATCAGGAGACAGGCAGCCCTAGGACCTGGGATTTCCATTCTGAAACAGGTTTTGCAGTCCCGTGCTTCATGATATTTAGTGCAATTTCCAATGTTACTTAAAGTCCTCATGCAGAAGCAAAGCCCTGACAAAAACCAGTATGTCAAGATAAATTTTCAGGTACCAAAGTCACGTGCCAACTTCATGTCAGGTCCTTCCATCTCACACCCTCTATATTAGCAGGCTAGATTGCTTGATCTGCCAAGAACTCTTATGTTATATGCATTTATAGTTCCAATCTGTACTGTCTGTCAATGGCAATTGACAGAAAAACAAACTTTGTTTCAGTCCATAAAACAGGGGCTTTGTCTATGAAATCTGGTGCTTTATGTTCTCTGCTGACCGTGGGGGATTCCCAGGATGATGTAACTGCGATAACATCCTTTTGAAAATCTATTTCACTGGACTACCAGTGAAAAAAGGCCTCTGGCTGACTCCCTCCTTCTCTCACCCTTTTAGGGAAAGACCTATTTACTGTCCGCTGTCGTCCTGGACTTGAGCAAATCCGCTACCGCTTACGCAGTGTGAAGAATTAGAGATGAAAAACTTTTACCACCCCCTTTTGCTTTAAGCTGTTCGGCGCTCAGGCACCAGCTGGGAGCCTGCGGCCGCCACTCGCAGCCGGGGCCGAGAGGCGCCCCAGGGACGGGAGCAGGTGCCGAAGCCGGCGAGGCTCGCTCACCGCAGCCCTCCCGCCGACGAGCCGCCAGAGCCCACCGGCGGCGAGGGCCGGCCGGCTCCCGCGGGCAGCCGGGGATGCCCGCTCGCCCGGCCGGACCGCCTGCCCGGGGAGCGCCTCCGGCGGCAGCCCCAGGCTCCGCGGCCGCTGCGCATCCCGCGGAGTGACTCCCGCCCCGCTCCTCCGCCGCCAGCGCCGGGCCCAAGGGCAGCCCCCATCCGCCCCTCCGGGCCCGCCGCCCCGCGGGTGCCTCACCTCCGCCGGCGCCCGGGAGATGCGGAGAGGCTCCCGGCGCCTTGCAGCCCTCACCGAGCCCTCGCCGCCGGGGGAGCAGAGGGATGCTTCGCTGACTGAAGGGCTGCTGCCAGTAGCTGCGCCCTGCCGAGCTAAGCCGAGCCGAGCCGAGCCGAGCTGAGCCGTGCCGCCCGCCGCTGCGGCAGGACCGCCGCCGCCGGCTGAATATGCTGTCTCACGGTGGACAGGCTCCTCCCGAGAGCTGCTGCTGCCGCTTTCCTCCTCCCTCCTCCTCCTCCTCCTCCTCCGCCCGCGCGCCCCCGATAGAGACACCCCCGCCGCCGCCCGTGGGACCGGGGCGGGGCCGCGGGGAGCGCGGGGCAGGTGGCGGCGGAGGGGCTGGCTCAGTGTCCCCGCCCGGCCCCCCAGCAACTCCGGCCTGAAGTGCGCTCGCTCGGATCCGCGATGTCACCCCCACAGTGGCGCAGGCTTCGCTCCAGGAGCAGCCGAGCCGGCAGCTGCGCGGCTGCCCGGCTGTCATCACAACACCGGCTTCATCGCCAGCCCCACGACAGCCCAGGCAGCATCCACCGCCATCTCCACAGCATCCTGACACCATCGCATGGCAGCAGCCGTCAGCCCCACCACAGCCGAGGCAGCATCCCCACCACCATCCTCACGGCAGCAGCTGGCAGCCCCCACACAGGCTTAGCCATCACCCTGTAAGCTGCCTAGGATATCCTCCCAGGCCAGCCTCAGCACCACACCTACGGCAGCCTGGCCATCAGCCCCGTAGCAGCCTCGTCAACTCTCATGGTGCCAGGCTCCTGCTTAGTCCTGTCCCTTTCTGGAAGAACAGGGAGAGCTCCAGAACAGATGCTTTCATGGTTAAATAAGGACAAGACTGCCCAAAGGCAGGGGTTTTGTTTTGCCCGTGTTTCCTCATACCATTTGTGGGGACAGGTACCAGACAGGAGGGCCAGACTTCTAGTATTGCCCCTGCTTCTCTCCACACACTGACATATCCATCTCCTAGGGGAGAGGTGCCAAGCAGAGCTGTTGGGGATAGTCCATGTTGCTGCAAAATAGCACCCATCTCCAGTGTAGATAACCCAGCTTCCCACTCCCTTATTGCACACAGGTATGTTGCCCCACACATGAGGAAAACACGAAAACATGTACCTTTTGGTACCATGGTTTGTTCTTTAAAACCTGATGTCCTGGACATACTGTTGTTCATCCCTCTGGTCCAAGAGGTGCCTTCCAGAACCCTGTCCCTGGAGCCTCATCTCTTGTTTTCTTTTGGTGGGAAACACTAATTGCAGCTACTGTCATTCGAGGTCCAGGGCCTGTCCTAGGAAGAGTGAGGTCTACTCAGCCCACTGAAAAGCCATGAAGGATTCACATCACCTCCAGCTCCTGCCAGACCTAGACAGACTGCACCTGGCCAGGAGACAAAGAATCCTGAAGAGGAGCAAGAGCCTCCATTGCTGGTGCAGATACAGTAATGAAATAACAGTTTCTCAATTTAATTGGAGTTGAATCAGGAACGATTCATATTTTTCTTTCCTGTGAAGGACTTAAAGAGCAACATCTTCTGCTTCTGCAGGTTGGAGCATGTGGGAAAAAAACCCTGTGGTTTTAAATGCACATTTTGAAAAGTTTTGAGTTTGGCGCATTTGGTTTGCAGCTCTTTATTTAAAAAGGGCCCTTTCAATATCAGACACCCAAAATTGAACTTCAGAAAGTGATTTTTGCTTTTGAAAGTGTTGGAGTGTTTGCCTTAGCTTTAATATAAATGCCATAGGGGTTTGTTTAGGTTCTTTTTAATTGCATGTCACTTGAAAATTCCCTGCAAACTTAGTGGATTGCTTTAAATTATTCCTGACTTAAGAGAGCCTTGGAGTCATTTCATATTCCTGAAATGACAGATGAGACTGGTTGTCCATGGGGCCTGATGAGACCCTGCTATTGTTAAGATGCTGTCCTATCCATATAACCATGATGCCATGGTATCACACACATATCATGACATCAGATTGTATGGTGATATCAGGCATACTAATGTATGTCATAAATGGGTTTCCAGAGCTTGTTAAGCTCTAGATTTTTTTATTACAGAGTAATGGCATTTTGTGTTCTAGTAATGACTACATGAGATATTTCTTTAAAAAATCCTGTAAACCCAAGTTCAATGGGACACAATTTTGATATCTGTTATATTCACATTTGCCAGAGGTGATTCAGTCTTTTGAAAGTATAAAAATAAAGGATGGCAATGTATGTGTCAAGGAAAAATTGTTTAAAAATCCTCTTCAAAGATAATGAGAGATTTAGTAAAATTATTATATAAAAATGGGGAATTGTATACAGAGGAGTTCAAAAATAACTTCAGCGGCCAGGGTAGTATACTATCAAACCCACGAATTTCTCCTCAAAATAAACTGTTGTAAGGAAATTTGGAGAGAAGCAATCCTCGATAGTATAGGCTAGGTGTTCCTACAAGTAACAACCTCCAGGAACTCAAGAAAAATTTATGAGCAGCCCAGTTAAGGAGCTCTCTAAAGGAATAACAAATTTCCCTAGAAGTGGTGCTCTGTCCTCTTTGACCTCAATCTCACCATTATCTTCTCTAATCATCCACAGCAAAAGGTCTTACCATTTTTGTGGATTTCTTCCTCTAGGCATGCAAGTTCTGTTGTCACTAATTTTACAAGGCAGGGATAAAATCTTCATACACCAAGAAGATATGATTATGTTCCCTTTTCGAAACAAAATAGTTATGATCAATAATGTATTTATAACTCCTTTTAATGAAAAACATCCAGTCATTTCAGTATACCCCACTAATTTTATATTTTTCCATTAAACACAAATCCATAATATTATCAAACTCAATATATTCTGCTAGTAGCATTTTCTGATTACGTATTCTTAGTCATCAGGTGAAAGTGCAGGAGCACAGAGTTAAGAGCATTTTCAAAACTCATGCGCTCTCATTCTGTGAGATCAGAAGATGGTTATTGTAGCCTCAGATTGCTTTATGAGAACAACAGAGGGCAAACTGGTCAGCAATTACAGACGCCTGACAAGCTGCCTTCCCTGCAGCAGAGGTCAGTTGTACATGGACACACAGCCACCGCGCTGTCATCTGAGGATAAATCAAAGATTAAGGGAAAGTTTGAGGTACATCACAGACTATGGATTGTGTAGATAAAGGCTATTGTTAAAATTACAAAAAAAAAAAAAACTCATTGTTTGCCTGTCTCCCCTCTTCTAGCTAACACACATGTAAAATGTAGAGGTTTCCTTGCACATTAAAAAGTGCAATGTGTGGCTAATTGCTAGATTAGAAAAGTTCAAGGGAAAATAATTTGACATGTTTTCTTTTGAAGTTACTTTATATAAAGTTGCTCACATTTAAGTTATTAATGAAGATGGGTATAAGTTCCTCTGGCAAACGAATAACTGTTTATGATGCAGCACAAGACAAATAATTAGTAATAATTAGTAGTACATTGCCTTTCCCTGCCTCAGGCACCAGCAACTCTTACATCACAGCGGGCGTTAATAAATGAGCAAACCCTCTAGGAAGTTTTTGCCACTTGAACGTTAAAAATTAATTTCAAAGCAGACATTTCTAAGGCTTAGTGGAAATGGCAGCACATTTCAGACGCTTTGCATGGTAGGCATAACCTAAGCTTGGCAAATAACAGAGGATGTTACAAAATGCCTTCCAGCTTTTCAAAATCAATGATTTAAACAAAGGATCAAAAAGGCAGAATGAAAGTTTTAGGGAAAGTGAGGAATATCACTTCTGAAGTCAGGTTTACTGCTACAGCAATAAAGTCACTACAGGGCACCATTCCGCATGGCTTCAGAAATCTTTCCTTCACAAGTGAACTAGTTAGTTACTCATGAAGGAAATGAATGGGTGGTTGCTCAGTTAAAAAGGAAAGAAGTTAATAGGAAAATATTGGAGAGCTTGCTTTACTGTTTGCTGAAATCAGTTAGGTCTCCAAGCCAATCACTGAGCTGAAATTTCTGCAAGTCTGAATATCCACAATACGCTCAAGACTAAAAAGGAAGATTTTAAATTTATCTGGTGCACAGTCACTAATAATTCCTCCATCAACTGATTTCCTATTGGTAGATTGCCATCTCCATGATCTTTGCCAAAACATGTACAAAGCCAAAAAACTCTCAAGTCTTAAAAAGGATAAATTCTTTCTCAGAAAAAACCTCAGTAATAAGAGATGATGTATACAAGTAGAAGGTAAAGGGAGATCTGTGGCAGGTGGGTGAGTTCCGTGCTGTTCTGGATTTGGGTTACTCTCCAAACATGTTCCAACTGTGTGCTCCTAGAAACAATTATTCTAGTGACAGGCTCTTTTCTAAGCCTCTTTTCTTGCTTTGTTCCTCATTTTCCTACAACATTGTCACCAAAAAGTTGTTGTTCTAAAATTCAACAGTTCTGTACATCTGAAGCAGGAATCATTAACTTGACTTCACATCTGAGACTCTGTCTGTTAAAACATGTAATTGCCCAGGCTTCGGATGTTGTGCTTGTAACCAAGGCACAGAAATGGGCTGCAAGAAAGAAAGACTATAGAAATTTTGTTACTGCCTTTGTAAATAGCAGGGGCTTGCCATGTAATGCAAGCAATTCCTTTTATTTGAAAAGATACTGGGAAGGGTTTGGAAACATGTCAGCAAAGTAGCTGGCTTGGGAAGGAAGTGGAACATTCTGGGAGACACTTCCTGGCAATGGTCATGCAGACTCAGCAGCATGAAGAGGACTTCAGGCTTGAAGGGTTTTACTGTGCTCATGTTCTGAATTACTGAGGAAGCTGCAAAAGGAGACCTCCACAGCTTGAGTGGCAGTGCCTGGAAGTGAAATGGGCTTCAGGCAGAACTGGACAGTTTAGGGAACATAGACTCTGAAAAGCTCTCCTAAAAACCAAACTACACAGTTGTCTCCACCCAGCTCTGTTTTGAGTTCCTGAGAACTCAATAGTTTTGTTGAAGGGAACAAAAGAAATGTCTGAGTTTACAGAATTACCAGCAGCACCCAGCTGTCTTTACAATTATTGTGCTCTTTTCATAAAAGGTTGTCTCATTTCTCCACACCACCTTTGGGTTGATGTCCACACTTTTTTGTTTGATTTAAAACAACAACAATTTGCATTTTTGCAAACACCAAAGGATGCTACTCCTTTATAGGATTCCTGAGACCTCCCAAATATTAACTTGAAGCTTAGTTTTACTGAAATTAAAATCAGTGGTACATACAAGGTGATGCATGAATTTAATACATCATGAAAATGTATTAGTGTATGAAAGCAGATAAGTGCTATTTTTGACAACAAATTGAACCTTATGGCAAACTATTAATACAATTGAAAGCAGAAGTGCATTATGTAGAGAAGATTTATCTAAAATGTCTCTTTGAAATGTCCCTTATTTTTCATACTTTGTTCTGCCCAAGACAGTCATCTTTGCTTGCCTTTTCATTATGCCTTAACCATGAACTGGATGGAATAATTGGTGTGAATTAATAAAAAATTCTGGCTTTAATGTCCCATCTACAGACACAACAACAGTAGGTGCTAATTACAGTAATGATCTGGATCTTTGTGGAAGTGGCTATCAATGTGTCAGTGCATAATGAAAGTTTTCAAGCAGCGTCCCAGCTCTGAGTTTATGTTGCAGTGTTAGCAAGCCATTCACCTGGGGCCTGAGGCATCCAGCCCTTGCCTTGGCTTCCATTTTTTAACCATGCTTTTCTCATACATATCCACTGCTTATTGACAAATATGTCTGTAATTTTTCTTTTCTCTCACCCTCATTTTTCCTGACTTAGAGTCTCCAGATGAGGATAAGAAGTTATGCTTGCCTGGAGGCCTGGATGACACTCACAGAGGGAAGATGAAAGCAGCAGCAGAGAAATAAAACAGTTTAATCTTCTTAAAAGTGGATAGCTGATAAAGCAGTTCTGGGGTGGGCTTGTTCCACTGCTTCAAAGTGCTGTTTGGTTAAGGGAATTTATTGTTGCACTGTGTGAGCATGATCATTTCAGCATTGCTTCTGATCCCAAATAGCTATCATTACCTAGAGTCATAGATGGGTATGTATTTTTCTCATTGAAATCTAAAAATAAATATTAGAGGAGTTGGGGAAAATTTCTACTGAATGCTATGAGCTTTCAGACATGGCAACCATCGTATCACGGAAGCCTAAGGGAAAAGATATGGCAGCACAGATTGTTCCAGCAAGACAAGGCAAATTAAAATTCAGCAGACAAGTGGCCTTCATACCCAGGCTTTTAGAAAGTCAAATCAATTATATATTTCAGTCCAGAGGAAGGAGGCTGCTTCCACACAGACAAAATGAATAGGACTGCTTAGCATGACATGAACAGAGCTATCTGTCCTCACTCCACAGTGGAACAGAGTGCTGCATGTGTGGCACATAGCAGGTAAGGTGATTTGGAATCCCTCAGCTCACAGGACACTGAGATTACGACTTGGAACTCAGAGTAGGCAAGCATCCAGTGTCAGTTTAGGCATTGTGGTGCATGACAACGATTCACCTTGACTTGCCCACAATTTTTAACACACTCATGTCCTGAATGGAATGTCTGTGCTTGGTAGGCAACACAATTCCAACATTTTGCTTTGAGGGATGCTTTTGTCACTCTCATGTACATACAGATAACACATCTCCAGTAAACCTTGTTATGTGGACTTTTCATGCCCTGTGCCATTCTCAAGGACTGCCTGCCTGCTCTCTCAAGGTGTGACAGAACTATGTCTGCACCAAAAGGCATCTCTAGAATGATGTGCCGGGGATAAGACTGAATCTTATCCACCGAGAATAAAATCTTCTGCCCCACTCTTCTTAACTTGGAGGTTAGTGAAGACTGCAGAAGAGATGGAGACAGAAGGCTCAGTTAGGAAATTGTATACTAGATGGTTATAAAGCCAATGACAATTAGAATGAACAGGGATTAGGGAGAAGTAGGGCCTGGGATAAACCTTAGGTCTGGACAGGGTCAGAACAAGCAGCTCTGCAAGATATAGGCAAGGGTCCAAAAGCTATAGGCCTGAAGAACTGGGAGGGTCTGTGAAAGTGATTGTGGCACCTGCCTTGTTTACTTGGATTGTAGTAGAGGAACTTACCCCTAAGCCTTTTGAGGAGGAAAGGCCTGGCAGCTGCTGCAGAGGCTAAGGTGACAGTAGCTCCAGGGTTGGTTCTCTGTGAATAAATGAGAGCAGTCACAGCACAGTCATTCCCAGAGTGGTAAAGGGAGAGATTGTGAAGGTCAAAGATGTTGCAGTTGTGCTGTCAAATTTAGATGTCAATCTAGTACAGCCCAGATGATTCTGAGACAGGAATGGAAGGAGAAAAAAATGCTATGTCTGTACTTCCACCCAAAAAAAGAAGGTATCTGCCTGAAATTCATGGTCCCAAGCAGTGGCAACCTGTGTTGCCTCTGGGATGTGATCATCAAATACAGCAGGGCCTCACTTGAGTGCTGGCTTTCCTTCTGCACATCACCTTGACAGAGCTCATTATTTGGAGGGCTGGGATAGTAACTAACAGTGGGAAATATATCCATGATGAATTACACAGTTACAACAGTGCTCTGCAGTGACAAAGAGCCTCAGCATTTTACTGTGGAATAGTTGCTGCCCTCTGTTTTCTGGAGTACACTGGACATCTTTAGAAAACAGCCCAAAATATGAAACATTTGATTGAGAAGATAAGATCAAGGTCATGCTAGGAGAACACTTATTTTTCTGGAAAGCTGTATGCTGGAAGTGATGAGCTATAGGGGAGACTAGGGAGAGTATGCAGTGTCAAAGGGAGGTAAGAGGTGGTGTTCCTAAGTCTCTCTTACCTCCTGGGTTGTTAAAAGTAGTCAGACACAGTGGCGGCCAGATCATCTAAATGCTCATCCACAGACTATATCCCACGTTGCCTGTGAGGCATCTGGCAATGGTCTGCAGAAAGAAAGGAAAAACCTATAATCTGGTCAGAAGATAATTACTGTGCATTGGCTTGGTGGTGTCTCAGTGAAGAGTGATCAGTAGTGTCATTAGTAGATACCTTGTGTCTGCATTGATATCTTACTGCCTGTCAAGCTGGATGCAAAGAGTTGTGTTAAGCGATTTGTTTCTTGCCCTATGAACTTACTCCCTCCCTGCAGCAACAGTGTCATATCCTAGATTCATCTGTGTGCAGGCAGCTGCAGAGCGAGGCATCAGTCAGATGCCACCTGAAAACCCATGGACTCACATTCCCTATGGGACCATCTGAGCACAGTGCAGGGCATGTGACAGTCCTCAAACCGTCTGTTTGTTCATGATGCCCGGTGTGAAGGAGAAAAGGGAGCTCTTGCCAGAGTTATGTCATCTCAGAGGCCTCACTTGACACTGCTGGCCCCCTGGAAAGAGTTGTTTCCTTGTGGTGGAGGCAGAAGCCATGCTTTGCAGTAGCTAAGACAGGCACTGATTTCATACATGCACACTGTTTGACCTGCTTACAGCAGGGCTGTTTAACATCATCCATCAGGGCTGATGTAGAGCTGCCATGAGTCTAATTGGCTGTATGGTGCCAAGGGTCTGAGGAAAGCATGAAAGAAGGACCTCAACACAAACTTAAGATCACATTTTTCCCGTGAAAACTTGTCTTTCATCAGACAAATCTGTCAGTGTTGTCTTGACTCTTGTGCAGGATTTGCCCAAGGAACTGCTTGGGCAAAAAATTGCACAAGCAGTGCAACTCATGCCTTGCTGCAAGTCTGTCCTACCCCAGCTATTCCTGAAATAAGGTATTTCTTCTTGAAATTTGTGGAATTGGCAGAAGGTAGTGATTGGCTGAGGTGTGGGCATCCTCCACTTGAGGCTGGAGATCCGCTGTCCCTAGTAGTGCTGCTGCCCCCTAGCCCCAGCTGGCATTTCTGGGACCTTGTGTTACAAGGGAGGGTCTCACTGTTGGGAAAGAACACGGGCTTCCAAGGTCTTTTTGCTTCAGGAGAGCAATGTATGCTACGTGGGAGAGGAGTCTCTCAGCAGCTGCCCTGAAGCCACCTTGGCAAGCAGCTCAGAGATGCTGGAGCACTGAACAGCTCCACCTGCAGCCTTCAATGCCTCCAGGCTTCCCTCTGAATGAGCAGGGGAGGGAGGGACTTGCTACATGACTGAACGCAGGCCACAGCTTTGGGAGATGCCTGTAGCCTAAATGGGGGTGACACCTTTTAGTCAGATGAACTACACATCAAGTGTAGCCATCCATTGTAAAATATCATGTAAGTGCACGTTGTGAGAGATTCAGTTTTTGTCACAGCCTGCTCCTGCACAGTCACAGCTAATGGCAAGGCAGAGGCTTTGCTGCAGCCTTGGGACTGTGTATTTCACATGGTGTGCCACCAGCTTGTATTTCAGCCACCCTTCCCATTTCTATGTCAGTGGCCAGGCTGGTCCTTTTTCTCTGGGCTGCACCTGCTGTGCAGTGTTTTCGTTAATACCTTCCTTCACATAATTGCCTGACAACTGCCTGCAGTCTATATTTGCTTCCTGCATCTCACCATTTCCCAGCAGCACAGCTGTCAGGTCTGGCACATATTGCTAATGCCTCTCCAAAACCATCCAGGAGTAGTAACACATTAGCAGGATTTAGTTTTTGAAAATTAACTGTCAGGCTTTGCAGTACAGTACAGATGTAAAATCCTCCTCGCCACTAGCAGCTTTTATAAATGTGCTATAAATACAACTGTAGCAAGGCAAAAGGATGATTACATTAAATTTTGTTGAAAGCATTATAAGCAGCTTAGGAGTAAAAAGTTTACAGAGGTGCTGCAATTGTCCCCCCACTGTATTACACATCCTAAAAATCCTGTTCCAGGGTTACACAGGAAAAGAAAACACTGCAGATCTCATAAAGATCTAAAAGGGCACTGCAAACTTTACACTACATTAGTATGATGATGGAGTTTTGTGTTTGTAACCACTAATCAGAGTGGGTGAATTTATAAAGGCATACTGCTTTTCAACACATCCCCTAAAACACAACCCTTGTGGTATTACTATAAAGATGTTACAGAGTTAATAGAAAAGTAAGTATCTGTGAAAAATGTCAAACTGAACCAGAGGAATCATTACCTATGTCACACTCTACACTAGGAAAATGAATGTATCCTCACCTCAGCATGGTTTTCTCACCAGGACTATAATAAAAATAAAAATAGTTCTGTGTTTGTGTCTAAACAATATACACACTACTCTCTCCAGTACACAAAAATATTTTTTTGCAGCATGACCAGATACTCCACTTTCCACTGATCATCCTATATAGACACTTTTTAAAAATTACTATCCTAAACACAGCTAATATTCTACTTTTTAATAAAGATTTTATCTTCCCATTTCATCTGAATAATGTTTTCCTGTGTATAACAGAACAGTTCATTTCAATGAATTTCATTGCATGCTGAGATAGTTCTATTATTTAATTCTATGTATTTTGGGTTTTGTGGGTCTTATTAATATTTGGGAATATTCTATCCTCATTCCCAAACCTCTGACATGCACATCAGCTGTGAAACAAATTGTGCAAAAAGTTTCAGTGAGCTGTATGAAACATGTAAGTATGCAACATTCCAGTGACAAGCCCCAGGCTTCTGTCTTTTCACAGGAGCCAATGATGACTACATGGAAGTCATTGCCAAAATCCCCCTTGCTCAGAGTACATGTAACGTGCACTGTGCAAAACTTAACACTGAACAGATACGCAGAATCACCATCTGGTGTCATGTTGAAGGAGAAACTTTTGCATTACATACCACTGCCATGCCCCTGCAATTATTTCAGATCACCATCCTCCTTCAAAACAAGTTGAGTTATATACAAAGTCACTCTTGAGGTATGAGATCAGTCTGTCCTGGCCATTGACACAGTGAGAGAGGCCTGCATTTGGGAACCTCATAAACGGATCCTTAGGTTTGTGCCATTGATATCAGTCCCATGTTCTGCTACTCAAAACTGCAGCCTCTTTCATGTTTTGTGATCTCTCCCCACAGAGGTGCTAAGTCTCCCACTGTAAGTGCTTTTCCTACCTCTGTTTAAATAGAACTCTGTTTAAATAGTACATTTTCATATTCATTTTCGATAAGTCAGGGTCAATCAAGCTGGTTGATAGGAAGCACTTGGATGTTCAGTCTCCAGATGAAGTGGCTGAGGTATTTCAGAAGAGTGAGCTGCTCTACAGCACCAGTGCCTGAAAAGCCAGCATCTCATCCACTTGATGATTCTGCTCTCCATCACACAAACCACAGACTCTGCTCCTGTATACTTAAGATTATGTCCTTAGTCCATGAAACCATCCCTTTATTTCTTATTGCAAAAATAATTTCACATAATACACTGCTTTATTAACCATCAAGTTTTCAGGAAGATTTGATGGGTGAATGAAAGGGTATGGGTATATTCCATGGCAGAACATATACATGATATAACAGAGTATTTGGTACAGCCACCATTCATTTTTAATTTTTTCCCATTTAAATTTTTATTTAATAACTAAGTTTTGTGTCTAAATTATAGGAGATAAGAAAATCAGCCCTAATAAGTCATTAATTATTACAAGAACACCACTTTTGTTTCCTTACTCAACCCTGTATTTTGAATTTGTTCAATCTTCCTATTAATTCAGGCTTCTCATTATATATCAGAACTTCCATTAAGACTTTAAACATTGATTGATGCTTGATCTTCCATTAGTACAAAGGGGGTTAATACATAGGAAAGGAAAATAAAGCACCTCCTTAAAGTGTGAGCATCATAACAAAGCGAGTATGAGACTCAACTACTGCTACACAGCACCATGTTGCCACTAGGTGTCAGGGACACAATTCACTCTGCTCGGGCAGCAGAACCGCAGGCTTGCTTAGCTATGGCTCACGTCCCCCAAGGATTGAGGAATAAATTTGTCTACGCTCTTACAACTCTCAGTTAAAGGCTTTAAAACGGCAGTGGAGCTGGTCCTCTCTTTGAGAAGATCACTGTTGTGAAAACTCTGTGTACTGGTGCACTTAGCTCTGCCACCCCGGTAGCCATAGTAAGGGAGTCACAAATATAAATTAGAGGCAAAGTATAAAGAAAGTACAAGACAAGGGCGGAGTGGCAGACATTGTCTGCCTGGACTGCTGTGAGGCCTTTGACACTGTCTCTCATAAGAAACTCACAGAGAACCCAATGAAGCATGGCCTGGACAGACATACACAGTGAGGTACACTGAAAACTGTCTGAACATCTGAGGCACAGAGTCTAGCCGGAGGCCAGGAGCCAGCAATGTACCTCAGGGGTCAGGGCTGGGTCTAATTCTGTTCAAAGTCTTCATAAATGGCCTGGATGACAGGGCAGCATGTACCCCCTGCCACTGTGCAGCTGACACAAATCTGGGAGCTGGACAGAGTGGCTGGTATACCAGAGGGTTGTGCTGCCATCCAGAGGGACCATGACAGGAATGGGTGAGCAGGAAGCTTATGAGGTTCAGTAAAGGAAAGGGCAAGTCCTGAGTCCAGGGAGGAACAGCCCTATTCACCAGTATATGCCAGGGGACACCCAGCATATAAGCGTCTTCACAGTAGATCTGAGTCCTGGTAGATGCAGAATTGAACATAGGCCAGTGATGTGCCTGTGTAGCAAGGAAGGCTGAAGGGATCCTGGGCTGCATTAGGAGGAGTGGTGCCATGAGGTCAAGTAATCCTTTCACTCTACTCACCACTGCTGAGGCCACACCTGGAGTACTATGTCCAGTTCTGAGGCCCAGTAGAAGACAGACATGGACATACTGAAGGAAGTCTAGCAAAGGTTTCATATGTCTGATCACCAACCCCTGGGTCAGCCATTCAGCTGTTTTTCAACCCACCTTACTGCTCATCCAGCTCATATACCAACAGCTTGTTTATAAGGATCTTATGGGAGACAGTGCCAAAGTCCTTACTGAAGTCCAGGTAAACAATATTCAAAGCTCTCCCCTCATCTACCAGGCCAGTCACTTCATCACATGTTTCTCAAGTTGCTCAAGACCTTCCCCTTAGGCGAGCCATGCTGATTACTCCTGGTGATTTTTTTTTTTTTTTTTTTTTTTTTTTTGATTGTTCATGGGACTGGTTTCCAGGATTAGCTGTTCCATCACCCTCCCAGGGATCAGGGCGAGGCTGACCAGCCTATAGTTCCCTGGGTCTTCCTTCTTGCTCTTCTGAATGATAGAAGTGACATTTACCTTCCTCCAGTCATTAGGTACTTCTCCCAGCCACCATGAACAAACAAAGATCATTGAATGATTATTGAAAGGGGCCTCACAATGACATCTGCCAGCTCCCTCAGCATCCTGTCAGGACCCATGAACTTATGTATGTCAGTTTACTTAAGTATTACGTGATCTGACCCTCTTTCACCAAGGGTACATGTTCCTTGATCCAGTCTTTCCTCCTGGTCTCCGGGATCTGGGACTCCTGAAGGCTAGTAAAGATGGAAGCAAAGAAGGCATTCAGTATCTCAACCTTTTCCATGCCCTGTGTAGCCAGATGCCCCAAGGTACCCACATTTTCCTTAGTCTTCCTTTTATCACCTATGTACTTATAGAAGCTCTTCTTGTTGTCTCCATCAGCCCTTGTTCTGATTCAAATCCAGCTGGGTTTTAGGTTTCCAAACTTCATCTCTCAATGTTCAGACAATGATTCTCACAGGTATTCCTCACGGGTTACCCATCCTTGCATCCTTTTTGTGTTTGAGTATGGCCAGGAACAACTTGTTTATTCACATGGCCCTCTTGAAATTTTTGTCTGAGTTTTTACTCATTGGGATGGAACAATCTTCAGTGTGTAGGAGGTAAGATTTTAATATAAATCATCTTTCTTAGCTCCACCTTTCCTCCAGGGCCTCATCACACAGCATTTTTTCCAAGAGCTCTGAAGAGGCCAAAGTCTGCTTTCCTGACGTCCAGGGTTCTGAACTTGTTTTTCCACCCTCCCTGCCCTTGGGATCCTGAATTCCACCACCTCATGGCCACTGCAGGCTGACCTGCACACAAGGATGTCTTTGATCTTCCCATTCCCAACAAGCCCCTCATTGGCGAGGATGTGGTCCAGCGATGCATTTCTCCTAACTGGCTTCTCTATCACTTGGAGGCTTGGAGGAAGAAGTTATCATAAATGCCTTCCAGGAACTTCCTGGCTTGGCAAGTTCTACAGTGTTGTTATCACCGTTGTTCTGCAGGTAATACTATCTAAATCTGTCCTGTGTATTGAACTTGTTATGCAATACATTCAACTCTAATGACATGAACTGACTTCCATGGCTTTGGCAGTCCTTTGTGCAGGATCCACACAACTACCCAAGATTCCCTTTGTCATGCCATCTGAGAATCTCTTTGTGTGTAGGGACTGAACTTGGGACTGGACCCTTTCTATTATGTTTTATTATGTGTGCTGTAGATAAGATTCCTGATTCATTTTTAACCATCAGAAACATGAGATAGCCTGCAAATAATACAGAAAACAGTGGGGAAAATGTTCAGGAAAAAAGAAAGATTATTTTTCTGGAATCTGCAATAAGGTAACTGCCAAATACTTACAGATTTACTACACCCTGTAGAACTTTCTGTTGGATATATATAATAATACTGTGACAGGCTGGTTTTGGTAGTAGAAGCCTGAAGACTTTTCTTGGAAAATTGTTATTTTTTCTCAAAAATCTTCAATTATGATTCAAATAACTCTTTAGCTAACTCCAAATACATTCAAATTCCCAACTACACACACTGAAAACAAATAAAAATAAAAATTAATAGAAATAAATAAGAGTCTTAAGTAGGAGTTTACAACCAGGCAAAAGAAAGGATCAGCATTAAAAGAAGAAAACATTTCAGGATCTCAGCAGGCAACATCCTTGAGCTTAGACAGTGCCACACAGGCAAATCTAACCTACGCTGGGTTAGCTGTCATGACATCCTGCATTGCCACAGAAATCTGCTGGGGTGCAATGTCTCAAGGAACACAGACAGAATTGATCAGCCAATAATGTCTACTGCCCATTTCAAAACCGTTTGCTTCCTAGACAAAATAACTCTGGTTTTACAAAATTTTGCTTTCTTCAACACACATTTATTTTAACAGCTACATGCATTATGTTTGCACAGCAAGATTTCAGGAGCAAACTCTAGTTAAAAGCACTTAGCAGAAACTTACTTTTTTGGGGCCAGTAAGAACAAGCCTTTCTGTTTTGCAACAGCTTTCCTAGCAGATATTTTATTTTCACAATACCAAAGATGGGATACAGTAGTGTTTGTCTGTTTAATGTCAGTCTGGAAGTCAACTTTCTGAAAGAACAACTAGTTGTATATTTAAGATGTTTTGAGCTCAACTACCAGAAACCTGGGCATGTAAAAGGCATTTTTCAGCTCTAAAATAATTTCCCAGAAAACTTGAATCTATAGAATAATATCAGAAGAATTCTTTTCAATTCCAATGAAAATTTTAACTTTCAACTCTGTAGCATTTGCCTCCAGAATATCACAGAATGCTTTGTTGAAAGAGAAAATAGGTTTAGCCCTACCAGAGGCTGAGATTAGATCTGACAACTTGATTACAACCCTAAATACCCAGTCTATTTCTGTACACCTATATCATGTTTTCCCTTACCATCTCTGCTCAGAAACAAAATACAAACCCTGCTGCATGTGGATACTTGGTCACATGTTGGCATGCCAACCTCTCAGACAAATGCCAGTGAATGAGGAATTGCTTCTTTCCACAATGGGGGGAAAATTATGCGTTACGGAAACATTGACACTTCCCAAATGAGAAAAATAATGTCTTCAATGAATTCAGTTATAAAGAGGAGAAAAGGTCTATGCAATAGTAAATATTTCTCATTTTATTGTGCTAAGTTGCGAGATGATATTTAAGTACAGAGTAAAAGGGGAATGTCATGCTGTTGCATGGCTGCCTAGCTTTCATAAACAAGCTGTTTCTAAAGTACCATAACTACAACTGCCATGGTTCTCCCAGAAACTAAGTTGCCCTAGCTATGTTTATATCTCTTTCATATCTTCCTTAAACTAACAAATTTCTATTTATGTGAGCTAGTAGCTTTGACTTTATGTCATGCAGCAGATGTAATCCAGGCTCTAATTATGTCTAGACTTAGTTCAAATGCTCACAACCTGTTTCCTTGGAAATAGATTACAATAATATACCAATATACTATCTTGTTCATTGTTCTACACATTTTGTGTCTTTAGTGCAGAATTGTACTGAAGTTTCTTGCAGAACTAGGATCATTTATCACCAGTATCTTGCCAGGGAAAAAAAGGCATGTGAGGCATATACTTATGGAAAATTGATATCCTCAAAAATCTTACTGTTCACTTAGGGACTAAAGTTTTCACAGAAATCATTACCAAACCATTGCCCTGTATGGATATCAAACCTCATTTGAACTCTAAATTATATATGTAGTATAAAACCCCTCAATTTCTTTCTGTCTCTACACATAAATCTGAAATAATCCTTGAAGTAAAAATAGCAAAGTGACTAGTGGCCACAAGAAAATGCATGACCTGAGTACATTGATGGAAATGTTTTCTAAGTGCACTGTCAACAGCAGACTGCCCATGACCAAACAGATCCCACAGGACATGATGGTATTTCGCTTCTTTCAATTTTCTTGTTCCTCTCCTGAACTGTAACTCTTACCCTAATTCTAACACCACTATCCATCCTAATATAAAGCATAGGATATTGCTTCTCAACCCAGTGCTGAACATTGCCCAAGAGCCATGAGAGCTGGGACTGAGAATTTAGTGCCCACCTGAGACCCACCAGCCTTCCACACTCAATCCAACCCCATTCCAATCTGTAAAGCCCTTGACACAGGGGTTCACACAAAAGCATGCCTTCAGTGCCTTCCAAGTCCAGCCCTTACTCCAGCTATGTCTACTGTTGTCTCTTCACAGCTGGGCAGAGCTCTCCCATCCCTCAATAGTAACTCCTGTGCCAAATGGGAAGCTTCTGTGCAGCTGACTGAAAAATGACTTTCCTAAAGGATAGGGCACAAGGCCTTCCATTCAGATACCATCAACCTCTTCCCCAAATCAACCCTCTTCCATACTCTTCTCAGGAGTGCAGAGAGGTGCCAAACCTCAAACTCAGGGTGTGGGTGTTGGCCTGCATGGATGCCTCACAGTATCCCAGGGACCATTCCTAAGTTAGTGCAAAGAGGGACGTCAGCTATGCCTGGGTCCTCTCCACTAATCGTTTCAAAGAGGCAGTAAAGCCATCTTAGACTCATTCCTTTGTGATTATTTGCTCTACTACTTTTTCTTCTAAAAAATTTTCAGCTTCTGCTTATTTTGGATACAACTTTACAGCGAGAGATGCCTTCACTGACTTGGATCTTCAGACTTGATGTCTCCAGTCAGCAGCAAAGAGTATCTGTGTACTGCTCCCTCCAGATGCTTACTAAATGGGCAGAAAGCTGACAGTCTTGATCTGGGAGCTAACACAAAAGCCAGGGTGGGGTGTGAAAACCTTTCTAATAATTTTGTTTAGCTGAGAGCTAGAGACTTGCCACAGAACACATAATTTATGCAATTCCTTGAAGGGCCTTAGGGATGGTTTCCATGTTTCATGAAGTTTTACTGTCTGGATTGAAGCAGTGGCCTGTATCTGACTCACTGCTGAGTACCCAGTTTCAGAATTTAGGCTAATGTAGATAACACAGTTACACATGTAAAACACATGTAAAACACCTAGGGAGTTTCTAAACATATATATGTCACTGAGTCATGGAAAAACCCAAAACACTGTTCATCTGTGGATGCCATGGGACAGGGAGAGAGAAACTTCAAGTGTTTCTCACAGCGGCTTGTGAGAAATTTTAGGGAGCTGGAAAGATGTGATAACCTGTTGACTATAAACAATTTGCAGGTGCTGTTCTTCTACTTTGTTTTTCTACTTTGTTTTTCTGTTCCTCTCAAGGACAGTGTGTGAGAAAGATGCTTGTGTTAGTTAGCCAATAGAACAGAATCTATCGTATCATTCTACAAAAACTGTGCCGTTCTTTTGAATAAAGTCTTTCTTTGCCTTTGCTACGATCCTGCCTCTCACCTGTTTCCTCTAACAGTCCATGAGCAATGATGGACATGACATTGGCAGAGCACTTTTAAAACAGCAGTATTGCTTATTTTATCCAGAAAGAACAAAGCACACAGAGAAAAGTATTTCAAAACAAGAATATGAATGTCTGGTTTCTTTTTTCTTGCTAAAAAGGTGTCCTGGTCACTGACTTCCTCAAGTTAGACAGTCATAAGAAAAAAAATTCAACTCATAGAATTAACCTATGATTAATGTAGGAAACTGAACAAAGGGCAAACCAGACTTTAAAAAATACTTCCCTAGAAGTCTTTAGAAATTATTGAAAAATTAAAATAGGAACCCTAAACCTGACTTTTTCTTTTCAGTGTGCCTTTTGTTATCTCCAGTCTTACAGAGAGAGGTTTGATCCAGTTGCCACTTAAAACTACAGCTGAAATGACTGGAAACATTTAACTGAATGCAGTGAGCATTAGATTAGGACTTCATTCACAGTAATTCACACACTATCCAGTAACCGGAAATAACACATGTACAACTTCCCTCTGGCTGAGAAGTTAACCCATCACTTCAAGGATGTCCCAGCAATCCCCTCTAGTATCTCACACTGCAGTAGTGATGCATAGTACTTAATATGTGCAGCTGGCAATAAGATTTCCCACCATCCTGCTGAAAATTATCCATTTAACTCATGCAACAACTCATGAGTTACTATCTGAACTCTGAGTACAGAAAGCTACAGCCAGCTCCTCAGCAGTGCAGTAGTTAGTGAGCGTAACAAGCCTGTCCTTTTTTGTAAACAACTTCTCCTTAATGTATTTTCAGACACAGCTGTCCCATGCCCAAATACTTTAAAAAGCATTTGAAAATCTGGGTTGCACCCTACTGGAGACAGCCCAGATTCCCAGTCATGACACAGAACAAACCTGTTCTGCAAGCATAAAGGCTTTCTCTTAGGACAAATCAAGGTTATGTACAAATACACACAGCACTTGGGATCAGACAGTCCATCCTCTTCTACTAGAACAGGGAAATACATCTTTTTGACCATGCAAACAGTAAACAGTGTATCAGACATAAAATTAGATTCTAAAAAATGCAAATGTTAATAACTTTCTTAGTGAAAAAAAAGGAAGAATAATGCAATTGCATATCTCAATGCTAGTTGTGTTGCTCAATGCACTTCTGGAAAACATGTTCATTAAAATGAAAAGAGTGAGACAGGACAGGACCAGACAGGGTCCCTTTCTAAAGGGAGCTATGGATAAAATAATTCAGCTGACATGATTACAGGGAAATTGTTAGGGGATATTTACATTGAGGAAAGTAATGCTATTCTGGCTCTGGTCTGGGCCCCCTTCAGCATTTCTTAGCATCCAGCACACTCAGGAAAAATATCTGTGTCATAGGGCATACCCAGTGTCATGCTACTGCCTTTTTGGTCCCTTATCAAGATGACAAGGGGCACTTAAAATACCACCCTCAGACTACTGTGGTAACTGGCACGCTGAGTCAGAACAACTGTGAGCTGCTCTTAAGGAGAGCTAAAAGGTCATTTGCACAGCTCATGCACTAGAAATGTTAGCTGCTATGTAGTGCTGGTAGTGCTGTAATGCCAGCAACTGTGATGTTAAGGCATTCGCCATATCCTGCAAGCTGATCAATACCAGTACAAATTTCATAAAGCTGACAGGAGCTTAGATTACATTAACACAAACAGCAAAGAAAGAACAGCTAGAAAAGATACTGAGAAGTAGGAAAGATAGCAAGTCACATGGCCCTTATGACAGCCCTGAGAAAAGAATCAGGACAAACAGCTTTGAATGATCTGCACGTGTACATCTATTCCTTTGAAATGCTGTGATATGTTTCTTTACCATAGAGGGGGAAGTTAATGGAAGAGACAGTGAATGGATGGAAATAACATGAAGTGATTTATGTTCAGGTGAGAGTGGCAACTCACAACTCCCTCGAGCAGCAGCATTTAGTCTCTAAAGAATATAAATTACATACTTGGGAAACTACAAGTTGCAGGTTGTAGCCTTGTTTTATTTGGCTGTCCTGACTTTAACTGGGGTTCAATAGATCCAATTTTTCAATTTCAGACCATTAGAGAGAAGAAGGAAAGGAGGTTGTAATTTTTTTGTCTTTACTACCTTGTGATCTTTTCAGCACATAAAGGTCACCTACAGCAGATGTCAATAATCACACTCTTTACAGTTTCCTTAAAGTTCATAATTTTACGGAACTATTTCACAGGTTACTAAACCAAACCAAATTACTTCTCAGCGAGAGTGAATTGGTGCCTTTCCTATATAATTTTATGAGTTCCCCCTGGGTCTTCTCTAGTCCAAGGATTTGAGCATTTGGCACAAGATTTGAAACATGAACTGATTGTAAAGGACCGGAATTATCTGGATGCTTCAAAAGTACAATATTAGATATTTTCCTCCAGGAATGGTTAAATAGAGACACCCTTTTTATTTGAAAGAGAAAATTCTTGGAGTCAAAATGCTCTTTGAGTGACTTCAGATGGAAATTTATCCCATATTTTCAACAGTGCAGTTTAATTCAGCATGTTGGTCAGACCTGGCACCTAAGTTCTCAAGGTGCTATGGGTTTCTAACTCTGACTGAAATCCCTCAAACCTGCAAGGTTTTGCAGCCTTTATTAAGCAGCCAGAAGTGCTCACACAAAACTACAGACTGCTTCTCAAAATGCAGTCCAACACTTTTTTGAGTCTTTCTCATGGAAAGGGCAAATAATACCATATCCACTTACTGTATTTCACAAAAAGAGGGGAAATGCAATGAAGGTTTGACTAAGAAATGTCTTTATTTGTTCAATTTTACTAAATTGCTGTTTTTTCCTCCAAGACCTTGAAGAAGGTAATTCTCAGCAAAAATTACATCCTACCTAGGATTATTGGCATTGATTTGATTTGACTTCTTTTAACTGAAATGCTTAGAATTTAAAAACTATTTCCATACATGAGAGGTGATAAGCATGTACATCATTTGATGTGCATGCTGTAAGCATAAAATACCAATAAACACAGATACACTTGTTTACTTCAGCATGGCATCACTCCTATGCAATATCCGTTGCAGTATCTTACACCAATTAAATCCCACATTGCTTCTTTAACAATATTCTTATCTCTCTTTCCTAAGCTTCAGCATATAGGCAGTTGCAAATAAGGAACTGTTTTTCAGGATTCCATGTAGCATATCTGGAACAAAAAGCAGAAGGAAAACTGGTTGTCCAACACCCAACCCAGGGGAAAGCACTGTCCTCCCTCTAAGCACCTGCTGAAAGCTAGCAAGGGCTCTTGTGCTGGATTACCAAGCTTTGTATAGTCTAGAGTATCTTCAAGGTTGTTCACCTTGGATTTATTTTTTGATCTGAATATTGAAATTTCAAAACATTTCTCCAGTACTGTTGAAACAGAGAATAAGAAGCTTGTATTTCTTTCTGGGATTGAGGAAATGCCTAAATATTCAACTTTACTCAAATACATATTCATGATGAATATCCACAAAACAGAAGGCTTAACAACTCTCACTTCAACAGTAGTTGTGTGAGTGTGTAAGAAATTACACTGCTTCTTAGATGGTGTAAGGGATCTTACACATCTTGGTGGATCTGGTTTTCAGCAGTGAAAATCATTTATTTTTTAAATTTTTTTTTCTTCATCTATTTTTTTCAAACTTAATTTTTAATTCAATTAGTCTCACAACAGACAAAGATATTTTTCATCCCTGTTTCAGACTGTATCCTCCTGTGAGTATGTTAAAACATTTTCTTTCAAAGGGGGCTTTTGAACCCAATGCCTGCAAACTTATTGCTGCTTATTTGTATCCAGATATTATGCCCCAGATAACAGGGAATCAAGACTTGTATTTGCACATATTCTTAACTTTTAAATAGGTAAATATTTAAGTAATTTCTTCCTTCAGTATTTTTTGATGTCTAGGGGTCTTTACCCATATAGAAACCAAATAAAATGTATGTTCATGAATGCCTGCATATAAATATAACCACCACAGTAAATTTAGAATATTGGTGTCATTTCAGTAAATGAAACGAAGAAATATTAAACTAGTGTGGGGTTTCATGTCACTCTAGGTAGACAGAAATCTTGGAAATCAAGTACCACCATAGCTCTGATGATTTTGTTTTTTCATTTCAATGACTATTAGATAAGAACTAAATTGAAAACTGAGTTTGAAAATACCAAAGTGGATAGAGTAATAAATAATATTAAAAGAACTACAGTAATAAGAAAACATACTTAATGCTGCATAGCAGAACTGCAGATTTTGTCCAATATACAACAAGATTTTGCCACAATAAATGGAGAAAGGGAGAGCTCCCTTGTTTAAACTGTTGTAAATGTTCCAGCAATGTTGTATTGACAATTTACCCATTATCTGTTAGTCACGACACAAAAATATCTTCCACTTCCTCAGACCCAAAGGCAAAGCATTTTAATTGAACAGTGCAACATTTTTATTGTACTGGCTCTTTATCAGGAATATTTCAATACACAAGCTACATTTCCATATTTAATTGCAGTTATCACACCCTAGCCTGTGGCTATGGATTTAATCAAGTAAGAAAACTCCCATAGACCTACTGTGTTGACAAGTCCTGTAGAGTATGTTATGGAAACTCAGTCTTTAGAGAACAACTGATTAGTATCTGTGAATTCACACTTCAGGGATAATAGTCAGGATGTTGCAAACAAAAAACAAACTTCCCTTGGGTAATCTTAAGCACTAAGGAGAGGTGGCATTCCAGATATACCCTGAGCCCTTTGAAAGAGTGGCCAGATAACACCACAGAGAGCCCTTTTCTAGATATCTTGGCTTACTATTTCCTAGACTAAACTTCTCATTCAAGTTCATATGATGTGGACTCTAGAAAAAAAATCAGCTCTTTCAAATCTGATGAAGGAAATGCTGAGAGGGAACAACCGGTAATGCTTTCTAACATCAGCCTCAGACAACACAACCTGGAGTAAGTTTCAGGCTCCAGTTCAGAGCCGAAACTCAAGCCACCACATCCGCTTTACCAACTGTCCTGCTACAGTCAACAGTATCAAGTGCATCTGATAGAAAACTTAGCAAAAACATCTCCTCTTCACCCGGTGTGATCTAATCTGAAAAAAACTTGCTATGTGTACCCGTTCAAAGCCCCTGACCCATGTAAGGGTTATGGTTGAAGCTAGAACTCCTTATTCTCAGGGTGAGGTGGGTGTCTCCTAAGATATCTAATCCAAAGCGTTTAATTTGAAATATCCTGTTCCACTAACCCCATTTCCATATTCCTAAAGGAAAAACATAGCTGTTGAGATGAAACATATTCAGACCTTAAAAGATATATTCTTTTGGTAACATGAACTTTTTCCCTGACTTTTCACAAGGTGTCCACTTTTTCCCAGGTGATTTTCTCCAGAGCAGGGCTGTTCACAGCAAAGGCAGCCATGGCCCAAAGTAGCAGCTGTCCTGATGATACCTTTCCTCTTTATTTTCCTCTGCATCTGCAGCTCTCATGGATGATGCCACATGGTCTTCCACAAGAACTGCGATGGTAGTCAGCTGAGGCTGGAAAAGGACATTATTTTTTGTCTAGCTATGTACTTTAGGTCAGTGCCAGCCTCCTCTGAAAGCGTACCTTTATTTCCTCTGCAATGGTGTATTTGGCTGAAGACTACTATTCCCCTACTTAGTAAGCAACCTCCTGAATTGTGACAAGCATTTCAAGATAAATGGTTTTGAGTCCTACTTTTATCACAGTTTGAGTCCTAGCTTTATTTCCTGAATGATACAGCTATACTCCAAAACAGTTTTTTCCCCTCAGCTATCTCTACACTCCTAGTTTAAACACCCACAGGTAATCTCGTGCAAGCCTCCAGCTATTTTTTGGAAAAGCAATTTTCAAACCAGCAATCCAGTCTCATTTTCCATGATTTTAAAGGAGGTAACAGATAATTTCAGACATGGGTAACAAAGGCAGAGAATGAGGAAAAAGGGTGTCTCCTGTTCAGGGCTGCGGAGTTGCCATGTTTACAGCTCCAAGTAGGCTGCTGACCAGCCACAGCCCCATCTGTAAAATGATCCAGCTACTGTACTCTTGACTTTTGCAAGTTATGAGAAGCCACAGGAGATTGTGTAAGTGCTGGAGCAGCTGCAGAACCTTTCCCTCACTGAACTACTGAGGAGGCATGCCAGCTTGTTTGTGTGCTCCTCCACAACCTTTCACCTACTTTGGCTGTTTTGGCCCTACTGGGAGCCCCCAGCAACTTGACAGCTTCTGCAGCCACAGCGTCGGGTGACAGAAAGATGAAACCGGAAAGATATGACCTTTGTTTTTAATGCTATTTCTGTCCTTTTTTCCATGTAAAGGGCCACATAAATATTTAGAAAACAAATGTATTAGTAGGTCAAAGTATGAATCCAATTCCATAAATGCAGATCCATCTGCAGGCAGAGGGTGAGAGATTTGCCCTTGGTACTGCTGGAAATTTCATTAGGTGCTGTAAATATGACACACACTTGTCACCAGACTGCTCCACTTACTTTCAAAACTTCCTAGTGCTACCATTAATTTCCACTACTCCTCCTGGGTTATCATTTACCCTTCCTTACAGAAGCTGAATTAGAAGTTGCCTTAGTCTGGTTCCATAAGAGAAAAAAATGATGATATTGCCTGTCCACCTGTTTGCCAAACCGTCCCTCCTAAGCATTTTAACCAAATTTGAATAGATAATCAACTCCCTACAAACTGTGTACAAACTAGCAGGTGGTTTAGGGAGGAGAGATTAGAATTTTGCTACACACTAGATAAAAGGGAGGGGAAAGTCAACCAGACTCATTCTACTAGACAGTAGCAACCACATCAGTAGTCAACCCACATATTCTGGCTGGTCAGGAGAGGGCACTCATCCCAGCACATCCTATTATGTCTCCAGCACTTTCTGTGTTAGGAAAAGATCTTTACATTTTTGTCTGTCCCCACAGAGAAAAAGGAAGGGCAAAAGCAACCATGATACTTTCTATTAGACATCAGCAACATGGTCAGTTATTACACAGGCTGCCTGACCAGGAACACAGCTCTGACCTCAGTACAGCACGCTGTGTCTCTGGCAGGGGCAGCAACATAAGAAACAGGAGGTGAGAGACAGCTGATTGCAATGGAGAGCTATTAGCACACAAATGGACAGGAATCCAGGCTTCATTCATTCCACTCTTCTGGACCCATCTGTTGTGGAAAAAAGCAGAATGTTAATGCAGCTCCATTTTCTTAAGCATAGTCAGCAAAACATTACTGTGACCAAGCAACTGCAAGTGTTGTTACTGCCTTTTCAAAACTTGCCCCAGGGCAGTTCAGAAGAGGAAAGTTAAAGTATCTAATCAGCAGAAATGAGACCCCCCTCTGATGAATACTCCAGATCAGAATTTGGCACTGTCCTTCATAGCCATTGTTCTCTGACACCTGCACGTAAAACTGTCTCGTGTTTCAGAAGGAGGGTGAAGTGGTGGTTGAAGAGGAAATAAAGTGAGAATACTGCTAAAGATAGGAGAGGTGGAGGCATTATATGAAGTGGTTACAATTTTCACAGCCTAGTTCACCTGCATCTTGGCTGATGATGAATCCTCATATATTGTTGCATTTGTGTGCCTAAAACTTAGCTGTCTTGCTCAACATTCAGGACATCTACAACAGTTACATGACAGATATATAGTTTATATATGCAAGAATAGAAATATATGTTGTTCAGAACCTCCTGTAATATATAACTATCATACAAAGAACGAGAAGCAAATCTGAATTATGAAGGAGACAGAAGCAAATCAGAATTATGAAGGAGAGCTGCTTCTTTTAGAAGATCATCTGAGTAAAAAAAACCCTCAGTTGTTGTGCTGCTGGTGTGTAAAATTCTTGTAGACACTTGTTTTGATTTGAAAAACACCGAGATTTTGAGTTACTGGAGCCTTGTGCTTTTAACAAATGGGGAAGGCAGCACATTTCCTGTATTTCCTGCAGCTACAATTTTACCTTTGTTCACAGCTAAATTGAGTACGTAAGATATTTGTTCATACCTTACTGCATATAACTACCAGGAAAACAATAAGAAAGCAAGTTGCTGTAAAGAAAATTAATGCAAACAACAGAAATTGTTCTTAGTAGACTATTTCCCTATTCAGAATGCTCACAAAGGATACTCGAGTTACTTATATTAAGCAGGCTCAGCACACCAACAGATTAAATAAAGCATCTCATAGGAATAGAAATAATGACTTTATAAACTGCAATATTTGCCTACTACGGAGAACTTCCTGATCCAGATTTTATTGCAAAGAGTTAATTTTGAGGTTCCTGCTTGTCACCGATCTTTGGCTCAAGGAAGAAAGTGGAACTAAACAAAAGTTATCCTACGTGTTTCATGGTTTAAACAAATTTGTATGATATTTTCATTTCTGTGACTCATCTGCAACTTGCAGTCAAACCAAGTTTAAACAGTCAAAAGCAAATCTCAAATTCTTGAATTTTTAACTTCTGGAAAGAACAGGAAAAATCAAAGTCATTACATTTGCTGCTATTTGATGTCTAAATTTTGCTTCATTTCACATTTCATAAGCCAACATTCGATCACTGTGGTAAACTAGAATATATATCTCATGGAAAAATAACAGAATAACTCTCCCAATAAAATAATAAAACAGGGAGCAATAAAATAATAAAACATAAAGTACAGCAGGAGTAGAACCATAAGTAGGGAAAACAGATACACTAGGAAGACAAAAATGAGATAAGGTTAAAAAAAACAGTCTAATGACAAGCTAAAGTATTTTCCTCTGTCAATTAAACTATGTGCACAGCTTTCTTGTGAGGAATTTGATCTTCCTTCCCTTCAAAAAAGAGTTTACATGTTTGTGTGTGTAAATATATGCATATAAAATTCGACTGGAGAGTTATATGCAAATATTAGTGCACAATTATTTTGTATTATTTTACTGCCACATGCTCCTGCTGTCACAGACAAGGTTTTTGCATGTCAGAGAGCCCTCCGCTGACATTAATTCCATTCTTCAATGCCTTATGCAAACCCTGCCCTAGGTGAAGTGGACTGGGCGTGCTGGGAAAAGGCCAGGCAGCACTGGAGATCCAAGCTCCTGCCCCAGCAAAGAGGAAAGGTGCGGGGGCTTTTCCCAGCTCGACTGTGAGCCTGGGAGATGAGCGGTCCCCGAGGGCCCTGCGTCAGCCCCTCCTTAGGTCAGCTCTAGTGACAGTAAATAGAGGCCACACGCTGATCTGGGGCCAGTGCGTCACCAGCACAGCTGTCCTCGGCTATTTGGTCACTATTAACCAGGTCACAGCCATGACCTACATGTCGACAGCCTGCGGCTGGGATCTGATTTTGCTCCCTTTGCCTTTCACGCAGTCGGCCAGCCTCTGCGCCGACCCTGGAGCTACCCCGTCAGTGTCAGCCCTGCCAGCATCCCCCGTATGAGTCCGAACACACAACTGACCCGGGCACCACTGCGCCCCTCAGGCCGGGCCATGGCGCCGTGCACCGCTTGCCACCGCTTGCCCCCGCTTGCCCACCGGGTGCCTGTGTACAGCCCGCACAGGGCCGGAGCCCCCGCGGCCCCTGAGGGGCGGCAGCAGCACGGCGCCCCCGCAGCTGGGCAAGGCACCCTGCCAGCCTCGCCCGGCCCCTGCCCGGTGCACAAGGTCACCGCGGGCGGCGCAGCAGCAACACCCGCCGCTCCGTGTGCCCTGCCCCCGAGGCTGCCCCCCGGCCCAGCACCCCTGGCGCTTCCCGTGCCGCTGGCGAGGCGCCCACCGGGCCGGGCCGGGCGCGGGGAACGCCGCCAGCGCTGTCACGCGGGGCCCGGGGAGGGGGCGCGGCCTGCCGGAGCCCCGCCTCCCCGCGATTGTAAATAGAGGCGCCACGTGAGGCCGCCCGCCAGTGGCGAGGGGACGGTGACAGTCCCGGAGCCCGCGGATCACTCGCTCTCTCCGCGATCGCTTACCTGCCGCGCACCCGCCGGCCCGGCAGCGATGAAGGCCGCCCGGATCGCCCTCCGCAGCGCCGCCCCGCTGGCAGGGGCCAGCGCCGGCAGCCGGTTGCCACAGGAGGTGGAGCAGTTTTCCCGTTTCTCCCCCTCCCCGCTCTCCATCAAGCAGTTGTTGGACTTCGGTGAGAGCCGGGAGCAGCGGGAGAAGGTTGGGGCTGGGGGGGTAGCCCAGGTCCGAGGCTCGGAGGCTCGTTTCCGCATGGAGGAGCGAGCCCGGGGGCTGCCGCGGGGGGGGGGGGGGGGGGGGGTGGGTGCGGGAGCGGCGTTCTGCGGGACAGAGGAGGCGGCGATCCCCGCCCGGAGGGATCCGCGCTCAGCCAGCGCTGAAGTCGCTGCCAGCCCCCGGCTCGGCTGCCAAGCACCGGGCGGAGGATGGGGGCGGGCCCGCCGGCTATTCCCAGCCCCGGGGTGGTGGCGGCAACGGAGAGGTCGTCTCGGGGGGGAACCCCCGGCCGCAGTTACTCGCCGGCCAGGTGCCAGGGGCTGGAGACCTGTGGGTGCCGCCATCAGAGCTGAAGATGCGCTACAACCCTAATTCGGCGGTGTTTAGGGTGCGGGCGCTGAGAGGGACATGGGCTGCGGGGCGTGTTGGCGCTCCGCGCACACGGAGCGGGAGGAGCCGTCAGGCGGAGCGAACGCGCAGTTCCCAGATTCCATTATCGCTCTGGCAGCGCTGGCGGCTGCGCGCACACGATACTACACGACGTCACCCCGAACAACCTCCTGTTTACAGAGACCCGAGTGCTTCTCAGGGGATTACAATTAAGTCTCATGTCTAAATGGGAGCTGTACAAGTATTCCGTCCTGGAACACGCTGTGTCTTACTGTCATGTAAACAGCGTTCTGTATAAACATATAACGCCTAACACTTAGGTGAGCCGGCCAGTATAAGCCTAATGATTGCAGAGAAATAGAGTCCTGAAGTTTATGGGAAGTCAGCAATCTGTATTTGTGTCTTGAAACTTCCTTAAACAAAAACTGTGTTTTGGATTAATTCATAGGCTCGACTAATGGATGTGAGAGAACTTCTTTTGCATTTTTGCGACAAGAACTTCCTGTGAGGTTTGCAAACATCTTGAAAGAAATTGATCTTCTTCCTGATAAATTACTAAGCACTCCATCAGTAAAATTAGTAAGAAGCTGGTAAGTATGAACTGCTTGAATTCAGCATGCAAAGTCACACAGCTTTCAGAGTTTTGTTGTTACAAACTTTCTTGAATAGTAGAAAGTATAACGAAATACAGGTCCTTCATGAAATCTGAGTTGCAAGCTGTTACACACTTTCCTTTTCCAGCATACTAAAATTAATTGAAAACCCATATGATTATATTGTTGCCTTTAAATAGGTGTGGGGGGTGGGGTGTTGACAGTTTGAAATAGCTAATAGAGAAGGGAGAAAAGAAAACATGTTCTGTTTCCGCACAGTATTACAGACCTTGAGACCCACACGAAAGGGGAAAGCAGGCTATGTACTTGTTTTGAGAGAGTTATTATCAGAGCTTCTATGCCAAAGTCTGTTGTCTTGACCTGTGCAGCAAGTGTTTGAAATTCAATTAACATAATCTCTGCAGTTGACACAGTGGTTAAATCTGATTTAACCTTGCTTACTGGCACAGTTGCAGCATTTGCCAGGATGGCTGACATAAAGAGCAGAAATATTAGAGTCAGATCTAGAAACTCTTCTTAATATAGCAAACTGTTGTGCCTTTGCTGTATGCGTCAAGGCTGTCAGATGTTAGTGCAAGCGGCTCAGCTACTTAGCTTCTGCCAAAGCTGATCAGATTTGGAAAAATTTTGCTTAAGTGGATTCCTAAATGGCATTGTCATCTGGATCTTCTTCTGAAATACATCTCTTCTAAAGAATTACAAGGGGATCCTATGTACCTTAAGTGAGGGCTTAGATTCCTTTCTGGTGGCAGGCACAAGAAAGGACTGAAAACTTCTGGAGTTCAGGCAGCCAAGAAATGTCCATCTGTCATTTCATTGTTGGTTGTAACTTGAATATTTCAAAGGCACTTAAAGCTCCTTGATGACTTGTTAGGACTAATGATGTGCACAAAACAAAGTATTTTTGATATTGCTAGATTAATAAAAATCAAATCAATAGCATATATTTTTCTTCTTTTTCAATAGGTACATCCAAAGCCTAAAGGAGTTGATTGAATTCCATCAGAAAAGCCCAGATGACCAAAAAGTCTTATCTGAGTAAGCTTTTCATGTTTTTCTTTGAACTTTTTAGTTCACATTCTACTCTTCACAGTATATTCACTTTAGACTAACAGCCATGATGAGCTGAATTTGATAATCTAGCGGGAAGAGCTGAACATAGAACATGCTGACCACGTCTAGCAGTACTGCAAATAAATATGACCTATCACTGCCTAATTTCAAGGTCATATTGCCCCTTGTACTGTCATGACAGAGAAATACAGAAAAACATTATCTGTGCAGTCATATCTCTGCTCTCTTCCAAGATGTCAGCTTGGGATCTTTTTCCTTCCCTTGCATTTTCCTCTGCTCAAATAAATGAGTAAATGGGGTGAATTTGATATGGCACATTATACCTTTTGTTTTAAAAATGCCAAATACTTCTGTGTTAGGTCAAGGAGGAATTACTTTTGAAAGAGTAAAAAAAAACACACAGTATTTTAGTATTAAGGCTGTTAAGCACTTATCTGTGCTGGTGCTAGATTAGATAATTACATTATACAAAGCTTGCTTCTATGTAGTCTGAGAATAATGTTCTAAAAAGATTTTTTTTTTAACCTAGCTTTATAGATACTCTAATTAGAGTCCGAAACAGACATCATGATGTGGTTCCTACAATGGCACAAGGAGTAATTGAATACAAAGACACTTTTAAAGTAGATCCTGTCACCAATCAAAACATCCAGTATTTTTTGGATCGTTTTTACATGAGCCGTATTTCCACTCGGATGCTAATGAACCAGCACAGTAAGTAGAAATTTTTACCTGAGAAGAAACTTCAACCTAATGAGTAATGTGTTAATGTAAACACTTCTTAAAACTGCTGGGGAACTGCTTTACATGATTTTGTGTGACACTGAAAAGTTAGAAACTGAATCTATCACTTAAGAAAGTAATGGGAAAACTTGTTTTCTAGACTACAGAACAATTGAATTAACTCATTTGTGGAATATGTAGGGATATTGTTCTTTATGTCTGAAAAACCTTTAGATGTGAGCTACAGAAAAGCCACCATAGTTTGCTGACAGTAGATAGCATTTTAACTTATAAGAGGCATAAGCAGCATTCAGTATCTTATGTAATAATATGTTGTGATCACACTGCATTAGTCTCAATTTTGGGGCTTTTTTTTTTAATAACACAGTATTTGGGATTAAATGTTGTATTGTTCTCATGTCAAACAGCTCTTCTTTTTGATGATAAATCTGGCTCGGGGCACCCAAGGCACATTGGAAGTATTGATCCTTGCTGTGATGTGGTTGAAGTAGTGAATGGTGCGTATTCTCAGAGCTTTAATGTTTCTTTTCCTGATCAGTATCTGTGTCTGATTGCAAGAGATTTGGATAACCAGCTTCAGTTGTAGAGGATGCTGACTGGCTTTAATTGAAATAGCTGAAAGCAGTCTTATCAAAGCATGAGCTTTTAGAGGATAGAACTTAAAATACAAAGTAGCGGGAAAAAAACATGTAGGAGTAAGTCCTAGCAAGTGCCAGATGAAGTAGAAGTTGTCTGAGGTGTTGAGAATGGCTTTACCAATTGGTAGATAACAGATGTATGAGTTCCATGCAATTATTAAACTGTACAAAGATTTGTTCATGCTTCTGTAATTGCCCATTGTTCTCAATTTTTACTGTACACAGTGGATGCAATTTTATCATTCCCTTGAGACACGTTCCAGTCTTAGACTGTCTAACACCTTAGCAGCTAAGGTGATTAAAAGCTGTATTCTACCATGCATTAGAATGAATTTTTACATTTTTTGATATTCTGCTTTATATAATTTATTTAAATAATTATTTCAGATGCTTATGAAAGTGCCAAGATGTTGTGTGACCAGTATTACTTGACATCTCCAGAACTGAAACTTACTCAAGTGAACGGTAAGATAAGAGCCTGTCGGTATCCCAAACTGAGTAAAAAGTCTCCTAATTCTTTAACCTTAGTGCACATACCAGTTGATCTGGCTTGGGCTAGTTCCTCTTCCATTTTCTATTATAGGCACCTCATTTAACCTCCCATGTTAGAATTCAAATGTTGGTCTATCTTAATCACAACATTGTTGAGGTACTATTTATAAATTTGAGAAAAGTCAGACAAACCTGTACCTAAAGTAATATGAGAAGTTGCTAGAGAGGACCTCCATATCTGGAGTGAAGAACTGGGGCTGCTGACTGAAATGCTGGGTCTGGTCTGAGCTGCCTGCATGTGTCTGATGACAGCAGTCTGCTTAATGTTTGAAATCCTTTATTTATAAAGGGGAATAAATACTTGATTTTTTAATTTGTTTATTTGAAAAGAAACTTATTAAACAAGTCGCAATTGTAATGTAAACACTGTTATGAATGCATAAAGCTGTTTGCCAATTTTGGAGAGGGGAAGACCAAAAATGAAACTTGATTTGTTTTTTGTTTGTTTTGGCAACTTGCTCATTGTAAAATTTGGGTACCATATAGAAAAATGTCATCACCTTTTTAAGTGTTTTTTATTTTTCCTTTCCTTTAGGAAAAGCTCCAGGAGAACCAATTAGCATTGTATATGTTCCATCTCATCTTTTTCACATGCTTTTTGAGCTCTTTAAGGTATGTTAGTATAGACTGAGAGAGTAAAGTGGGATGTGGGATTGTGGCCACCAGTAGCCTTCTGCTTTTAGAGATTACATCTGCAGGTTTGCCCTGCTGCCTTTTCTGTGGAGTGGACAAGGTGTTTAAGGAGTAGTGAGTGCAGCTGAACTTCAGTGCTGCCAACATGACATACAGAAATCTGGCAACCTTTAGCAACTGGTGAACTTTGCTCTTCTCCAGAAACCTGTTGACTTTAAGGGAGTTATATTATTTAATTTACAGTGCCTGAGTTAATGTTGGGCAAGAATGTTGTAATCTTTCACTCAGAAGAGTCTCAGCTATGCTTAGATGCTTTAAATTGTGAGACCTTGTCTCGTACCTTAAGTGATGATAAATCTGCTCCCATTATGCCAAAATGCTAAGTGTGTCCCTTGGAAACCAGGCATTGATAGGAGTAGAGGATAATTTTGCCTCTGTGTAAAAAGGATATGGTTTGAAGTGCATGGATTCAACAACCTCTGATCATGGTAACCTTCTTTTCCTTAGAATTCAATGAGAGCAACTGTTGAATTCCAAGAAAACAGTCCTACCCTTTCTCCAGTTGAAGTGATAGTTGTTCTAGGGAAAGAAGACCTGGCAATCAAGGTATTTTGTTGGCCTACTACAATGGACTTACTGTAATGTTTGTTATTATACATGCATAGCTGTTCTGTTAAAAGATCTGGCCTCTGAGAATGGGTGGAAGACACTGTGCATGAGCACAAGAGCATTCTCTTTATGATATGAGCCTCCATGTAGCACAATTATCTAGTTGGAAAATAATGTGCTGCAAAACTAGTCTTTGCATTTATGACTGTTGGAAAGGTGTGTTCAAATAACAGCATTTTAAATACCATTCTTAGTGCATGCTTGTTATTAACTTTGTTCTCTCTCAAATCAGATCTCAGACCGAGGCGGTGGTGTTCCTGTGAGGAAAATTGAGCGGCTGTTTAGCTACATGTATTCCACTGCACCAAGGCCAAATGTGGATGATTCTCGAAATACCCCTCTTGTAAGCTACTTTCAATACTCATGTTGCAATTTTGTTGTTGCAAGTTTTGGTGGGTTAATAATGAAGCACTGTGTCCATCCTGCTGTTCTGTGGGGTATTCAAAGATTTACTGTGCCCCATAAGTATGAATTTACACTTTCTGAAATAGAATTTTAGTATTTAGCTTAGTGGACAAAAACATACTTTTAAAGGCATATGGAAGAACATTACAACCTGTATCTAACCCCCTCTTTTTTTTTTTTTCTTCCTGCATTCCAATGACACTTATTTACTTCGTCTTCACTCTCCAGTCAGTCCTCAAATTTGCAGTAGATCATGGAGTCTTTCTGGAGGGAAGCACAACTGGAACAGTCTTTTAGATTATTATGTTTATCTCCCAGTAGAAAGTTTCTTTTACTAATCAAGCTGTGCTAGCAATAACAAGGGAGAGAAAAATACTGAAATTTAATGTGCAAAAGTGAGACATATATATAGACCCTCCCTCTTCCATGGAGATCCTTTTTTCTTGTGACTTTGGGTTTTTAATGGTCAGCTTCGGCATTCTCTGTGAAACTGATTAGAGATTTAGGTTTTCTTCTAAGAGAAGAGGAAATTCAAAGATTTTTTTAACAGTTTAAAAATCTCTAAAGACTTTCCAGCTATTTAACTTGAAGCTATTAGTGCTAGTAAAAAATAATTCATTTTATATTGCACTTTATTTTTAGGCTGGCTTTGGGTATGGCTTGCCAATTTCTCGTCTGTATGCTAAGTACTTTCAAGGAGATCTAAATCTTTACTCCATATGTGGCTATGGAACGGATGCTATCATCTACTTGAAGGTATGTATTTAAATTTAGTTAAATGAAAGATTACTACCATTAATGCAGTGGGATAACTACTTGCTACCATTTTAAGGTAAACAGATTCTCTGCTCATGAGTAGCTCTTGTTTTTTCTTGAGAAATGACAGATTTAGTAGCTGGTTTTTACTGGTATCAAAAAAGTCACTTGGCTTTGACCAGTCTACTTGAACAACTACTAGTGAGAGCCCTGTTGGGTTTCAGATTGTGTTAAGGTGTTATCTGCTTGTTCATGAAATACCAAGTACTCGAAGAGAGTGAAGTAAAGGTGTGAGCAACAGATCTGGTTTGTTTACTCTGAAAACCAGAAAGTCTGTATAAATGAAATCCTTAAGGAGTCAAGGTGCTACTCAACATCTGCCACATAGCCCCTCTGTGGGATTCACATACCAGTCATTTTGAACACCAGGCATATAACGTGCACTGCTGTTTCTATAAGAAACCTGCAAACAACACTACATATTCTTTTCTATTTTCTGTGCCTAATCATGGGAAAAACTTGCTTTGAATTCCTCTTGCTAAACTGAAAACACTGAAGCACAATCAGAGCAGAGGTAGGAAAGTAAGAGACAGTTCAGCTATATATATATATGTAACACTTCTATTGAAAATCTTCACTTGAATTTTGCAAATCAAATTCCTTTTCCACACCTTCCTGGACTGTCTTGAAAACATGTTAGAGGCTAATGCTTAAGGCTTATGAAAAATGCATAAATAGGATGAGTTGTTACTCCAGTTGTCCTACCAAATTACCCAAACCAATCATAGATACTGAAGCACATAAACTACCACATCTATTGCAGAAACATCTGTGCGAATAACTTCATTTTGTAGTGTCACTGGCTTAACACTTTAGGCATGCTGAATGAATTTTTGCTGAGTGACATTATTGAGAGATATTAACCTGTTCCTTCTTGACTTTTAGGCCTTATCAACAGAATCAATAGAAAAACTCCCAGTTTTTAACAAATCAGCTTCCAAGCATTACCAGGCTAGCTCAGAGGCGGATGACTGGTGTGTCCCAAGTAAAGGCCCAAAGAATATGGCAAAGCAGAGTGCAGCTTCCTGAAGAGAAGTTGATATCGAGACATCCCAGGGGATCAAGCTGGCTTCAACAACAGCATTTGGAAGTATTCATCTACCTTCAAACAAGCAAGTTTCAGGACTAGCAGAAGAAAAAGAAGATAAGAGTATCATAAATCTAGGCTGTATGCACTGAATCTGAAACCTTGCTGTGGACTTCAGGATGAGGAAAATAGAAGCACATATGTCTTTAAAGACGAGCTGTGTATAGAGAAAAATCAAGCTATTTTTTTACTATGATCAAAGACTTGGTGTGGTAGGGGTGTGCAATTTTGAAATCCTGTTTAATGCTTGAATTCTTAATACTGACTGATAAACGAGTTATGCTGATGCATATTTTTCTGTTAGAATAGTTATCAGCAGTTTATCTTATTACAGAACTTCTCAGGTAGATAGAAAACATCCATACTTTTAAGTTGTATTTATAATATTTGGAAAATATCTACTTAACATGGCAGTCTTGTAGCAAGATACAAACAGCATTCAAGTACAACCTGACTGGAAGAGAGGGAGCCTGGGAGGTAGGGAGAAAGTGTTTGCCATATATAAGGAAGTCCCATTTAAAAAAAAAAAAGCTATTTCAGGAATAATTCTTAAGTGATCTTCATCTTAAGTGATGCCTTGCTCTGTGAGTCACACTGCTAGATATTTTATGTTAAACTGTTCATGGGAAATCAGCCAAATAGGGCTTCTATGCATAAGGTAATGAAGAAGAAAATCAGGATATTTTTAAGAACTACTGGAAATAAATGGAAAGCTACTTGGTTGTAATAGCTGTAATGTTAGGGTGCATCTGGCCTCTGTCCCTGTATTCTGGAGATTGTGTGCCAAGTCAGTTAGGATTTTCCAAGAGCTGAAGTCCGACATTGCAAGTTCAACAGAAAGTTTTTGGTGATATGTGTTGTATAAGCATGTTGTGAAGAACAGCATGTTTAAAACACAGTCTTGTGGTTTGTTTCTGTTGTGCTGGTAGATTAGTGGCTCAATACGCTAAGCCAAAATTGTATTTTTCAGATTGTCAAATTGTCAATTTCAAACTGTCACAACACCACTTCAATTTGTCAAACTTGCCCATTGTCTTTTTCAAATTTATATTGGACCATGTCAGCTTAAAGATGTCCATGGGAAATCTGTACCCCGAAAGCTGTGGCTTAGTACTGAAGGTCTGTAGAAAGGTTTTCAGGAGTGGTGTTGGAGCTGTAAAAATTTATTCTAAGAACTGTTCATTGCAATGGAAAGGGCTTAGGAAATGTTTCAAAATGTAAACAGCACTTGAAAACTACAGGAAAGCTTTTATGAAGAGGAAAATAGGGGGAATTCCTGCAGGAAAACTGCCAGTGGGAGAGAGTTGTTCAGAAAAGGTTTTATTCTCAGTAAGCTGCTTCCTTGCCCATCTTCTTTGTATTTTCACTTTTGTAAGCAAGGTAGACTTTAACAGATGCTAAACTATTGGATGTTGCCCAGCTGGCCAGTCAAAAGTTCATCAGGGCTGTAGAATATTACTTGAATTTTTCTTTTTTACTAATTATCATATTATCTTCTGCCTATGTGATCCTTTGCAAAAAATTACAAATACAGTAAAACATCCTGCTCAGTATGACAGTTGTCTATTAGAGATTTTTATTTGTAGGGCAGAAAATGACTCCATATTCCACTGTGAATCTAAAATGGTTTTTAATAGGAAACTACCTTTGCATTTTTGAAGTCCTGTTGAGATATATTTCTCATTGAAAATAAAATATATTTTGATATGCCTCATTTATTTAAAAAATTAATGTTAGATATATTAATGATAACTGCTGAGCATTATGATCTTAGTACTGCATCGAGGCTGTTTTTATCCTGGTGAATAAGCTGCAGTCACCAAAAGTCACCAGATCATGCATCTGAGCTCAGCTCAGTAAATGATATGGCTAATGAAAAGGAAATACCTTTGTCTAGAATATACAGGTGTAAAAAAGCTGCTTTTGCCATCATAAAGTAATTGAGTATTTGTTGATTTTTGAATGGAATACAAGGTCATAAACACATACCAAAATAGTCATTGTTGTCAAGTACACACAATTTATACCTTTCTGTCTGCATCCAGTAATGCTTGAACCTGAGTTATGATCTGATGGTACACTTGTAACAGAGCTGCAGCTGCTTCAGTTAGCAATTTTTGTTTCAAAGCAGCAGAGGCACATATGTGCTGCAAAAATGTTTGTGATGCTGCTTGCAGAGCAAAGCTGTGGAACATTCATGGTGCAGGCAGAGGTTGTGAAGCACTTAAGGAACACACATGAAATCTGTGTAGTGTCTAGGCTATCTACCTAGAAAATACAGCACCTTTTCCAGCATTCACTGACTTTTTATTATGAAAGCAGAGCTGTAGTTTTATGTCTTTTACTTGGACGTAGAGGTTGAAATAGTTTTATAATAAAATGTTTTAAATACTTGTCTGTGTCTTTGTTTTTTAAGAAGTCTGATGCAAGAAAGGGCTTTTTATTTTAAATTTTAAGAAATGGAGTTGAGAAAAACAACATTCATACCATGTTAGGTTCAGCAGGAGGGAGAAACACTGGAAGCATGATCTGCTTATGCTTAATGTTGCAGTGGTTGAGAGGTTACACAGTACCTAAAATCAGTGCATCACCTTAGCCATTTCCTTACTCTTTTTAATTAGAAGGGTATTCATTTTGAGACAAAAATTAGGAATCTTCCATCAGTGTGTGTTCTATGCTCTAAAATAGTTGTCTTTTGTTCAGTTTTAAAGAGTGTGAAAAATGACTAAGAAAAAAGATATCCATCACCAGGTTTACATCTAACAAAAAAGTTTTCCCACAGACTAAAGGGATGGCTGTCTTTCAGCTCTGATGGAATGGGGCAGCTGGCTTTTCATAGCTGGTGTATAAGAAAATGGTAGTGATCAGATGGTGTCATGACCCAAAAGTCCTGTACAACTTGTGCTTTAGCAGACTTCTGTTGGCCTGGGGCCATCTTGCATCTCCCTCATTTTTAAAAAGATAGAGTAAAAATATGTGTAGATGCTTCACGTGAAAGAGGAGAGGTGGAAACCAGCCTGACTCCAGGTGTCGAGGAGCAAGTCTAAAAGTGACAGCCTTGTGTACTGAGTTTACCCTCCTTAACAAGGGTTTCACCTTCTTACGGGTTTTGACTTGCAATACCAGGGAAGCAGATTACATGGTATCCCGTTTTTGCATTTTACAGTTACAGAAATGTACTACTCTGACTTGTACCAGCATGCCAGGTGTGTTGGGAGAAACAACCCCAAACTAAAATACACCAGGGACTTCAATAAACTACTACAGCAAACAAAAGGAAACCAACAAAAAAAAAAATCCCATTGTGTTTTCCCATCATTTTTACCATGCTGCAGTCTCTATAGACAGGACTTGCATATTTCCTGTCAGGTTTTTCAAAGCAGAAATACAAACATATGCTTTCTATACCTTGCCTATGGCTTGGGAGCAGGGGTGCCCAAGTGCAGCAGGATGGACCCAAGCTGCTGTCTGTGCAACTCCCTGTTGAGCACATGGCCCCAGCAGACCCAGGACTCTCTGCAGCACACTGTGCACAGACCATCTGTCCCAGCCAAGCTCCTGCAGTCTAGAAGGCAAAATGTGTTTTTTTCCGTCCCCTGCACAAGTCCAGTGGGTAAGAGGCCATGCACCAGCTCTTGGTCACCATGTGGGTCTGGCTTGTTGCTGCCATGTCAGGGGGGCACTGACATCAGCACATTTACCCACAGCTGAAGGGTGTTCTGGTTTCACAGGAGATAAGCAGGTGTTGCACTTTCACCCTTTGCTCTCTGACTGGGACCTTGCACAGCCAGGTTCCTGATGTCAACAGAAACCACGCCAAAGCACCCTGTGTTTTCTCTTCCAGATCATTAGCTAAAAAGTGTACACTGATTGCTGGTTAGTGTTACTGGTGCCTTGGGCACAAATCCAGATTAATCTCCCTGGAGCCTTGATACACAGTTGTTCATTATCATTCATTTCCCTATCACTTAACCAAGATTTTAAATCCACCAGACTTTGCCCTTTACATGCAATAATGTCCTTCTCAAAGAAGTATTACAAAACAAGCTTTGCTACCTTTGATGAGTTACACTACTGGACTGGAAAAATAGTTGGGTCTTTTCCCTCCTCATGGCAACAATGGTGACTTTAGAGGATCAGGTATAACACCAAGGAATTTTCTGCCTTTAAGTTCTTTCAGTTCTTTTGGCAAACAGGAGGTAGAACATGGTAGTTTGTGATCCCTCAGCTCAGCTAATTTTTGGAGGTGGGGATGGTGAAGAACAAGGGGCACACTTCTGCATTAACATCCTTGGGTTTGTATTTCCCAAAAACTGACAACACGGTTTTACATGCCTACGTCCTGACCCTGTATTACAGGCCCTAAGGCAGCTTTGCACATCTGTGCTGTTGTACACGTTTGGACAGAATGCTGACTCAGTACCTGGCTAGATGCTGCTACTCCTCACAGTCAGCAAGGAGAAAGGACCTGTTGGTAGGCACCTTCAGTCAGTCCTGCTTCTCTCCACCCACCTGACAGGGAAGAATGGGCAGAAATACCCCCAGGCAGTCTTAATTCTTCCTCGCAATCTCAAATGTTGGGTGTCAAAGCAAGTAGCTGGAACACAGTCCTGGGTCTTTGGAAGATCCTGAGGGCTCTTAATAATGTAAGATTTTTATATAAACAGAAAAATATGTATGGGAGGTACGTATGTATATGTATGATCAGGAGCTGCTCCTCATCAGCTGTCCTCAATTTTCAATAT
This sequence comes from Haemorhous mexicanus, assembly GCF_027477595.1. NCBI lineage: Eukaryota > Metazoa > Chordata > Aves > Passeriformes > Fringillidae > Haemorhous > Haemorhous mexicanus. The sequence goes on along the minus strand of NC_082341.1, from coordinate 24,860,299 downwards.
TCCTTCAGCAGCTATGAAAGAAAATCAATGCAGAGTGCAACAAATTGGCCTGTGTAAAATTAGCACAACTTCCCTGTGTCACATTTGCTTTGCAGTTCCTAACGGGAAGAGGAAAGAAAGGAAAGCTTCTGTCTGATTTCCTGCTGTGTGAGGGGCACAGCCTTGAGGAATGAGTCTCACTGCCTTCCTGGGAGTCATGGCCAATTGAAAATGCAGACAGAACTGTGATGCAGGAAACACAGCAAGAGGAGTGACCACCAATCCCACTATTCTGAGCTGCTGGACATTCTCCTGGAATGTGACAGAGAGTTTCTAGTTTAGAACAGGTATGCTTTGAGTTACATTAATGTGATACAGCCCTGTCTGCAAGCCTCAAATAAGAAAATCAAAAAAAAAAAAAAAAAAAAAAGACACTTGTTTACATTGCTGTTATAGTCTGGGCTTTCTGTACTTTGTCACATCACTGGACTGGGCCTGAAAGCTGAGAACCTTGGCATGGGATTGGGCACAGCAAGTACGACACCTTATCATGGCACTGTGTACATGTCCCTGTGTGTGCTGAGGTGTGAGCTGGATATCTCAGCTGCCTCTCATGACCAGTGTCAGTGTACCCAGAAAACTCCAGAAAGCTCTTCTGAAGCAGACACCTACTTCTGATGCCTGAATAGTGATCCTGTCTGCAGTGGCAGAGTTCAACTGACTGTAATGGAACCCCAGACACGGGGGCACCTCTATACACCTGTATTTAGATGGCTTCAGCTGTGAGCTGGCTCCCAGCTCATTCAGTTACCTAAAAATAGACACCCAGTCCTATATGAGGCAGGCTGGAGTACTCTTCCTGTCTCTCATCTGTCACTCTGGAAGACAGAGGTCTTCCACAAGTCCTTTGTCATGCCTGCTAGTCCCATGCAAATACTTTATATGGGCAATCCTGGCTTTCTAAAGTATCAGTGAATATTTATGTTTAGGTAAATGACTCAAGTCCTCTTCCTAGTTCAGTGTGGTTGTGGGAAACTGGAAATACAGAGCTCAAAATTGATCAGTGACACTGCTGCTGTGTCATTGCTGGCCAGGGTGGATATATAATGGAAAATCCCAGACAATATTTATTCTGCAGCAAGTGCCAGTGGGATCACTGCAGATGAGCTGGCTGCTGGCACAAACTGTGTCAGCCTGGAGCTGCCTCTGTGCAGCTTGTCATCACTGACACTGCTGATCTGTCTGGGTTTGGGACTGGTCCTAGGGCCACATGATCGCAGGAGACAGCATGAGGCTCTTCACTCTGCACCCCACAGGGCAGCAGTGCTGCCAGACAGCTCTGAGCCATGCTTACTACTTCTGGGACAACCAAATATCAGTTGCTGAGCAGACCTTTCACAGAAACTTAGGAGCTAACTGTAGCTGATGCTGATAGTTGAATGCCATGAGGCATACAGATAAATCAGATGCACTGAAAGCTCTTTTTTGTAGTGTTTATTCCTTGGAGTGGTTTTCTCTTCATAGCAGCTTTACTGCCCACAACACCCTGGGTTGATTTTTAACAAATTAACTGGAAAACAGGTTTGAATACCTGCCAGGGCTACTTGCTGTCTCCTCCAATCACTGTGGCATGCAGCAGAGTTGGTAACATGCATTGCAAAGACTATTGGTGCCCAGGGTTACTCCCCTACTCATGAAGGGCATTACAGGTGGAATTCAACCTTCACACAGGGGTGGATCAGATAGTTTGGACCACTCAGTGTTACCAGGCTTGTGTCATTGCCTCACAGATCACAGGAAGCTGTTTGCTCAGGCATAAAACTATGTTTGTGTTGACACTTGTTTCTGCTTAGTTAGGGCCTGTTATAAAACCTTCTGATCTCACAACTTTCCCCTGCTTCTAATCAGCTTCACCTCAGATTTTATAGAAATACACAATGAAAAAAGCTTCATTTTCAAGCTCTAGCCAGGGACAGCTGAAGTTGTCATTATTCATGTTATTAATGGAGATGCCCAGAAGTCTTCTGCTGGTACAAATTCGTTCATGTGCTTCTCCTCCATGGCCTTGCCCTCTTGTTCCTGTGTTCTTCCTACTCCTCCTACTGATGCCTGGCTTTGCACGGTCTGAGCCTATCTTCTGTAGCCAAAGGATGGGAACAGTCTTTTGGAGACATGTCACACTTCCAAAAGCTTTTGATGATTTTTTCAAGGCCACTGAATGGTCAGTTCACTTGAAGAAAAAAATCAAATTGTGACACCTTCTGCATATTCCCAGGCTAAGAAGAACAACATCTTACATAGATGTCGTTTTGAATGGCAACATCTATGTAAGAACTGCTGAAACAATGGCAGAATTATTCACTGGAGTGCCAAAAAGTGATACAGACAGACCTTGGAAATTATATTACAGTACTCAGGGCTTCCTGAAAGAGATGTTACCATCCTTCTCCAATGGATTGTTCTTGCCTTTTCCTTTGCAGCAGAATGATATTCCTCACCTCTGTGTATTGATCTTAAGGCAGAGGATCTGTCTTGACTTTTAATCTGAACTGTTGTAGACAAAAAAAGCAGAGAAGAACTGAGGATCCTCCCAGTTATTCCCAGGAATAAACATATCCACTTCCTTAGGAAATGAGGGTTTTGGAGGGAAAAGCTCTACCCTTATCAGGGGGCAGTTTCAGAAGAGGGCAGTTTCTTTTCATAAGAGCAGAAGAAGATTCCTGCAAAGCTGTTGACAATGAAAGAGTAAAATAAATGTTCTTCAGCATTACTTTAAAGTATATTTACACTGGAAAGTTTGGGGGTTTTAAATAATGTAAACAATTCTAGGAGAACAACAGTATATTGGTGTAAATTACAGTAAACTTTTACTTATAGAAGTAGTTTTTTACTGCAGGTTAGTAAAAAATAATAGAATAATAGATTCAGAAGCAGTTATTCATTTGATCTTATTTTGATAGTGTGTCAGTATGGAATACAAAATATAGATGATGCACCAATAGGTTGTCTATAAGCATGTCTGAGAACTGTAAATCAAATTTGATTGAATTCCCTGCTCTTTTCTGAGATGTTTCTAACATATTCTAACTCTTTTTCAATTGATAAAAGAGTGTGATATAGTGTGGGATGAATATATTAAACAATATGGTAGTAGTAATAATCCACCTTTAGACTTCACACCATATCCACTGAAATGTGTGACAAGCTTCCTGTTGACACCAGTGAATGGTGGACAAAGCCAAAATGGTTTGAGTTGCTGATCTGTAGAAGAGACACACACATCCTTAAAGGTCTCTAAAAAACAGCAAGCAAACTAATTTTTAAGTCTTTCAGGGTGCAAGAGCAGACAAGAGGTTGGCCTCACTCTGTTATCTGCCATGAGATCTGCAACATGCCACTCATTGTGCAGGAGGAATTTAAAATCAAGAGCCACAGCTAGGAGAGGAAGATAAGTATATGACTGACCTTTAGACCTTCAAGATATGTTGAGCATAAATGTGTGTATGCACATATGGCCAATTTAAATATACTGAAGAGGCTGACAGCTCTGGCTTCAGCTCATCCTCCTTACTTAATGCAGTACAGCCCTTATACTGGAGAAGCTTGAGATGCAAACACCCCTGAGCAGAGGGAGGTCAGTTCTCAGCCTCTCTGTTCAAGCCAGGTGAGACCAAAAGCCCTGATGCACACTGCAGAAGTCTGGGTGCAGAGACACCATTGTGTCTGAGGTATAAGTGTGTCCCTGTTTTACAGAGTGAGCAGTTTGTCCTTGCATCCCCAGCCACCAAGAGCCCCACTGAGATAAAGGGGTTTTGCCTGTGCCTGGAGAGAGAGAGGGACAGAACTCTGTAACAGCACATGACAGTGACTAGCCACAGCTTGTGCTCATTTCACACAGCTGAGGCTTTTTTAGAAAAGGATTAAGAGTGTCCAAACCCCAAACAATGTGAGGGCCTGCTTCAATACGCCTGGAAGATTATTCCAGCTGTTTGGGGCCAGGCACCTAAAAAAGCAGAGCTTGCCTCCCATAGTTAGAGGAGCTCCAGACACTTGGACATGAATAACTTGGTTTAAGCAGAGGGCAGACTGGTAGCTAGTGCCAGATAAAAGGATACAAAACAGCACTGTAAATAAGAAATGAACAATTATAAACCTTTAAAATACCCTTCAGGAAACTAATGGCTGCTGTCTGCTGCTAGCTGCTGGATCTTTTGTTCCGCTTACAGATTTTCATCCTTTTATTTCCTCTTTTTTTTTTGTTTGAGGACAAACCCTGGCTGCATATACAGCATAGCCTGCTACAGCCAGGACTGGAGGCCATGGGAAGCAGTGGTGCCTCTGGCTGCTGTTCTGGCAGCCTCCTGAGCCAGGGGCAGGGAACCCACGGGGACAGCGTGTTCCCTGCTGGCTGCGCTGGAAGCTTCAAAACATGTTTATGTCAAGTCAGCAAGAACCGCCCAGATTGGTCATGCCAGTGCTCTCTCTCCCTTTCCAGGCTGCTGAAAGGAGCTGTGTCAAAGTCCAAGCCCACATTTAAGTCTGTTCCAGGTGTTACTTGCAGTTGGCTCCTGCCTGCCCAGAGTCACCCACCATCTCACCAATGCACCCACGTCACCTGAAAGTGAAGGGCAGACAGGGCTGCCTCTCTGCCCTTCTCCCTGCTCTGTGGCAGAAAGGGCAGCTCTCCCTGTGCTCAAGTTAGTTCCAGCAACTGGGCAGAACTCAGTGCCATTTGATATCAAACCCTTCCAAACTCACAGCACGGCCAGGCAAGAGCAGATAGTGTGTCCTTGTCAGCTGAAAAAGGAGTCATTCCCCTTGATCTTCCCCAGGCAGGATGCACCCCCTGTCAAAGGCTTAAAGGGACACCAAGTGCATGACTGAAGTACATCTCTGAAGCATGGAGGGGCTGTGTGGAGGGCCCTGCAAGGGGGGACCGTGGCAGCTGTAGCACAGCATGTCAAGTACTTGGTGGAGTTTCAATCAGCTGGAAATTAAAGCAGGAGAGAGTTGGGATATGGAGACCTCCAGCATTCAGCTCTCTGCAGCAGTGTCACAGTCTCTTGGATGCCTCTATTCAGGCTTGCTAATGCCACCTGTCTGCCTGGGAAGGGGATGGGCACACGTTTCTTTGCCCACTGTTGAGGTTCCCTAAAGTGCAGGAGAAAATGTTTGGGTTTGCCTTGAACTTGCAGTCCCTGCAGTGGAAAGCTGCTCTGCACAGAGGGGCTGCAGCCCACACTGGTGGCTTGTGAGTCCTTGGTGCCAGGAACAGGCCTTTGGGTGTGCCTGAGGGGGAAGAGCACACAGGAACATGGTGACCAAAGGGAGTCTTGTGTTCAAAATAACACTGTCAGCTTCAAGTACCATGAGTCATAGTTCACAGCCCTCGAAATGCAGATTCAAGTTGTTAAGAAAACAATGTTTAATCCTCTCATTTAACATTAGATTTCTTATTTTGTTTTTCTCATTGGCAGTTGAACTTCACCTCCAAATGTGCATGGCAACTCTCCCAGGTTTATTGAGACACTCACTATTCGCCATGTGAAAATCAACAATATCTGTTCTAATTCTAATGCCAGTTCTCCCCTTTCTCAGTTCTTCCCCCCACACCATGTGGATAGACTGAGCTCTTACCTCTCCTCTGCACAGCTCCCTGACACGTCTGCCCATTTCCATCCACCAGGCTGAGCTGTCTTGGCCAGGGAAGGATGCAACCACTGCTCGAGCGGCGCAAAAAGAAGTTGCCAGAAATAAATGGCTTTGTGAACAGAGGCTTTGCTGATAGACTTCAGACCTTTAGAGCATCTTGGTGTCACTAGAAGCCAAGGTCAGTGGTCTGTATTTCCTCCCACATCACTGGAGGATGCAGAATTTGGTTTCAGAAAAAACTGGCAGAATAAGGAGTCTCTGCCATGTTTCTGATTGCAGAGTAGAAACCTACTACTATGCTGGCAGGTGAAATGTGTGAGCACAGCTCAACTCAGCAAGGCAAAGCCCATAGCCTGCCCCACAAAATCCATCCAACATTTGGGTTTCATCCACCCACCACAGGAAGGAGGGGCATTTGAGAAAAGATTTGTTCAAGCAGACTGAGAGATGAGTAAGTTGCTGTGGGTAGGAAATCCAGATGTGGTGGAGGATGGCACAGACCTGCAGAACCACGGGGGTGTAGAGGGGCAGTGGCTCTGCTGCCCTTGTTAGAAATGGTGTGGCGAAGGAATTGCAGTAGGAGTCAGGCTCTATGTCATATGCCAGAGGCTATATAGCCAGGAAGGGGAAGAGAAGATCAGTGAAATTCTGTAGATTTATGGTGAAGGAAAGGACAGAGCTATGACAAACTGAAATCTGAATTTCCAGCAAGGTATACTTCAGAGCTGCTACTGCCTCTACAAGGTGTGCTCACCATGGATACAGGCTGACAGCATGCCCTTGAGTTCAGGACAGCCATGCACCTTTCCCCAGAAGGGAAGTTGGAAACAGCAGGACAGACTCATCTGAGAGCTGGCTCAGCCATTGGGAGGTAGGTGTAATTCAGGGAACTCTGTTGCCACTGGGCAACTTTTGGGCCAGCTTTACTCTGCATGAATGTTAAAATACCTACATTACTTTTTGCCATGAAATGGCTTTGCCCTGACTGCAGTGATGTCACATTGCCTGCACTTTCCAGCATGCTGTGTGTGCGTAGCCAGCTCAGACACTGCCCTTCAGCAATGCCTGTGTTTTCATACTGTATGAACCAATGGCCACATATTAATAAGGCACACAGCTCTGTCCCTTCTTTTATAGCATGTTATAAAGTAGAATTTCTTTGAGTATTCCTGCTCTTTTCTTCCTGCACTTTCTTCCTCAGACCTTAGCAGTTATTTATCCTAACTTTATACCCAACTAACAATTTTTGTTAAGTGACCAGGAATAAGTAAAAATCCCTATCCTTGACCAGAGCTGTCTGGATTCAACCCCCTTCCTTCCCACAAACAGCCAGCAAGCTCATGGCTATACTGAGGCAATGCAACTCCCCACTGACAGTTACTATCGACATAAAATAATTCAGTGCTGATTGCAGCACCAGCAGCCTGAGCAGCCACATCAATTGCACTGCTACAAAGTTAAGCATGGTCGACTCAGGCACTAGGCAGAAAGCTGATACCAGCATCTCCAGTCAGCCCCAGCCTGAAAGAGCAGAACTGGATGGTTTTTCAGTGGTATAAAAATCATCATGTGCCCACTGTTCTCATTTCAAATGCCTTAATTGTAATTTAGCAGCACTCCATAGGGTGCCTCTGCAAGGTGAAGGGCAACACACAGCTGTTACAGGTTAAAAAAAAAGTTAACTGTGTATTAAAATCAAACAGGTCATTGGAATGCATGATGTCCATTGTCACTTCTACACTTCGTGTTCCATGAAGCTCAAGATGTATTTGGAGAAAGAGTTAGAAACAATTTTCTGAGCAGCCAACAGATTTCATCTGACAGCTGCTGCACACAGCAATGTTTTCTGACCACTCATCTGCTGTGCCAGATGTCCCTGCCTTTCTACAAAGAGAGACTGGTTGATCTTTCCACTGCTTTAATATAAGTCTTGGGGAGGTTAAGATGTCAGGCACTAGCTAGGCTTTGGCATCTCTGCTAACAGTATGTTCTGCACTGTCATTTAGTAGAAGAGCAAACCCTAGGAATTACAGGGAAATTCTACTGGCATATCCTGAAAGTAAATGGAAATATTTCTGTGTCTGACCCATGTGTATCTTAAGGTGTTACAGAAAAAAACAGCAGCCCTTCAAGACCCCTGAAAACCTTCCAGCACTGAAAACCTGGCATGCCTCTTTGTCCTCTGAGAGTTTAATAAAGATATATAAGAGCATAGACCACCCCAGACTGTTTCAATCTTCCCTTTCATCTCAAAGACTGAACTCTTGTATGTTTAATTTAAAGGTATTTGTCCCATGAGCAAAATCTGCTGCCAGAAGCATTAGTGGTTTTTCAAAGGACGTTCCTTAAATATGAATGAGCTGAGCCCCTGTGATCACCCTAATTGATCCAGCAGTGCTTGCAGCTAAAAGTAAAGCTGCCACCTTTCATGGCAGACCAGACCTTTTCCCCTGCTACCTAATATTTGTATTCCTGACATTTTACAAAAATAGTCAGTCTTGCTCAGCCTGGGAGATTTCAATAAATTCATGACCACAGCAGTTAATTTTATTCTGTCAAAACTGGTTTATAGGCTGTAAGATATTGCCCAATAGAAAGATGAGAAATTTTTCTTTTAAAGATGTTTAGTGGTTGTGATTTTGAATAAATAAAATGTCATTGATGGCAAAACACTTACAGGCCTAATGTCATCAGGACAGGCAGCAATGCTGGAAAGATAAACCATCCAGGTTCTTTTAGACTCCTTGTCCTAGTATCTAGAAGCTGACCAAGTTTGAACAGACTTATAAAGATTTTGCAGGGAAATACAGTCCTGAACACTGTTAGACTTCAGTTTCACCTACACACTCTCCATGGTTAAATTATTGGAGTTTTGGGTCAACCCTCATCAGGGGCTAAGTTTAAAATTACTGCAAGAGCACTTTAAAAAGAGGATGCCCATATTTCCATGGACAGCTGTGTGGGTCCCCAAATACATGCAGAGTGCCCCTATGGTCACAGAATGGGTAACTTCTTTTGTCCACAATGCATGTGGCTTAAGACCATCTCTTTATATACAGCTTCTCAAAACCACAAAGACCTGAAACCTAGAATCCAAAAAACCTAGAATCTCACTGTTATCCATTGAGAAGTCATTAAGGGAGCTCTGAGAAAGGGATGCCAATGGGAATGGGAATGGATGGTTCATTCTTTGCACCCATTTGTGCTTTAAGTATTCTAATAGGCCATGGAATGCAGTGGAAATATTTCAAACATGTCTATATCTCTAGTAAGAAGCCAAAAGACAAAAAGCAATTTATTTCCCAGAGGACACCAAACAACCTTGAAAACAATTTTCTGTCATTTTAGGTCATGACTGTGCTCAAACTTGTAGAGGTCTCCTTCCAGGTGGAGTCATCCAATCTGATGCGGCTTTGAAAATACAGAAGCATGATCAGCAATTATATGGCGGTGTGAAATTTCAAGGCATCTCACAGAATCCCAGAATCACAAAATCACAGAATCTGCTGAGTTGGAAGGGACCCACAAGGATCTTTGAGTCCAACTCCTATCCCTTCACTGGACCATTTCCAAGAGCCACAACAAGAGCCTGAGGGCATTGTCCAAACACTTCTTGGACTCTGTGAGTCTTGCTGTTGTGTCCACTTCCCTGGGGAGCCTGTTCCAGTGCCCAACCACCCCCTGGGGCAAGAACATTTTTCTAATAAAAAATCTCCGACACTTCAGGCCATTCCCTTGGGTCCTGTCACTGGTGACCACAGAAAAGAGATCCTTGCTCTGTGACTCCTTTGTGCATCCCATGAATTTAATAAATCTAGATCTTATTATCAGGTATTCCCATGCCTCACATGATCAACTCCATCTAGTGTGTGGGAATAGAGTACAGCAATAGAGGAAAAAAGTGCTAAAAAGGAACAAATACTAAGGTTTGCTTACTCTTGGTCTTTCTAACTTCAACAACAAAAGCAATTAAAGCGCATCAATCAGGTCTTTTTTCTGTGATAGTGATGTTCTCTAGTGTTTTAACAGCTTGCAAATTCCTATGACTATAATCAGCCTGATCCCACTGTGCTCCCTGTCAGATACCACAATGGCTATAATCTGGCACCTGCTCGGTACAAAGCTTGGAAGTGAGCCTGGGTGCCCACAGAATAAAAATTAAGCGTGTTCACTGCTGAGGGAGAGGATCAGAGGGAATTTAGGAACACTGGTGACAGCCTTTATTCTTCTCTCTCAGCAAGAGAGCCCTGGCTACAACAGGTCAGAAAACACTGCTATTGTTCTGCCTTAAACCTCCCTTTTCCAGATGTGGAATCTCAGAAGGAGCCAGTGTGGGGATGTGTTTCCAATAATATCAGCTACCTCCATCTGTCTCTTCTGGACTGCCAACCTTGCCCCATTGTCAGACTGTTCAGAAAGCAACAAATATTTCTTGACTTGACCAGCTGGCAAATCTTCTTCCTCATGCCTGACTTAGAGATGCATCACCTAGAAAAGCAGTGGGTTTAGATAACCTATGCTTTTTCATCTTTCCAAATTCACTCTTTTTCTGCAGATTAGAATCCAGTGGATCCCATTGATCAGGAAATGTCTCAAGCAGATTTTTCTATGGAAAATCTGTCTCAGATGCTGATTATTCTCCCCAGTAAATTACTGTAGTATCTCTGATAGAGACATCTCTACAGCTGTATGGAAATCTCTCATTGACTTAGTGAATTACAGGGACCTATATTAAAACTTCATTCACATAAGAAAACATTTACTCATGGTCTGTGTTCACTTTGAAATTCCTTATTGGAATGGGAAACTGTTAAATAGCAATCCTCATTGCTGTCTGGTTAAACTTAAACAGACCCATGAACTGGATTCTTGTACACAGTGTAGAAGATTTAATTGATGAAAACTGAGAGGAAAGGGAAGGGAAGTGATTGGTAACCCTAAATAATCTGCACGTTTCTTCACATGCTGTTGCTGCCACTGTGTGAGATGCAGAGACACTTGAACAGCTTGGCTGCTCTGGTTTGTCTGGGAAGAGCCCAGTGTGCTGTGGGCTGCCTTGCAAAGAGGTAACAATAATGATTGGGACTGACAGCTTCACAGTCAGAGATGCAATGAGAAGTTACTGGCTCCCAGTGGTGGGCCTGGCTTACCTCTCTCTTCAGAGAGCCCAGAACGCTCAGAATCTAAAAAAAGTGGAGCAGCCCAGATGGGTTGCATCAAACTAAAAAGGGGAAGAAAATTAGGGTTTACCTGTAGGTCAGATCACACACTTGTGCTTTCTGTGGGATACTTGCTGTGTGAACTGCCACTGCTCTGCATTTCATCCTCCTGGACTGGAGAAAGTAGCTTGGTCAAGTAAAGGAAATCAGTGCTAGCAGGTCCAAAAGCACAGGAACTGCAAATCAGGGAGCCTGGCAGGTCTGTAACAGCACAGGCAACACATCTTTATCTTGCAAACACCTTTTGGTTAATGTGGGATTCCTGTCACCTGCACCTAGCTACCAAAAGTGAGATGAATAATGCATGCTAGCAGGCTAGGTTCGTTTTATAGTCAATGAAGAGAAGGTTGTTATACTTCCCAGTTCATATCCAACATCATTCTGAGAGATATTAGGGATGGGTACAAGTACAGCTGTGCAGGTTTTGGGGGAAAGTTTTTTTACCTTCCTTTCTTGACACCGGGATAATAATTTATCATTAGTCACAGTGGGAGCAGAAACAGAGACAGCATATGCTCAAAGCTGCTCAGTATCAACATACAAAAATTTCAGGGCTGCATGTTTCTATCTAGTTTATGTACTGTGGTTGATAAAGGAAAAAAACTCTTACAATTAAAAAAGGTCATTATGACAAAGCTTTATAAGAATCAGACAGGTAATGAAGAGTGAACAAACCTTGTTTTGAGAGTCAGTGCACAGGAAAATACAGAAACTGCTGAAGGCCTGTCTGTGGTCACAAACCAATGCAGTTTGCCTATTTCATTCTGGGAAGGCATTTCTGTGACTTATTTTTTGACAGTGTCCTTTCTTTTACTCCCAAAAGGACAGTTGAAGAAAGTCATAGTGAAACAATATCAAGGGTTGCTCAGATTTAATCTAATGCTATCTGGCAGGCAGTGGTATAAGTACTGCAGGAAGAGCAGCATTGTTTAAGCTAGGCTGAACAAAGCAGTGTGTGTCCTGGGTGTGTTTGGAGCAGGGGCTTTTCCAGCTCTGCCTCCCCAGTGCAAACTGCAGCCTGCAGCCGTGGTTTCTCAATGTAGGGAAAGAGAGCAGCTCCAAGGAGAGCCAGTAAATGCCAGCCCAGCTTGCAGGCTGGCCAGCAATGGACACACACACAGGGCTGTGTCAGGATCCAGGATTGTGCCTGGCTCTCTGGCACCCCATAGAGGCTCACGGATCCGGGAAGGGAGATGCCAGTGCCTGCTCTGTGGTGGCTCAGTAGATGATTCCTTCTGGTTCCAGCAGCAAGTACTTCTTCATGGACAGAGGGATGGAGAGCAAGGGGACTTCTCGATGGCACTTTTCTGACAATACTGCCCGAATAGCACATCTGCATAAGTGCATCAGTGACCGTGGGGAATTGCTGCACACAGTGAACAAAGAGTCATAGAAATCCTGGTGCCGCTGTAAAATAAACCACAAGTGTGTTTTAGGGCAAGCAGAATATTTGGAGTAGGGATTTTTGAATTAAAGGGATAACTGTGTCAAAGCATGTAATTTGTCCCACAGTTTTGCCTTTTGACCACATATTTTCCTGTTTAATCTCTTACTTTTCATTTAAATTCTCCCTCGCATTTGCAGCGAACTCATCCTGTTCACAGAAATCTGACCCATGCAACAGGACCTAGAGGTACATAGTCACACCTATGTAATATGGCTCTTTAAATATATTTTCAGACTTAAAAGAAATATAAATATACATATTGAAAAATCTGAAGAAACACCAATCACAGCCAGAATCTTTTCACTGGCTGAGTACAGAGGCAGCTGAGCTCCTGCTGTACCACTGACAGGAGGTGCTCCAAAGGATAATGTTTCAATTAAAATATCAAAAATATGTATTTTTCAGCAAGTGATATGCTTTTGTCATATGAGAGATATTAAGCGGGAAAGTCCTCATCCTCTGAGATGTTCTTTTCTTTCAAAAGTGCTCTTTCTAATGGTTTGGTATGGGTTATTCAAATAATAAGCCTGGATTTTACTCAGTTATAACTCATTGAGAGCTTACCTCCAAGACATCCTCAGGTATGGCTGCTTTCCACTTAGATGTCGATTTGATGTGTTCATAGGAGTTGACAACTACCTCCACAGCTCTGGGGTGGGAATGACAGGCTTGCAGCACCTGCAGGCAGGATGCATGGAGAACATGAGTAGCACCAGGAAGCCAGGGCTAGCCTGGGTGCTCAGCACTGCGCAGCAGCAAACTGGGACAGACACAGCCTAACACTGGTGAGAGGATCAGGCTGGAGATGCAAAAGACACAAGGCCCCTCCACACCACTCTGGTAAGCACAGTAAGAAGCCCCAGGCCCATCCCCAGTTTAAGACCACACAGAAATGCTGGCTTAGATCTCCACAGCAGTCCAGATGAGGTGGGATTTATCACCCAAATCTAGAGATAGCTTGTTCATAGCTGGGTTGAGTGACTAAACACCACGCAAAGCCGTGCACAAAAAATTCTTGCTTCACCACATGCAGCTCAGGAACAGAAAAAATTCCCATTATATGAATCAAAAATGCATTGTTAGACAAAAATTTAAAATATGACCAGAAGAAGAGACAGTTCAAAAGTAAGGCTTTCAAGCCACATGAGGACCCCAACACAACTGTTTTGCCCAGTAATTTAAGCTCAACAGAAAAAAAACCCAGTTTATTGTCACTCATATATGGGGGATAACATTGCATTCACCCAATTTTGTCCCATGCAGTCTCCAGGTTTCACAAACAAAACTGCAGAACATCCGTCTGGGATAAATATCCTGCATTTTTACAGATGGGCAAGTGGTAGTTTGGAAGAGAGACCCACTCCATGCAATAGGATGCAGGAAGAGGAGACTTCAGACCTTGCTTTACATATACAGTCAGGCAACTGCAAACTGTTGCTTAGGGGACTGGATGAGAGAGAATAAGTCCTGACTTCAGCAAGCTTACTTAGTTTTCTGATATAACAATACTCTTAGGTACTTCTGTCAGTGTCTTGGGCTTTGCAGGTGTTTAAGAACTTTTCAGGAGAGATCCTACGACATTTTTTCTCTTTTTTGGTCATCAGCTGTGAGCCCAGGCCCAGCACTTCTTAATTCTCACCTTTCCTGGGAATAATCCAATGCTTTATTAAGATGCATTTCATTTCTAGTAGATTTGAATAGATTTTTAGATGTCAGATGTAATAAACTGAATCAAGTGGTCTCATCTTAAATCTTGGTGGAGACCATGAAGTAGGCATTTCATATAACTCAGTGAAACCTGTATGAAGCCAGGTTTGACAAAGGGATGGGGGTTCTCTGAAATGAGAAATGAATCTGCTCTGAAAAATTAGGCTTCAACCAGCATTAAAAGTTTGGCATTTCAGGTTGATTTAGAGCAAAAATTAGATCTGTGTCTGGTTTCTGGTACAGGCAACTGTAATTTCACTTCAGTTATATGATACCATCTTACAGTAGGTCATCTCACAATGCTTTGGGCATTCTGGGCCCAGACTGACAGGACTCCAGAAAATCCAGATAGTTTGGATCTCTCATCCCATTCCTGTTCAAGACACCACCCCTCTCCAAGCCCCTACTGTACGAAGACATCCTTAACCTTGTGGAATTGCAGAGGGTATATCCTAGCTGCTCCATGGTTCAGTAGCAGCTGGTAGCAGATGTCTGGCTGAGCAGCTGGCCGCACAGATGTCACTTTTATGATATACTGTAAGGGTGCACAGCCATTGACATCCATGATGTTTGCTTCTGCTCCTGCCTCCAGCAGCATGTGCAGCAGGACGTGATCACAGTTCCAGGCAGCTTTGTGGAGTGGTGATTTGAAATCCTCATCACGAGCATTCACTTCAGCTTTATAGTCTAGGAGCATCCGACAGATGAGGTGGTGGTCCTGGCTGTATATCTGATCCTTGTAGTGAAGGGCCCAGTAGGCTGCACAAGCCAGGGGGGTCTCCATGTAGGCATTGAGAGCATCTACCTGTGCTCCCTGCTCCACGTAAAAGGCCACGAGCTCTGGGACACCCAAACGTGCAACCACATGCAGAGGAGTCTCCTCGTCTTTGTTGTTTGTTCTTATGTTCACATTTGCTCCTGCCAAAGAAAGATGATGGGGGAAGATGAAGGCAATGAAACACTTGTTTGATCATCTCTCTATATGGGCCCTTCTTCCCAAGGAAAAGCTCATGGTGGGCAGCTGGTATGAAAGAAACAAGTAAATGCAAATAGCATGGATTGATCCTGCATTGCTTCAGTCTTCAGGGAAACTCTTAGAAACTTAAGGTTCTTGGATCCAGCTTCTATGCTGGCCCCAAGGCAGACCTTATCTGAACATTCTATTTCAGAGCAGCATGCAAGCCCAAATTTCTGTGTAAAATGCTTTTTCCTATGAATTGAGAAGTGGTGGAGGAAGGAGATCATTACTCCTACTCCGAGCAGCCCTGCTCTGCTCCCTGAAAACACTCCCTGCAGCACCTCGTTAACGCGAGCCTGGATGAAAGGACATTTTACGACAGATCCCTGGATGCTATTAAAGAACCCATTGCCAGGGTCCCTGGCGGGGGGCCCGGATCCCGGTTCCAGAGTGCTGCGGAGCGGGTCCGTTCGTGCGGAGCGGCGGCCGCAGCTGGAGCAACAGCACCATCTGCCGAGCGGAGAGCCGGGAGCGAGGGGCAGGGCCGGGGGGGCAGAAACTGCCTCTGGGCTGGAAAACCCGAGCGCTAATGCTGTTAAGCCGTGTCGAGTGTTAGTCGTGTTCGATGTCCCTGACACGGCATCGGCAATCCAGGTTTGGAGGTGGTAACCAAACATGGGATCAGCGCTGCTTGTGCTGCAGCCCAGCCAGAGGGGGATGAACTGCGATGATCTGGATGGATCCCGAGGGACACCACTGAGTGGAGATGGCAGGTGAAAGATGCATCTTGGAAACTTTGGAGCAGGGATATTAACTGACACCCTGGCTTCAGCTCTTGGAGGGTGCTGCTCTGTGAATGTGCACACCTTACAGGGTTTGCTCCGGACCCATCCCATTCTATTTGGAGTCTCAGCATTCAGCTCATACAGAATTCAGAGTTTAAAGAGTGCTTTGGGAGGAAGGGTGGCTTTTAAAGTACGATTATGCTGTTGATGGGTGGGTGGAGAAAGCCTGCAGAATACATCCTTTCACTTGCATTCATCCTCTGCTGTGTTTCATAAGAGCACATTTGACTTCTAAGCTTTTCTATGCTAGCAAATTCAACTCCTGCTGTCAGGACTGTTTGCTTTGGGCAGGATACAACTGGCAGCATTTATTTTCCTTTCTACCAAACAAAATAATATGTATCTTTCCAGAAGAAGAAAAGCAATGTTGGTATTCATTTATGACTGCAGATTGCCTTGCCCACAAAGCATGGACTTTGCACTCAGGCTCTGCATCTCAGGAAAAGCTTTCAATAACAATACATGTAACAAAACCAACCCAAAATCATTTGTATTGCCATGGCACAGTGTGATAAACAGGGGAGTCTCTCTGTAACTAAGGACTTGAACTGTGTTTCTTTCACTCTGTCCTGGGTCAGTCCCCTTCTGTTCAGGAAATAGTGTGAGACAAATATATTTATGGAAGAATTACATCTATTCCTAGCCTCGTTTGTTGCAGATGACCAGAAGCATAATGTACCTTACTTTGGGAAAACAAAAATCTTATATAATACCCTTTTTTCCCTCCTGGCATGAGTTTGGCTGCATTCATGACAAATGAAAAGATGGTATGAAAAAGTGCATCCAATTTTTAAGGCCAGATCTCAAAAATCAAGCAGTTTGAAAAATTTTACTCAGGTCCAGAAAATTTGAAAAAGAAAGAAGATGAGGGGTGCATATGAAAGTAGCTCTAAAGTAAACATAGATGAAAAAAAAAAAAGGGAAAATCCCCCAAAAGATATAGAAAACTCCCTGATTCAGAGGAGGTCTGCTGCTGGTGGAGTGGCTGGGCGGTGGAGTGGGGACACTGAAATGGGAAACAATCTTGGAGTAAGGACCAGTGGCCAGGGAAAGGGAAAGTTGGATGAGGTGAGGAAACAGAATAGGAGAAACTTCCTCTGATCAAAGAGGTGAGGACAAGGAGCCTGAGATGAAGACATGAGACACCTGTGGATAGAAGGGATAAATTCACATCTACTTTGGGAAATTGCCTCCTCACAGGAAGCCCAGACCATGCTCACCCCCTTTGCCCATGCCATGAGCGATGCTCCAGAGCTTTACCTTACCTCTCCAAAGCAGCTGCTGGGCACAAGGCATGGAGGTTCGTGTGGTACAGAAGTGCAAGGGCGCCTGCCCGCTCATTGAAAAGCAGTTCAGCTTAGCCCCGTGGTTGCAAAGGATCTTGAGACACTCAACATTTGCCATTTCACAGGCTATGTGGATGGCAGCTTTCCCATTGGGCCGGCAGTTGATTGTAGCTTTGTGATTGAGGAGGACCAACAGGCTCTCCAGATGGCCGTACATGACAGCTATATGAAGTCCAGTTGCCCAGGATATTTTTAATTTGTAGCTGGGAAGCCAGTACCCTGTACAGAGTGAGAATGTGTTATTACCAGCCTTGGCAAAGACTTTTCCTAGGACTATCCACCTACTGAGAATAATTGAAGGGGAAGAAAGGGTTGGAGTTTAAATGTAATTTACTGTAATTTCACCAGCATAGTACACACAAAGTTCTCTCAAGCATAACTTCATTTTCATTAAGCACTGTTACTATGTGTGCTGAATAGCCTGCCTTTTGGAGAGATAATTCCCGTGTAGATGAACTCTGAAAGAAGCTGTTAGACTTTTTTGTGACTGGTATAGGTTAAACAAAACAATAAGGAAAAATGCTTTGAGGGTTTAAACGTCAACAGCTAAAAATCATGGGGGAAGTGGGATCTCCAGCCTGCCAATAGCTGAACAAAGGTGGCACTGGAATAAAATGACAGCATTGACTTAGGACTGTGACTCAACAGACAGCTCATCCTACTGTTTCTGTGTGGGAGATTGCAGGATCTTGCATGTCAGTGGCTGAGTCCCGACCTCCAGGGATGCATTACACATAGAGAGCTCCTGGCAATATACCCCAACTACTGCCCTGAGGAGCACAGAGAGAGGAGATGGGATACTGATATAAATTAGGCTGAAGAGCCAAACAGAAGCAGTGACACTTTAGAATGAAATTTGGCTGCAAAATGTTTGTATTTTTCTCAGAAAATGTCAGAGTGATTTTTTTTCTTTTTAATTTACAAACAGGTGTAAGGCCAAATAACACATAAATACTTGTTCCCAAATTAGGACTATATGCTTAATGAGTGCACAGATATAGTCTCAGAAGTGATTACTATAATCACTTGCTTAAGAAAAGTAAAGCATCATAATAATGTGCAGAAGGGCAAGAGAAGTCTAATTTTATATATATATATATATATATATATATATATATATATATATATATATATATATATACACAATGCCTGCATCTTAGCTAGAATGTGACTATAAAATTCTTGGGGTTTATCTATTTCTCCTTGGACAACTGCCTAGCTGAAATATGTTATCATGTAAAAAACACAGAAAAAATATTAGAGATGTATAGTGAGGTCAAATTAATTTGAATCTTCCCTTTTAGTCTCTGATTTTATGCAATTTCTCAACACTAATGTCATATATATGCAGTTCATGAGGTACAAGGAGGAAGGAAACAAACTGCTGGTGGCAAGGAGAAATGGATTAAAATTTTTCTTCCCTCCTAGATAAATTACAAGTATATTTTCAGATAGGGGGCAAGAAACTGCAGACCATGTCATCTACTCTAGGACCAAATTTTTGGGACTGCCAAATGCAGTCCTGAAGGAACCCACGCTGTAAAAAGCAGGAGCAGCAGCCCTGGAGTGCCCAAGCAGGGTGACAGCCTCCCCTGAGGACACTCAACCTGCTGACTGTGCAGGTTACACTGGCAACTCTGTTAGGGCAACCTCCTCATCATATCCCCTCAAACCAGACACAGGGAAAGTGGCCTATATCCCAAAGTCCCTGCATATAGCAGAGCAAACTTCTTAAATCCCCTCCCTATCCAGCTGCTCGTGCCCTTGTTACTGTGAACTGTGATACACTTCAGGCTTATCCCAACAGGGCTGGGTCTTTCATTTATGGCCAGATACAAGCCATAAATTGTACATTATCAGCAGGAAAGTGATACTTAAAAGCCAAGTTATCACTTTTTATAACCACAATTTTCCTGCCTGAGTACACAATATATTTCTGTTGGCTGTGCTGCTTGCAGGTGAGTTGTGCTCAGACATCCCCAGGGAGCATCTCCCATGTCCTCTGCTCAAACTTGCCAAGATCTCTGAGCTCAGAGGGACAGGGGCAGACACTGAGCAGGAAGCAGATGTGGCCTCCATGGGAGACCTCATTCAGCTCACCTGTTTCTTTGGCTAGTAACATAAAGAAGCCATGCTGCAAACAAGATCAGCATCTTTGAAAGCTCTCAGCCTCTTTGGAAGAGAGGAAGAAAAGTCACTCTGTCACCCATGACATCTCTTTTCCACTTCATCACTAAGGGCTATGGCAAAGATCAGACTGCCAGAATGGTGGGGTGGTGAATTTTTCTCCCCTCTTCATCCTTGAGGAAATCTGCCTTTCATATCACAGTTATCTATCATTAAGAACAAAAGTAAAATTTGCATAAGAGTTGATAGAAGTGCTTCCTGCCTCTCAGACAAAGTGAATACAATACCATGATTTAGGCCATAAAGATGCATTTTCCTCTCTCTCTACTTTTTGGAAAACAAAGAGAATTCTTCAAAAGAGACTAGTCACTGATTGCAGACAAATGATCTGTGATTAAAAAGCTATTTATGAATCCTGTAGTCTCAAACCACAACCAGATTGTGTTTTAGCCTGCTGAGGACAGAAGAAGATGTATTTTAAGATAAATTCAGCACAGTGTGGCTTAGTTCATACACTGTCCCTGGGGGAAGTACATCATGACTGTACCATCCTCGCCCTTAAGAAATCAAAAGAGCAGGAACCAACCATTAAATAAGGGGTAAACACAGAAAAGGAGAAGAGGTGAACTAGTCCCTTCTTTTTGCCACAGAAGAGAAAGTGCATTTGCTGTGCTGCTGCTGCTGCTGCTGGAGGTGTTTATCTCCACATATTATTTACTTCTGGCAGAGACTGACCATTACTGCTTTCTAAATACACAAGTAGAGTCTGTTAGCAAGTAGGTCATGAAGTCTGTTGATTTTAGAAAAGAGCAAACTTGGTTTATTGCTTTAAGTTGTAAGGTTTTGGAAGCTCTTTCAGTGTCTGGCTGGGAAATTGTTTGAGTTTTCTACACTCTAAAACAGATGTTGTGTTGATTGTTCTGGTTGTTTTTTCCAGATTATTTTTCTGTTTTGATAAACGACCACATCCTCACTTTCTGTCATTCGGAAAAATAAACCTTCTCCCATCCAGCAACATCCAAGGCCCACAGGATTTCCTTAGTTCCCCTCAGCTAGGGAGAATCCACTTTACTTCCATTCAAAATGGAAGACAGGGGATATTTTATGTTTCTGAATAGTCTGTACATGTGAATGGGTTAATGCAAGAAATGCATATACCCCATTTATACACCTGCATGTGTCTATTCTGGGCTTTGCACCCGAGTTCTCTGAGAGGAAATGGCAAAGGACTCCTGTTTCTGGATTCTCCTGCAGCTGCAGCATGGAGGCTCAGGCTGGGCTCTGGCCTGCCCTTCACCAAGCCCACACAGCTGATAAGCTCCCCAGCTACAGTGGCCCTGACCATGTGAGCCTGCTGAGACAGTCCTGCCTGTGGATCAGCTTATGCTGAAGCTTCAGGAGAGATAAAAGACCACAGTTCCTTGAAAATCACACAAAACCCTCTACTTCCTCTTTCGTGAATGCTGCCACATTTACCTTGTTTGTAGGATGCCAGAATCAGGTTTTCATCCTCCACTTCAAACACTGTGTCCACGTCTATTTTCTTTTGGCTCAACAGCTCTTCCAGTGTTTCAAAGTCATTGGACTTCAGGGCTTCAAGAAAAGTTTTTTTCACCAACTTTGCAGCTGCAGCTCGAGTAATTTTCCCCTCTGTGTTCTCTCCCTCTTTGTATGTCTCCTCCAAATCCATTTCCCAAGGGATCTGTTTGTGCTGTGAAGAGGGGCACGCTGAGGTGCCTATAGCACAGTAGCATGCTGAAGTTTCTGAAGACCAGAAGGTAATTTTATCACTCAGTCATGCTGATCTGCTTGTTCTATTTATATGAGGAGCATTTCGGGCGTCGAAATGCCGCTCTTGGATATCACCACGCTCTTTTGATGAAAGTGGGGACAGACACACCAGCAATTAAAACAAAATAAGAGTTACTTTCATGGGCTTCATACACATTCAGCTTCATTAACCACTGATTAACTTCTGGTGCTGCCCATATGCTTTATATTATAAGAACTAGTCCTGGACATTGTTTCTCAGCTGGAGAAGCACCCACACTTCCTTTCAGACAGGGCATGGCTGATTTATTGGTTGCAATGGGATGAGATGCTCTGCCCACAGATGCCTTTTAACTACTGCAATTCAGGAAAAAAAAAAAACCCTAAAAAATCTCCAGGGAAAAAAACCAAAAAACCCTAAAAAATCTCTTCATGTGGGAGGTAACCCACTCTTCTCCAGGACAGCATTCTGCTTGCTGGTGCTGAGCTCAGGGGCAATAAGCAGTGCTCCTTGGAAGGAAAAATGCTGGGACAAGTGGGCTGCAGGGCTGTATAGCCACATTATGGGGTGGGGGATCTCATACACTACAATGGGTTTGTGTGTGAATTAACTCAGCTGCATGCACAGGAGGCTGCTTGGGTCCATAGGCTCTTCTCCTTCCCCTGCTTGCCCTTCATCTAAATTCAGAAATTCTCTCTCACAAGCCCATCAGCCACTAAACACTGCCCCCTCCCTGCTTTTTCCTGCAGTCTTTGCCAGCCCCATCCCTGTACTGACAGCAGTTAGAGGATGAGGACCCACATGCAGCTAGCATGTGCTGCTGCCATGCATCACTTGGAAGTGGCTCACACCTGCACCCACTTGGGCTGCTGGATGAGACCATAGCTAGAAGGACACAATTTACCCTTGATTTAAATTGCCCAGCAAAGTAGACATCACCACAACTGCCATTATAAAGAAGTCTTCATATTTCTCCTTCCTGTGAGTTTGGCTGCCAAGTGGGTTGATGGAGAGACATGAGCCAGGTGACAGTGGAAGTCAGAGCAGCCTCTCTGCTTGAAGGGTTTCCAGAGATTCCTCAGGCAGCCCCATCAGCACCTGCAGGACCCCTGTCCATGGGACTGCTCACCAGCTCTCTCCTACAGCCTGTGCTCAGCAAAGGTGGTACCAGACAGCAGGTCATATTTGTGAGTTCCTTCTACCCATGAACTTTTGAATGAAAAATGCTTTACAAAAACAAATTCCCCGAGGTAATGTACATTTTAATAAACACAAGGGGAAGGAAAATGGCTTGCCCTGGTGCTATGGGTCCCAAGCAGCTCATTTGTGTCTTTTAAGAGCAGAGTCACTATTGGGTTCTTTATACCTTTACATTCCCTCCCACAGAACCACCTCCTGCCTACTTTGTTACTTTCAGTAGTGAATGACTTCAGGCTTTAAAAAAGTGTTGATGTTTCTTCCCTGGTGTGAGGAGAGGAGCAGGATGTGAACTCCAGATCTTAAAGGCTTCTTGTTACCTGCAACTTTATTTTTAAACCACTATATTCCAGGAATGCTGTGGATGCACAAAGCACTGATATGGGGCTGCAATCAATTGTCCACCTCAACTACACTTTTGATTTGGAGTTGATTAACCTTTTATCTTTCATAAATGCTATTATATGTCATGAGGATGTTCAATCTGGCTGAAAGACTTGTGCTGGGACATCTCTGTCTCTCTGCTGCCCAAAGGTTGACATGCACCAGCATGTTGCTGTAACAGATTACTGCACATCTGCTGATCCATCGTGCTTGCTCTTGGCTGACAAGCCAGATGAAGTAATTTGCTGGTTTGGCCCACAGTGAAAGAGAAAGCTGATCAAAATTACCTTACATTTGTCATGGTCCAAGAGCAAGTGAGGAAGGAACAGCACCTCAGACCAGATTATGACTTGCTCACCTTCATCAGTTTGTGTGACCTTGCTCTGACTCTCACAGAAATTTTTCTTATTATTAAGTTTAAAAGAGAGAAAGGAAGCAGTTATAGATAGGTATATTGCCTATGGCCTTAGTAGTCAGTGTTTTCCTGTAAGCAGGGCTTGGGTCTAATCTTGAAAAAAATCTACTCCTGTGTGTGGTTTCAGTGCAATTACACACAAGAATAAGGAAATGTTTCTATGTTTTGAACTGACAAACAATCCCAAAAAGTTAGATAGTCTTTGTAAAGAAGGACATGAAAATTTTATTAATTTGCCTGAAGTATAGTCAAAACATATTTAAGAATACATAAATGCTGTAAGACATGGGGGGAACAAAAGGGACCAGTTTTTACTATACATCTGTATTTTTGTTGTCTGTACAATTTCCTGCAGGCCTCTCCTTCACCGTACCACAAGGTGGCAGTTTGATGTTGAAAGTCAACACGGATGTCATCCAATCCCCAGGTCTGCCAAATATTCTGAACGTTGTAGCGTGAAACAAAAGCTCATCCTTTGGTTAATATAAATGGCATTTACATTATTTACAATATTTGTAAGTCAAACTCGATGTCACTGTCATGGGTTCTGTGCATTCCTATACCATATCCAGTAAGAAAAATCGTGGTTTCCACATTTAGGACCAATTGTCTAAATGACAGAGCTAATGAGAAGGCACGTTTTTTCCAGGGAGACAGCTCCTGCCCCCAAGCCTTCCTTCTGCTCCACGCAGTGCCACACAGCACAGGACGAACCACAGGCACACAATCACCTGCACCTCGGGGACAGGCTGTGTCTGCCCCTCAGAAGTGGCCACAGCAGGTCATAAGAAGCAGGTGTGAAGGTTACACAACAAACAAGAGAAGGGCAGACAACCTCTTGAGGTGCACTCTGCTTTCCCGTTCAGGCAATGGGACCTCTGTCCCTGGCTTTAGTTGGGTTGCTGGGGACCCTCTCCATCAGCATTATCACAGACTTATTCTAAAGCCCACTGAAGCCAAGGGAAGCATTTCCACTGCTTTCAGTGGGTTACGTCCTTTATTAGGCTGAGCACCAAGCAGCTGAGCTGAGTGGGGACAGATGGCTGGAGGTGAGCCCTTGAGCACCACTGGGGTGGTGTTATGAGAAGGATGATAGGTGGCACAGGGGTATGAATGAAAATCAGAGCTGGGACTGCTCATAGGAAGACAAAGACAGACTTAAGCAGAGAGTGAGAAAAGACATACTCAGGCAGGCTGTGCAGAGTGTGATTCCTGAGGAGCCAGCGCCCCTTCCTTGGCACTTGCTGAGATATAGCAGTAATCTATTGGCAGACACATAACTCACAGCAGCGCTGGGAACAGCTTGAATGGAATTTGGAGGTGAAAACCAACATCCTGAACTCTATACTGGGGCAGTCAGGAAGCCAGCAGAAGGAGAAATGCTCCCAAAGAAAGGTGGTGATGCAAGCAGAGCCGTGGGGCTGCTCCAAGTTACCCACTTTTGCATTTCTTGCACCTTTCTCAAGGTAAGACTTGTTTCCTCAGTAGGCACAGGAAATCAAATAAAAGTATTGAAAGACAGACACAAGCCAGAGTGACATAGTTTGGAGGATTATGTGACTCTTATAGCATGCCAGTGCTCAGCTCAGACAAGAAAATATTTATTCTCTTGTGCCCAAACATCAATACCTACAGCACAAATATCTGAGTCTTGAGTTTGTCACATTGTTTCCTGCATGAGTCTGTGGAAACACTTGCAGGGTGCAATTTTAGCTCTCCCTTCCCAAACTGGATTAAGCACGGCTCTCTTATTAGTTTTGCACATTTTTTTGCTAATATTAATATTGATTTTTTTCCACTGCTGCACATCTTTCTGCCAGCCTTAGCCATCATTATATTTTATCTGATTTTCTTTTTCCAGGATGCCGACTCTGAGTCTGAAGATTACATAAATCATCCCCATGCTTCTTGCTTTATTTCTTATTATGAAAAAAGCTATTTAGCTCTTCAAGGTGTAAACAAACTGTCTTCTCCAGGTGCTCAGCTGTAAATCATCTTTGAGAAAAGTCATCTCTTTAAATTAATCCCTGTGACTGGTTAACCTGAAACCTTCTTGGTATCATTGGTTTTTGAATCTCCTGCTTGTTCTTTGTTATATTATTTCACTTTTGTTCTCATTTGTAAGGGATAGAAACAGTCTCAGATACTGAAAGGCATTTAGACATAAACTTCCCAAGTCAGTGAAGTACAGTTCCTAGGAGCTGGGAACCTATGCTCCTAGGAGAGTTGGGCCTTGGAGCTTTGTTTCCATAAAGCAGGAGTAATTTAGAAATATGGAGCAAGTAACATGCTTAAGCCTTAAGGTACACACATGTTACAAAATCAAAAGTTGATGATAACAATCCAGAATTTTGTTCTCATGGAGGTTCTTGTCTTCATGGTCAAAGCTTAGCCCATTCTTCCATGGATTTTGTTTTGGCTTTTATGCCTGCTCCTTCCATCTTCAGCCCCAGGGATCCATTTTCCTTTATTCCTGCACATTGTCCCAGTTCCTGCTATCAGTGTATTTTATTAGTATGCTCAGAAGCTCAGGGTTGGATTAGCTATCGATATTGGGGTGTTAGCTGTTAAAATTAGGGTATTTTACATTAAAGAATAGTCCTTCAAAAATTGATACCAAGATAATTATTAGTTTATTGACCTATAAAAAGTATGTGCAAAATGCATTTGTTCTACAAAACCACTGAAAGAAATACCATAGATACCAAGCCAGAATGCTTGAAGGCTCTCTTTGATTCAAAGGGCATGAGTGTTGTAAACACGAAGCATGTACACAGAATTTAAAATCGAGTGGATAGTATTTCTAAGACATGAAGAAGACAAGTCTTGCCTATCTATGCTTAGTGGAACGTTCTCCTCATATTTTTTGCAGTTTGATGTCTCAGTATGTATGTAAAACAGTAGGACTTTGCAATCAACCTTAAATATGAATGTGAATCTTCACCTCTTCTTTCCTCCTGATGCAGTGAGGCATGGACTATGGTTTCAACGAAGCCTTTGGAAAGCAGTTCTTTAAAGTATTCCTTCAGGGCAAAAAGAATTAATTGCCCAGAGAAAGTGCCTTGCAGGCAGCTGCATCTTCCCTACCCACTCTGATGTGAGTTTGCTGTTCCTTGGCCGGGCTCCCTGCTGGGGCTGAACCGTGGCAGCAGCTGGCTGAAGATGAGAGATGATCATCAGGCTCTTCCCAACAACTTTTGCCTTGCCTCTCAAAGTGAGACCTGTGTAGAGCTGAGATGGTGTTTATGAGATGGTTCCTATATTTTATTTCCTTGATATTAAATCTATATTGAATAAAGTGACAGGAGTTTTAGAACAGGCAAACAGCAGAAGTGTGAAAGGATCTCCAGCTCTGAAACTGCTCTATAATGCCAGTTTTCTTGGATCAAAATGCTGATATATGAAAATACAAACACTTTCAGCAGAAGCAGTACTGGTGTTCTTTAAAAAAACACCAAAGAGCCGGCTCTTTGCTGGCCTGGGAATCTAACTATTCTTGCTCAGAAAGACTGAATCTGAAGCAATGCCGAAATAAATCACATGGAAGAATCTGCTGAAAGGGTGAGTGTGTGGAGAGGGAAGAGGAGGTATCACAGATCAAGCAGTGCACCAGAAACAGGCTGGAGGCAGCAGAGAGGCAGGGACAGTGCAGGTCTGATGTGGCTTCATAATCGTCCCATGCCCACAGGATTGTGCCAGGGTTTTTGATTAATGTTTTCAATCTCTGCTGTTGCCTGTGTTTCCCAACCATTGCTGATAAATCAGTCCCTCGTACACAGTGGCTGCTTGCTGCATTTCCAAGCAATGTAAGCTGTTAATTGTGCTCATTTGGGGAATTGACCTCTACCTTCCCCGAGCACAGCAGATCCAGTGTGAAGATGCAGAAGTGACAATATAGCTGTGTTAGTCTAAATAGGATATGCACATCATCTTAGATGCTGGTTTTATTGGTAGTGGACAGGATAAATCCTGCTCCAAGGGCAGGAATTCCAGCTCTTGTTGACAGACATCCAAAATGAGCATGAGTGATGCAAGGCTGGCTTGGCTTTGATGGTGTTGTGTGGGATGTGGAGCAAAGGGGATGAGAAGTGAATTATCTTCATCAGTGTGAAGTAGATGGTGTATGAGCAAACTCTTACATCATGGAATGGAGCTTAATATGTTTATTCACCACCCCAAGACCATTAGTATAAAAGCCAAGAAAATAAAAGAAAATATTTCTCATTTAAGCTTACAGTAGCCTTGATTTACACCAGTTATTAAAATGTTCCCTGAGGAAAGAAAATAAGCAATGTTACCATTTACCTCCTGAGCCTCTGAATGTCTGAACCAGTAATATGGTAAAAGCATCAACATCTTATAGCTATTTATATTTTGATTTTCTGTGTACTGCTGTTTCCAACATTATATAGAATATATATTGTAAAATTATGTTCACTTTAATGAGTCTGAGTTAATTTACTAGATCTGTATAGAAAAATCTGCCTGCAGTATTAAAAGCATTTTATTTCCATTTAAAAATCTGTTGCCATAGTGACCAATCACAACTTTCTCAGTAGCTTTGTCTAGGCATTGGATGTAGGCTTTTTTTTGCTTCATTTAATTTTTTTCTCCTGCATTCTCTGGGCCAAGTCCTCATTTAACTCATTTTTTACTCTTTTTATAGTCTGTCCTTTTCCAACCATATTCTCAATTAAATCATTTCAACTAAGTTTAAAATAAAGATCACCACTTGTCTCTCCCTTTCAAATCATTATGTAAGAAACAGGAAATTTCAGTGCTGTGCACTGTGGGCTTTCTTTGTCATCAACAGATTAGCCAGACCTAACATAAGAAGTCCTGAAATATCAAAAGCCCCAGGAGTCTGACACCTTTTAGTATCAATATAGTCGTGTCAAAGACCTGGTGAATTGCATCTAAAACCGAAAAGCACTTGGAGGAAACTCTTCAATTTCAAGATATTTCAAGAAGATTCTTTATAATTAAACCTTTAAAAAAATCAACCCACTTATCATTCTGTTGCAGCACAAATCTTGTCAAGAATGTACTTCCTTCTGAGAAATGGTAACTCGGAGTGGTGCTTTTGTTCCTGGTTGAAATATAAAACTTCTCCAAGAGAAGAATAGGCTAAAGAGCTTTCACATGGCTGTATCCTCTCCACCTAAGGGTGGTGGAAGATTCTTTTACATGGGAAGAGGCACAAGAACATTTCTGAAGTAAGGATAAGTGTAGAGAGGGGATGTAGTTACCCACTTTTGCCACCACCTTTCTCAAGGTAAGACTTGTTTCCTCGGTAGGCACAGGAAAGAAAATAAAACCACTGAAAGACAGACACAAGCCAGAGTGACATAGTTTGGAGGATTATGTGACTCTTACAGCATGCCAGTGCTCAGCTCAGATGAGAAAATATTTTACCTCTTGTGCCCAAACATCAATACCTACAGCACAAATATCTGAGTCTTGAGTTTGTCACATAGTCTCCTGCAAGAGTCTGTGGAAACACTTGCAGGGTGCAATTTCACTTGTCTGAAGATGGAAATCAAAACCAGGTCAGACATACTCCAGAAACATTAAGTGTAAAGTAAAACAAATACAACCAGTGCTATAAATTTAATTGTAAAGTAAGTCAAATAAAAGAGGGCTACAAATAACCTTCTGTAGGAGAGTATTTTTAATAGTAAAGTACAGATGTTTGTCAAAGGCAGTAATTTAATCAATATTTAGATAAGTGAGTTGATTTTTAGAACATGTTGAGTAATAGTATGCATAAATAAAAGTTAATAACAAATAAGGTATGTGCCATGGTAATGTTAGAAACTGCTTTCAAATACTATGCAGAAATAGAACATTACTGGTTTTCTTTTATTAATTAAAATTTTTGCTTACTTAACAGTGAAATCAAATTGTGATACAAAATCCATTGTGCTATTCAGCAAACTACTTTTTTTTCTCTTAATCCATCTAATTTCTCACCTCTGATTCAATGGGAAGTGCACTGATCATCATACAGATATGGCTGATCCCTGGAGAGGAGTCCACAGAAGAAGTCAGAGAATTCCCTCTAGAAAAAAAATCCAGCTTTTCCTTCTAAGGATATTCTGGTCTTACCTAAAGTGACTCACTAAAAGACAAATCTCCCCAAACCATTGTTAGTTTATTCTGACTTATTTTCTTACAAGTGATGCGCATTGTTCACATGAAAACTCAGAGAAAGTTGGTACTGCAAAAAGTGACTGTAAGTACCCAAAGTGCTTGCAATCTGAAGTGCTTGCAGTGAGTCTCTGAGGAAACACTCAGAGGAAGATTTGTGTGGTGGTGATGTGCAGTTCTGTGACTGCTGTTTGGGATCCAAAGCAGAGTTGTTCAAAGAGAGAAAACTGCCCCAGGATGAAGAGGTCGAAACATTTGGTTTTTCCCCAGTCTGGCCATTGATGGCTGTGATCCCCAGGGCATGTGAGGGATGGAAGGAAGGTTGTGGCTCCCAGTAATGAACTTCTTGCCCAAACCATTCCCTCCCAACATCCAAAGGCTGCTTGTGATCAACACCCTGGGAGACATCCATGGCACTGTGTTGGTATTCTAGGCATCTGCACCTTAAAATGTCCAGTGTACTCCTAGGGGAAGGAAAAGAGTAGGAATTGGAGACCAATCTCTGATCCAGCTCCATAAAACACCAGAGACTTCAGGCATTTTAGGACTAGACTCTTGGTACAAAACTCTGAGGAAGCTGCAAGCCAGAGGCAGCGGTGTGTGTCCAGCTGAGGATATCAGGGTTAGCAGGTCTCCCTTTCTGTGCTCTCTGGTGATGCTCAAGTTCCATGGCTTCATCTGAGCTGCTGTGCAGAGAAGCCCCTAGGCCAGCCTGGGGTCAGCAGACTCATCTGTCTATATTTTCTTTAGAGCTTTGCACAGCACTTAGGTGTGTCAGGGAAGACAATTTACACAACAGTTGAAGCCCCACCTGGGCTTTAAAGGAAAATGCTGAAAGTTTCAACTATGTGAAATATTATTGAATTGTAGACTTGCGCCACTACATTATAAGAAAGCATGAATTCAACAAGTTTTGAAGCTGCTAATGGGAAAAAACCCAAATCCAGTCATCAAACCCAGCCACTAAACCTAATCACCAAACCCATCTATATGGATGTAGAACCAGGAAAAAATCAGAAAGTTTATATATTGAGATAGATAAAAAAAAATCAGAAAGTATATATATTGAGATAGATCATAAGAATGTTTTAACAGGTGGTACTGAAGTGCTCTACAGCCTTCTGACCACTGTATGTGGGATTGCTGAAAGATGAATGTACATGACTTTATTTCTTGTTCATGATTCTGGTATTTATAAGTCAAATTAATGCGGTCAAAAATAAGAACATGGTTAGCACTATGTGATACCTCCACACTTGGATCAGAAATGTTGAGCTTCTCTCAAAGTTGCTAATCAAGGGTTTAAAATACAATCATTGCTGCTTTCTTATCACACAATAGAAATCATCTGTTCACTTTTAAATTTCAAAGTTCTGCTCATATTAGAACAAAAGGCGAACCACAGAAAAAATGTGTGTAGTGTCTCCTAAAAGCTGTTCTCAGCCAAATTCTAGTGGGTTTGGTACCACATACTCAAGCTGTCTACCTGCTGGAGGGCTGCTGGGGGCAGTCACCCAGGAACTCCAAGGAGATGAGGAGAAATACAGCGTTTCTGGGTGCCAAGCGTACAATACTCCATGCTGTGTACCCTCTAGCTCCACTTTGCTTTCCTTGTGATGATATTAGGCAGAAAACACAAAGCCTGCCTTCTTCTAGAAGGTATCTCAGAGCCTACTGAGATTCATGTACCACCTGTTCTCGAGCTGCTTTAGGTTGAGAGTGAGATAGATGTCTACATCTGACAGTGCTCTGTAACATCCCGTGGGTGCCTTCTCTCCTGGCCACTCATGTGACACCTCCTCCACAAAAACAGAGTGAAGAAGTGTGGGTGCAGGGTGTTGGTTTTGGATGCTACAAAGGCTCTGGTGCTACCAAGGCCACCTTCTTTGCTCTTTGGCACATGTTTACAGAGGAGAAGCTATGATGTAGCAGCTCTCAAGGATTTCAGTACATGTTGGATTAGGTCCTACAGTCTTTTTCACATTATCTGTTCATAGTTTATGCTTAAAACAAAAGTTAAATAGCCTATGGTTCCATTATATCTTTGTATTGTTGTGTCAGACTGTATTTCACTTTCTGCCCCAACACATATATGTGATGTATACACCAACCCTCACACCAGTGTACCTAAGACTGCAAGAGTCTTTGGCAGTGGATAATATTTGACAATGGATCAAGTCTCAGCATTCAGGACATTGAATTTTTGTTTTTTTTATTTGCAAGTGCATGAAAGTAGTGCACATAGAGTGGGTTGAGAGTCAAAGAAATTGTGTATTGCCTGAGAGTCCTACTGTAAAGAGGAGTGATAATGACAGGAACATGTTCTCCTTTACTTGTCTTTGAAGTCAGGAGCCTCCTTGCTTTTATACACAGCTTTAATCTTTCAAAAGCCACATGGCCCTCTCCCTCAGCTGAATTATCAGTCACAGTGTTCGAGGAGCTTGCTGCCCTGATAGCAGAATGTCACCTGCAAGACAGAAGGATTGTACTGCCAAGGCACACTACTGACTCAGCATGCTTCTGGCTGAAAAAAATACCCCAGCATTATTTTCTTTATGCTTGTGACAGGGCTAAACTGTGGCAGTGCAGTGAAAAACCACCAGTATTATCCTGCACACCCAGCACCCTGTCAGCACCAAAGGGCAGATGGCCTGAGAGGACCTCTCTGACTTTCGATCTAGCCTGGCGTCTCTCCAGTTTAGCAATTCTGCCACCTATAAAATAATTGAAGCAGCTTGCTTTGCCACTGCTTCCAGATGCAGCAACAAAAACTGCTGCAGAAAGGCAGTAAACAAGAGCTGGGCTAGGACATAGCCTTGCTTGAGGCTGTTTTTGACAGTGACATGTTCTGACGTCTTGTCATCACTAAGAACCTTTTCATTACCTCACATCACCATGAAAGAACCAAAATATACTCAGAAACTTATTTGGATACCCAAATTTATGCAAATGCCTCTGGGCTGCTCATGGCTGACGGTGCTGGAATCTTCACCCAGCTCTGCAAAGGCCAGGTAGGGACTTTTGCTGGCTTTGAAGCAGGACAGGGCTAGAAGTCAGACTGTATCTGCAAAAGCCATTTCAACACCCTCACCCATACATCTGCTGATGTCATTGTGACAGGCATTTTTCCCAGCATTGAGAAAATCAATGTACCTTGGTGTCACTGCAGGAAGGTTTTCACCTTTTTCATTGTAAAAGGTGCTATGCACTTGTCTTCCTGAATGCCTTGAGGTACCAATCTTTTCATTAGGTGATAGTAATGAACTCCTGTTTTCTAGCTGGTTGGTGACACTCTGTGCAGTGGTAGGATGTGAGTAGAGACTTTGCCTTGCTCTGTGGCAATGGCCCAGATGCTGTAGGAATCTCTGCTCCCAGTTTTTGAATGGGGAGCTGAGAAGTGGCTTTTAACAGGGCTAAAGAATGGAAGGTTTAAGAACATGCTGAGATATCTGAGCAGGCCATCTGCAATTTCCCCTTGATCAGCTAACAGGGTTAAAGTGGTGTTAGACCACAGCATCTGTAGAGAATCTTGTCATCCCCACAACCTGCAGCTTTAGAAGTGTTTTTCCTCATCTTTCAGTTGGCAAACGACAGGCTTTGCTTGTGATTTCTGCTTTCTTGCCTGCCAATTTTTATTTTTAGTTGAAGCTAGTTCAGCACCTGCATGTCAGCAGCAATCTGATGGATGTGGCCTTTACATTAACCCAATTTTGAGATCTGAATTCAGCAAAACCAGTGAGTTCAGTTTAAGACCTCACTAGACTTTCTTTGAACCTTTCCACACTGTGTCAACATCTTCTGCTTGTTTCTGCAGTGAAACTACAGCAACATCTTCTTTATCTTCACACACCCACATGCCCTTTTCTGAATTTCATTCAGTATTTGTAGAACAGCTGGGGGTCACTGAGCACTGCCTGACTCCTCAAGAGCTGTCAGTCAGATCTGCCCTCAATGCTCTCCAGAGCCTGGGGCCCTCAATGCCCTCCATGAACTGAAGGATCCACTTAATATTATCACATTGCACTGCAGGCTTTTGTATTTAGTCAGATCATCCCCCCAAAGTGCTCTAGAATCATATTCTAGACCTTTAATAGTGTAAATTCATTGTAAATACTTTGGCAATGCAGATATCAGTGGATATCAGATCAGACTTCAGATTAACATCATTATAGGAGACAGTAAAATCTGGATAAAAAGAGAGTTTTGGCTTTTAAAAAGTTTGTTTGGCAAAACATATTGTCTTTCATTAATGACTCAAGAAAGATGCATTTTTAAATAGTTGTGAAACCCAAATCTGTGTTTACATAACTTCTGTATCTTACCTGTTAAAAAAGATGATGATGAAATGAGATAGAGAAGCACATGTAAAGAGCTTATTTTTTACAAGTGAAAGACTTAACACTTCCAAAATTTTTAGCAGAAAAATTTCTCTTTACCTACAGTAATTTAAAAGCTGCCTTTTATTTTCTCAGTAAGCAGTTTCAGTTCCATCAGTTGGGAGAGACAGGGAGAGAGGAAGCCCAGGCATCTACAGTCTGCTACTTGTCCTACTTCATGCATGCTTCCCCAGATGGAATAAATCCACACTTGGACTTGTTTACTGAGGGTTTCTTTTCTTTCCTTGACTGTACAGGAGTCTAAATGACTAAATTAGCATGAGACTTTTCTTGTCTCCCTGCTCTGCTCACTTCCTCCACTACCAGGCTTGGTACATATCCCTCTCCAGCTGATTACGTGCACACAACTCATTCCTGCTTTAGTCATGATGCTGTGTGGCAGGAGGTCACCCCGAGTGCCCCAAAGCCAAGACCACAGGGGGGTTTGCAACACACTGGAAAGCAATCAGGAGTTTTCCAGCCCTGCTGCAGCCCCTTGGCCAGCTGGGGTTTGCTGGTGAGGGAAAGCCAGAGCAGATGTGACAGTGCCAGTGGGCACTGTCCCAAGACCCCAGGCTGGCTGGCATGTGCTGGGGAGGTAGGCTGCTGAGAAGCCCAGAGCCTTCCTTCAGTCAAGGGTGACTTGATAAGCAGAGACTTCAAGGGAGATTCATTCCATCTACCTTCAGGATCTGCAGAGCAGATTTCTGCACTTGAATTAGTCACTGCAGGCTCCTTTCCAATGAATGCAGAGAAATGTCCACTTCCTAGGAAAGATTTCTTGAGCTATTTTAGGCACCTTTTATATGAATTGCTACCTCAAAGTAACTGTTTTCCTGCTGTGACCACAAAGGGTGTCTAGGTGGCCTGACATCATCAAGAAGTATGGAAAAAGCACAACTCACTTCAAAGAAGTGACAGCAAAGTACTTGAATGATAACTCTTTTAGGGGTTACTAAAAAGGTAAGGCTCATCAAACTGAGCTAAAAATAATTAAGAGCTAGGAAAGAAACCTGGGGCATTTATCCAGCTTGCCCCCCATTTCCTTACTCTTCCTAAGCCCAGGCTTACTGTGTTTGTTAGCTGTTGAGCTGAACCCTCAATCTGACACAGGATGGCCACTCTTGCGATCTTACAACCATTGATGTTTTCATCATTCCTGCAGACACTGACATTTGATCAGATGAATTGCACCCATCTTGTCTCAAAATCGAGTTCTGGACAGCAAGCAGTATGTGCTTTTGAAATTAAACTGTAGTGTAAATAAATGAATGAAAAATATTATGCTGGGAAAGCGGTCTTGGTGTGAAACCTGAGATAAGAAACCAGCAGAATCTGGATTTTTGATCAGAGGTCAATCTGCATAACAGCAGGTCTGTTTGTGACAGACAGGATATACCTGATCTCCAAGGTCTTTGCCCAGTTAGAAGGGCTCACTGGAAGAGCTTTAAACTAGATTTGAAGGGGGAAGGGGATAAAACCAGTCTAGATAGAGACAAGCCTGGAGGCAGTACATCAATGTTTGATGGATGGTGTGCTAACATGCTCCTTTAGTCTGCGGCCTCAGTGGCAGGGGGTGGAGATGGATGGAGATCCACACAGCAGCAAAGATGCAGGTGTCATTGAGGTGTTAGAAATCACACAGGTGTGTGAAAATGGTCATGCGAGACTCAGGGCTTCTACCCCCAAGAAGGCAGTGGTAGCAACAGCCCAAAGCATCTGTGCCAGTGCATGCAGAATGGGCAATAAACAGGAGGAACAGGAATTGATTATGCAGCAGGAAAATTATGATACAGCTGCCATCATGGAAACAAAGTGGGGAGGCTTGCACAACTGGGGTATTGCAATGCAGCCCTGTCAGCCTGACTTCAGTGCCAGGGAAGATCATGGAGCAGATCATCTTGAGTGCCATCAAATGCAACAAGCAGGGGATCAGGCAAGCCAGCATGGACCGGCAGGGGATCAGGCCCAGCCAGCATGGGCTTCTGAATGGCAGATCCTGCTTGACCAACCTGTCGCCTCCTGTGACAGGGTGACCTGCCCAGTGGATGAGGGAAAGGCTGTGGATGTGTCTACCTAGACTTTATAAATCCTTTGATATCATTTCACACAGAATTCTCCTGGAGAAAATGTTTGTCGTTTGGATGGGTGCATGGTCCACTGGGTGAAAAAGCCGTCTGGATGGCTGGACCCAGAGAGTGGTGGTGCATAGAGTTAAATCCAGCTGGTGGCCAGCCATGAGTGGTGTTCACTGGGGCTCAGTATTTGTGCTAGTCCTGTTAAATATGTTTATCTGGATGTGGAAATCTGGCACACCCTCTGTAAGTTTGAGGCAACATCAAGCTGCGTGGGTGTTGATCTGCTGGAGGGTAGGAAGGCTCTGCAGCGGGATCTGAACAGGCTGGATCCATGGGTTAAGGCCAATCGTATGAGGTTCAACAAGGGCCAAGTGCCAGATCCTACACTTGGGTCACAGCAACCCCATGCATTTCTCACCAAAAACCTCATCTATCTATAATTTCAAAGTAACCAGAAGAGGGAAAAGGAGTATTCCATAACTGAGGGGAAAAGGTATTTTAGAGTTCCTTCTCTTCCCTGACACACTTTACTTGAAGTACTACTACTTGTGAAGCATCTGCTTGGCCTCGAGGGCAAGGGCAAGAAGAGCAGAAAAGCCCTTTTAAGTGATTGCTCAGGCATTCAGAAAAGTGCAAAGGATTGTGTGCAGGTGAGGACATTCACTGTGCAGGGAAGGGAAAGGTAACTGCTGAAGGAGGTCATTAGCCTGCCAAGTGTGTTCCTCCATAAAGAGGAAAGCACAGGGAGGCCAACACTGAATATGATGCAAAAGCAGATTACTGAATGGAGGAGCCCTGGGGCCCTGAGGTGGGTTCTGCAGCCCTTCTCCTGCGCAGAGGAGAAAGATACTGGTGGGAGGGTGGCGGTGGAAGAAACATAATTTGTGGGGAAACTCTGGTATGAGTGTACACTTCTTAGCGTGTACATCCCAGCAGAGGTGTACACGGAGTATCGAGCATTCCGCATCACGCAGTCTTGGTCTGACACACTTAGGTTTGCACAACGCACACATTTTTTATAAGGGAGCTGGAAGCTAGTCCACCTGCCTTTCCCAGGGGAGCCGTAGCATGGAGCCTGCGAGATCCGTGCCCGGCCCGGTGCCGGGTCTGGCGGGCGGGCAGCGCCGCGGCAGCGGGAGCGGCAGTGGCAGCGGGATCGGGCACGGCCGGGCGGGGCGGGGGCGAGGAGGCAGCGCCGGGCCCCGGGGGCGGGACGGGACGGGACGGGACCGGACGGGACGGGACGGGACGCGGCGGAGCCGGGAGCGGCCATGGGGAAGCTGCTGGCGGTGGCTCTCGTCGGGATAGCGGCAGCCTTGGCGGCGGAGCGGCTGCTGGCCTTCCGGTGGGTGAGCGGGTTCCGGAGCCGCGGGTCCCGGTGCCGGCGGGGCGGGACGGGGCTGAGCCCCCCCGGTGCGGGGCTGAGCCGGGCGGGGGCGGCGGGCGCTTCCCTCCCCCCTCCGAGCGGGAGGACTCGCAGCTCCTGGACTCTGGTACGGCGTAGCGAACGCCTGCCCTTGCACCAGCGCAGTGTCAGCCAGAGGGGAAGGGTTCTTCATCATCATCGCCCTCATTGCCGTCAGTATTATCAAGGGAGCCGCTTTTCCCAGAGAAGATACAGGCACTTGTGATGCCCTTTTCATCTGATTTCGGCATTAACTAACTTCGGGACCATATATGCAGCGGAAATGCCCTTTCACTGAGTGGACGTGAAATCCTCCCCAGGATGATGGGAGCAAGGGGGACAAGCAAAGAAGGTGCCCGGGGCAGGGGGTAGTACCTCTGTTTTTATAGAGCCTGCAGTTAACAGGGATGTGCCAAAATGCTGTCTGTAAATTTACCTCTTCTCCTGCCGACTGGCCAAACAGTCACTCCAAATAGTTTGCCAGAAACTTGGGTTATGCTCTACCAAAGCTGGCCTCTGGATAACAGTAGCCCCTATGAAAATGAGGTTTCCTGTGATGGAGCCCAGACTTTGGTGATCCTATGCTGTGAGCTGAAATACCCAGCCATGTCATGCTCCATATCACACACCTCATGCCATGAGGTATGAATGTGAACACTGGTGTTACAGCAGCTTCTGTCCTGAAGGCTCCCAAATGTGTCACTGGTCCTTTCAGGTCAGAAGTGATGCTGAATTACTGTATTGGAAGGTGACAAATTTGCTTACTTTCACAAGGACTCCTAATGCCCGATTTCAAAGCAATGACATCCAGCTAATTGAACTTTAGTTAGATAGTAATTGTACCTAATTATAGAAGGAGAGCTTTACTGCCTGAACCCTGGTGTCTGTCACGGATGATGGCTGCACTGAATCCACCACAAGTGTTATTGGTGGTAGCCACGGTGGTAACAGAGCCCTCCTGTCCTGGAGTTGCATGAACTGGGACAGCAGAACTGGAAGATACTCCCAGGCTTTAGTGGGGTGAGCCATTTCAAAGTGCTGTGAGGAGCAGAGGACTCCACCTCTCCTCCAAACTGAATGAACAAGTGAAACATTAGTAACCTGGTAAAGGAGAATCTCTGTAAAGAAGCAGGATCCCCCTGTCTCTGTAGTTCTCTGTGGGTTTTTTCTGTGTGCTCTGTTTTCTGCAAACTGCAATGTACCAGCAGTCTTAAGACAGTTGCCAAGTTTGGAAACACACAACTTCAGATCACAAAGTACTCTAAAAGTAATTTAACGCAGTCTTGAGAGGAGAAACTGTGGGTGGTGTTAGCTCTTGCCAAGGGTCTTTTTTATTCATCCCCTACCCAGAGGGCAAGAATCCAGCAAAGACTTTCCTTCTGAATTTGTTAAAAGATCCCAGAATCAAATCCCAAGTGATTCATGATTGGTTAGTCTAGAGCTGAAGAAAACTAATAGAGAGAGGTCTTTGAATATGGAATGGCTTCCTTCTGAGGGAAAGGGAAGGCCTGTGGTCTGTGTCCCATGAAGTAGGGCAGCAGCTGGCGGACTCAAACCTGGAAAGAGAAACTGTGAGGGAAAAGGTGCCAAGCACTGGACTTGCACCAGGTGGCAAAAACTCTTGCTTTCTTTGAAGTTGCATCCAGCGCATATTGCAGGTCTTCCATATTCCAGGCCGTTCCTAGTATGGCCAGTTAGTAATCTTGGCCATCTGGCTGTGTGGCTGAGGCTGTCTGAGCTAGATAAACTGACACATTTTGGAAAAGCCTCTATATATGCTGCAGGCTTGTAACTGGTGTCCTTTTGAATTACTCTCATTCCAGCCCATGAAGTGTTTCCCTGGGAATGCTGTCGGGATATCATCATCCCTTGCTGGTTGCTGGCTGAGTTCCTGCTGTGCTTTTGGCTCAGGGGGGTTTGCAGCCTGCCTGGGAAAAGCTGGTGAAAATAGGGAAGGGAAAAACCCTAAGCAGGCAGCAGTGCAACTTCAGGCAGGATCCCCCTGAGCCACCCTCGAGGGCTTGGTGGGTTTGGCTGTGCCAGGATGCCGGTGGGGAAGGGGGCAGCAGGGAGACATCCCTCCTGTGCTGTTTGTGGGCTGGGAGCCAGCACTGTGATCTCTGTCAGTTCTCTTGTGCTGGGAGAGAGGGCTTGGGAGGGTTTAACTTGGCTCCTTTCCTTTGCAGTTGTCTGCACTTTTTGCCGTTTTTCTTATTTTCTTTTGGTCTTATATTAACAACCTGTGTCAGTGATACAGCATTGAAGCAATTTACATTTCATATTTAAGTGATTAAAAAAATGCAGGACTGACATACCATGTAGTGCTCAGCTGTATCACATATTTTTCATATCACTGACTGATACTGCTGTTTACTTTATGTTTATGCCTAAAACCATAACATAAACATGGCAAGGTTTTGCTATGGGATCTTTGTGTTAAGAATTTCCTACGATTGCAGCAATAGCCTCCACATATGCATATGATAGTCATGCAAAAGAGTTACTGTGTTAGGTTAAATGCTTCCTTCTGGGCAGAAAAAAAAAAAAGAAAGAAATACTCTAGCACACTAGAATACATAGAAATGCAACGTATTTTCTTGTGTCACTGCAGACCAGCATGGTCAAACCTCCTGGTGGTTGTGAGGTGGTGTTCATGCAGATCTGCAAACAACTTGGAACAGAGGAAACGGAGACATACAAACTTGTGTCTGCCTGTCTGTGTCTGTTTGTCCAGTGAAGTATGAGCCAGAGGTGGAATTTCATGCACACTCATGAATGAAATAAGCATTGATTAAGGGTAATGTTTGGGGTGGTTACCAGGAGTGAAGAGGAGAGGACGGTAATTGCTGAAAACCATACTACCAACTCCTGCTTGTTCTAAGGGAAAGAGTGCTCCTGCCTTGCAACAGTGCTATTGCTACCTTTGAATGTAGACAAAAAATGAAGAAAGTGCAACTGCTGGTGGCCTGGTCACCAAAAATAGGCAGTGGGCTGCAGTAGAAGATTGCCCTCTCCTCATGTGAAACGTCAGCCCTAACTGCAGGGTGCTTCTATATTTAGGTGTCTGAAACCTGAAGAAAATGTGGTTATG
Organism: Haemorhous mexicanus; assembly: GCF_027477595.1. NCBI lineage: Eukaryota > Metazoa > Chordata > Aves > Passeriformes > Fringillidae > Haemorhous > Haemorhous mexicanus. Next base: position 24,820,152 of record NC_082341.1, on the reverse strand, counting down.
TTCTCATCTGAGCTGAAGTGGGTCATGAAAGCTTGTTGTTGAAGCTCATGAACAAAATGAAGTTTCTGAAGTTACTCAGAGTAGAAGAATCACTTAATCCTTGGTCGTGTGTAACCATTGCAGCGATTTGGAGCAGTTCATGTTGTTGGTTCTGGAGACTGCTTATTCAGTATTTTAAGGCTGATTTGTTGCTGCAATGTGGCAGACAATAAAACTGAAAACTGGGAAAGTTACCTGTTTTCAAACTGGCTGTGTGCTGTTTAACCCTGCTCTTTCCTCTTGCAGGAACAGACTCAATGCCTCACGGGAAGTAACCCCGGTGAGCCTCCCGAACTGCCGGCTCATTAAAGGGATCGGTACGTGCTCAAAATAACTGAGTGCATTGCTTTTGTCCAGCCTCTTGTGTAATGGCTTCTTAAAGCCAGCTTCCAAGCCTGATCCCAAAAACAAACTGCTAATTTGACTTTGATTTGCTGCTTGGACTTGGAGGTAGGGAGAAACTGCAGGAAAAATAGTACTGAAAAACTAGCTGGGTATAAGTTGGTATTAAGTTTCTTTTCCTTTTCTTAAAATTGAGTACCTTGCACACACTTCTCCTTTGCTAAGTCACTTAGAAAATTATTTGGCTTTTAGATGAGGGTGTGCTGGCTCTTCAGGCAGGTACCTACAGGAGGCTGTCAGCTGGTTACGCCTTGGAGATGGGAAATGCTGCAAGGGTGTGTGAAAAATGCCAATCACTTGTTTTTAAAATTTTAAAAGTTTAATAGTAATAAAATGGCTATAAAAACAGTAATACAATTAAAGTAATAATAATTTGGACAATTTGAATTAGGACAACATGAGACAATAGAAACAGAGTTACGGATGTCCAGGTACCTTTTTCTGGGCAGCAGAAGCCCGAAAAAGGACCCCCATTAACAAAGGATTAACCCTTAAAAACAATATTGCATATTCATGCACTTCATACATGATGCATAAATTCCATTCAAATACAGCATTCTGTCTGGTCATCATCAACTTCTTCCTCCTAATCCTAAAGGCGTCATCCTGCCCGAGCGAGGTGGGAAGTTCGTTTCTCCTGATAATGGAGCAATAAATTCTCTTTCTCTGAAAGATTTAGGTGTCCTGTGACTGCTATCTCAGTGCGAGTCCTTTCTTTAGGAAAAAAGTATCCTACATAGCATAGCTTCTATTTTAACATTTTGTTATAACTTAAAATTATATTTAACACACTACTTAAGAAAATTAATACAGCATTACTTTCTAACACAACACATATAATATTAATTTTAATATTTGCCAAAAGCCAATCATAAAAATACGCATTTTTCACGGGTGGAAGCCTTAGGAGAAGGCCATAGGCGCATGTTGAAGGAGCAGCTGCTAAGTGCCAGCTAGGCTGCCCCTCCTTAGCGCCGCATTTTGGGATGCTCGGGAGCCGGCTGGTGCCGCGGGGCCGGGGGCGGGCGGGAGCTCGGCGCGTTGTGCAACGCAGCTGTGCGGTTCCAAAGAGCGAGGGGTCATGTTTGTCATCCGAGTCTGGTTTGCAGAGAGGTTTTACAGAGTGGCTGAAATGTTGACTTTGTACTTTGGTCCATGTGTTTAGCACACAGCAATATTTATTGTTTTTTTTCTCTCCACTTAGGATAACCAGTTTATACAATTGATAGCTTTGAAATAGATTGTTTTTTTCTGTTTCCCTTTCTCCCAGAAAACCTCAATGCAGGCTTGATGGCTAAGGATTTTCCCCTCCTTAGTATTTTTGGAAACAGCTTAAATTACGCTGAAATTTGTCCGGATTTTTCATGTGTAAAAAGTCGTTAGATGACCTTTTACAGCCTTGCCTTTGAGTTTGCTGAGTCAGTGAGTTGATTTCATAAATCTTCTTTCTTCCTTGTGTCAGGATTCAAACATCTTTATAAAGTCAAATTGCTGCTATGAATGTGTATATGCTGTGCTTGAAAATGCGTACAGAAAAATATTGTTTTAAAAAATTTTTCCAGGTCTTCTAGATTAAGCTGTAATTTACTCATACAAGAGTATGAATGATGCTTGTTTGGTGGTGATTGATATAAAATAATTTCTGAGTAATTTCTTAGGCATATCACTATTGCAATCTTTATAAGACTTTTTTGCAACATGATTGTTCTGTTGAGGAAAGAAGGAAACCTGGAAAATAAAAATAGAGTTGAGTTTCATTTCTGAACAGTATCTTGATTTTTGTGCCTGACATTAACATGCAGATTAGGTTATTTCTGAGAACCTGTCTCTGCTTGGAGGCAGTGGATCCATTTACAGAGCTTTGTTTCTGCTTCTTGCTGGCTCCTCTCACGCTGCCCCTTCACACAGAGAACTGCACCTTGCCTTGCCTTTGCTCTGCAGTTTGCTGCTCAATAGAAAAATAAAAATGCCAAAAATTAGTTCAGCAGGCCCAGTGTGGCAGAAAGAGAAGTAACAAATGATTGTGCAAACTAAAAAGTTGGCACGTTCACTCAAACATCTTCTAAAACTCATTTGCTGTGGCCAGGGGGCTTTTATCACTCAGGGTGACCAAGGATCCCCCCTAAAGCTTAAATGCTGCCTAGGTAGTACTGTTCAGACATGGGGTTCTGCTGTACTTGCCTGGGTGACTTTGTCTAAGGGTGTCTTTGTACATGGATGTCTTGGCCTCCTGAGCCTTTTTCCTTTAAAGTGCTAAGATAAAGCTGAATAAACATCCTGTCTTTATTTTAATGTTTTTATCAGTTCTTCTGAACTCTTGAATGCAGCATAGGTCCCAGAGCTGAATCATCTGGATCTGAGCAAAATGATCTTAATCTATCCATTCTGTACATGGAGGAGCAGACCTCTGGTACAGTCAATGATATATTAGTGATGCATCTCTAGTAAGTGAAGCAAGCACAGAGTAAATGGGAGACTTCTCTAGTGGACCTTTTTCTTTCTGCACAGTTGCATCTTTTCTGTATCTTCCTAAAGACTTTAATCTATTCTGCTTTTCAAATATTGTGCAATATAAGCACAGATGCAAACACTGAACAAACAAAAATTGCAGCTTGTCCTAAGCCTCATTCTCAAATATGTAGGAAAGGCTGTATTTGTAGAATAAACACTAACTTCTGATTTTTATTGATGCCTTATCATGTTACTGGTTTATAATAAACTAACTATATCTCCTGTACTAATTCCTAAAGTTCAAGAAGCTTCTACAGAAGTTTCTAGAAATACTTGCATCTTGGAACAATTTGTGGGATATGGGCAAAACAGTGTCACACTTTTGGACATGAAATCCAGATGGGTTTTTTGTTAGATACAGCTGCAGAATGCATCATACTGAGATAAAATAAAGAACAACAAAAAGCCAACATTTCTAGAGTAGGCAGCAGTTTTTCACACTATCTTTTAATTTCTCTTAAATGCCACCACTCTTCAGATAGTGCCATGGACAAGCTGGGCTCAGTGATACCATTAAACAACACAGTGCATCCAAGTGATACCTAAGGAGTCAGCTCGTAACTCTCCTGGCCCACAGGGCTCCTGCAGCAGCAGCAGCAGCACAGAGCCCTCCCAAAAGGGCGTGCAGAGAGTCCCTGAGCTTCCCGGCTGTGTGCCTGCAGCCCCTCCTCGGCAGCGCTGGGTCAGCAGGGCTGTGCTGAGTCAGCATTCCACCGCTCTCCTGAGCCTCCGGCTTTCGCACATTCCAGGACCTGGCCATGGAGCGCCCAAAATGTGCTTTGCTGGGCAGTTTCTCTTGAAGCAGCTGGGTGCAGGGCTCTCAGTGTGCTCCTTCCACCGGAAACTTGTAGTTTTTAATCATCTGCTCCCAATTAGCCTGCTCATCTTTCTGCTTGGCAGCCTCACCGACTCGGTAGCGATAAATGATTATATCTCTGTTTATTCACTCACCAGTGTGTGCTGCCAGTAAAAGCTGTCTGTCCAGCTCATGTCACCATGGCAATTGAGCCTCTCAGCACTTATTTATGCTATTAGCTTTGCAGCAATCCTGGGAAGTGGAGAATTACCACTAACTCCATTTTATAAATTAACCCAGGCTTGGAGAGACTGGGGCAAAGGAAAGGATTTTGTGGCTCAAACCAGAGTGTAAGCTGAGCTGAGAAAAACAAACAAACAAACAAACAAAAAAAGCCCAAATTCAAAACTTTAATTGGTAAATACAGGCTCTAAGTGTTTCTGGACACATCAGTGCAAATGTTGTCTCTTGCTTGAGTTAGTCAAAATTCAGAACCAAAACCCAGGGTGGGATAACAGCTGACTCCTCCCAAAATGCATCTTCAGAGGTTTTGCTTTTCAGAAGGCAGGGATACTCTGCTCATTGCCATCAGGGGATGGAGCAGGAACTTGCTGAGGCTGAGGAGGAGCTGGGCCCAGCCAGAAGTGAGAAGTTGTGCCAGTGCATCTTCCCAGGGCTGAGCTGGGGAGGAACTCTCCTGGATGGGTGAATCTGAGGTTCTGGTTCCTCTTTGCAGAGGCTGTCAGTGATCCCAGGATCAATTACAGCCCAGGCAAACCAGTGCTTGGATAAACAGGAGTTGCTTAAAAGCAAACAGCAAACCCAGCTCAAATTTGCTTCCTTGGGAAGAGGTGTTGAGGTGCAGGGGACTGTGTGACCCATGCAGGCTCACACGTGGTTATGGCAAAGCAGGAGGGGGTGTGGAGACATGGGACAAGCTGGGTGGAAAAACCTTGTGTTGATGGCTCTGATAAAGAAAACCTACCGAAGAATTTTCCTTAAGCAAGTGCTCCTGAGGGGTTTCCCTCGTCATCTGGAAAGTGAGGTGTGAGGAATGCTGGTTTTGCTGGTGATTTGGAGAAGAGAGGGGAGGCTTCTCAGAGGAGTGGTGAAATGTGGGATGGCAAAAGGCCTTCAACATTGGACTAAAAGCTCTTTGGAGAGTGCTTTATGAAAGCCTAAAATTGCTCAAATGTTCTTACTAAAGAGTTTTTATTTTATCTTCCTTTCTTAAAAAGGAAAAATATTACAGGAGCTACAGGAAGTGGCAGTATTGGAAGTGATTACCTGTAGCTGAAAGTGAGGTCTAACTATGAAAACCCATAGCTATTATAGATATAGTAGGTTCTCTGTCACTTGAGAGCTTTAACTAAATATTTGGCGATCCATTTTTGTGAAGTGTCTGTGCTCAATCAGGAGAATTAGCGTGCACAATTCCCACAGATGCTTTATGCAAGCCTGAGGCCTGAGTCACGGGTATGGTCCTGCCCTGGAAACCTCCATGCCCACACTAATTGCTTGCTGCAGAACTCATCCTCAGGAGCTGGTGATTCATCCCACACCTGGTGATTCATCTCACAACATCTGGGGGCACCTGGAGCTGGGCAGGGGCACCCCTGGGCCCCCAAAAAAGGTGAACCCCAGTACTATTTCCTAACCCCATGTGCTGTCTTCTGCTACCACTTTTAATGCAGTGGCCAAACTTTTCCACCAAACATCGTCATGTGTGTGGTCATACCAGAAAGGGTCATTCATGAGAGCTGGAATTGTACTTAAAGGAGATATTTTCCAATGGGAAATGCTTAATGTCACCTGAAAACCCCTGTTTATCTCTGCTTTACAGAAACTGGTTCAGAAGACATCGATATACTTCCCAATGGACTGGCTTTCATCAGCTCTGTAAGTTCCCATGCCACCTCCCCATGCTGGGCCTTGCCTGCTTCCTTATCTGCAGAAGCCAGAAGTGAAAAGAGCAGGGGGGGCTCTTTCCTACAAGTCTGACTGGCTCCCAAAGGACAGCCCAGTCTTGTGTTGGCTTAGCTGTCATTCCCCTCAGCAGGCGTGCTTCTTGACACAGAAGTGGTGTTGGTGGCTCTGACACAGGTGTCCTATCACACTGACTCACCTGGCCACGTAACCTTGGCTTTCTGTCATGCTACTTCATTGAAATGTTGAAATGTCAGTCCTCTTCCATGTTAAGAATCTGTGTTAATTCCCTAACTTTAAAAAAAAAAAAAAAATCAAATTTATGTATCAATTTTGCTGTTCCTGATTTTTTTTTTAACCTTTAGGAGATAAGTTTTCAACCTTTTCTTTGCAATTATTATGGCTGGCCATGGGACATCCTCAGGTGTGCTTGCAAGCCTGATCAAGGCCCTGGCTTTTTCAGTCCTGTGATGCTCTTGTTTACCTTTCATCTGGGAATTATTCTCTTATGTTTGGATTCTACAGGGCTTGAAATATCCAGGATTAAAGAGCTTTGCTCCAGATAAGCCAGGTGAAATATTTTTGATGGATTTGAATGAAGACAATCCCCGAGCAGTGGAACTGAGAATCAGCCGAGGGTTTGATCTGGCATCCTTTAACCCTCATGGAATCAGCACCTACATAGACAGAGGTAAAGAGCTCGAGATGGTGGCAAATATCAGCCTAGAGAGCACAATCAGAAATCCCTTTGCAGCCTTGCCCTGCACCCCCAATGGTGGTTCTTGCTGGGAGACAAAAAGGTTTGGGGTTTTTAACCTTTTTTTTTGCTCTTTTCTAAATGTCAGTTGCTAAAGGAAACACACTTGCACATAATTTCAGTCTGTCTGAAACAGAAGTATGCCCTGGATATTAAAATGAAAAAAAAACGTGGTAAAAGTTAGGGTCAAAAACCATAGAAAATTGATTTTACATTTACATCTGTCTCATGTTCGGTTCAAATGTTTTGAGGAGATACATCCTTCACTGACTAGTAGTGCCCAGAACGGAAACTTTTGTGGCAAAACAGTAAATTATCATCTCTCTGTAAATTACCAAAACCTCTGTTACTCTTTGGCCAAGCCAGGTTCTCTTCTCCAAGATATGTTCTCCTACGTCTGGCTCTGACTACCAAGAAAGTATCTTTTCCCCTGTCCTTTCATTGAGGGTTTTAGCAGGGCAAGTAGAATTCTGCAAATATAAAGAAAACAATTGCTGCAGCTTGACCTGCATGCCCATACAGTCACCCTTTAAGGGAAGGTGTTGGAAAAATCAGTGGTGGCTAATGTGGGGTCCTACCAGTAGGGCTGGGCAGATGGGCTGCAGCTTTGCATGGAATGCAGGGGAAGGATGCTCCTTCCACTCTCCCAGGGGATTTGGTAGACAAACCCAAGAGCCCAAACTGCCTTGGCCACAAACCCTTCTTCCAGCTGACTGGGGCTGTTTTACAGATTGTAAAACCCAGTGGCTTGGGTATAAGGATGAAGTGGTAGTTTCTTTCTTCCTTTGTTATTATTGACAAAGCAGTTCCCTGTAGAGCCAGCCTTGGAGAAAAGCAGCTGGAGATCTGGATCCAGTTGCAGAGGCATCTTGCAGAATGTGGGCACTCGTCCCTCTGCTGAGCCATGGGACAAATGCACCAAACCCAGCACGTGCTCTGTGCTCGAGGCTGCCCCAGGGCTGGGGTGCTCAGTCACACAGGCTGCTGCCCAGAATTCAGCTGTTTCCATTTCTTTTCCAAGATGACACCGTGTACCTCTTTGTTGTGAACCATCCCCACCAGAAGAGCACAGTAGAATTGTTTAAATTTGTAGAAGATGACAATTCTCTTGTACACCTGAAAACCATTCGACATGACCTTCTGACAAGGTACTGGACTCAAATACACTCTTTCTCCAGATCAGGCTGCATTGGTGAAATCCAATGTAGGATGACTTTTGGGTTTAGGCTATTGTTAATATATTTCCTCTTTAACCAGCATGCCTGTTTCTCTTACTGATTATTTCTTATCTGTGTAATCAAAAGCAGTGTTTCTTCAATCTCTTCTCTAAATTAGATTTTTAATAGTTGTATCACTAAATTAGTCTTAAGCGCTGTGGTGATTGATGCCAGTGAATTAGCTTGGCATTCATTTCTCCTTTGTTCATGTGACCCGCACTCAGGTCATTGCAGATATGAGTCTCCAAATATTTTATTGTCAGGATTTCCTCCACTGTAAAATGGAACATAGATTCAGCTTTTTCTGTTTTCCTTATTTTTAATACAAAATTTTTTTGGTCTGTCCTACTGCAATATGGTTGTAAAATAAACAGCCAGATTGATAAAGTTGTCACAACACCTACCTGCTCTCTGATTTCTACTTGAATGTAATGAAAAAGAAAATAATACTAAAAATACTACTACTAATGAAAAAAAAATTCCATTTACTTATAGACAGGTAGCCAGATCTCTAGCTGATGCCCTATGGCCCTATTCAGATCTCAGCACTGCACTGTCCTGGATCATAGAAAATAGAAGTAAAAAGGATCTAAATAATTTGGTGACTACGTGAAGTACATCTATAAATGCAGCCTCTTTATGGGTATTGATGACCATGTCCTGACTGTATTCTGGGCAGTCTTAAAATGCTACTTCATATCTCTCATTTATTTTTTTTTTTAATTTCTTTATTCTCTTTATTTCTTTTTTAGTGTGAATGATATAGTAGCCATGGGACCAGACAGCTTCTATGCCACCAATGACCACTACTTCTCTGACTTCCTCTTGGTGTTCTTAGAAATGTTCTTGGGTTTAACCTGGTCAAATGTTGTTTACTACAGTCCAAAAGAAGTTAAAGAAGTAGCATCTGGGTTTTATTCAGCCAATGGAATTAACATTTCACCTGATAGAAAGTAAGTTTTTCCTTACGTTAGGTTTTGTATGATCACACGGAAGTATCTGGAGATCTTAATTTGTACACCTGGTACCTCTGTGGTCAGGTGTCTGACCTGGTTCATGTGAGGCAAGGTGCTGCCTGTGCAGCACAGAGTGTTGGTAGCACAGAAGTTTGTGCCTTGGTGTTTAGCAGCAGTGTTTGCTGCATTGTGTGGTACCTTATAGGCAATAAGGTCAACAGTTGCTGTATTTTAACCTGCTGGTACAGGAGTTTGTGTGTCTTGCTTGCAAGGATTAATGGGGCAGGGTTTCTGCAAGCAGGGAGTGCTCTACAGTCCTACACCTGTATGACTGAATCAACCAGTCCTGTGGTGTGGACAGGTGATTTAGAAAAAAATAAATTGTAATTGTGATTTTCTAGCTCCAAGGCTTATTTCAGTGTCATAATGGAAAAACTGGCACAGTGTGAAGCTACACTGGCACCTCAGCAGGTTGGCTTCATTGCCCTGTGGTTGGCTTGCAATGTCTGTTTTTGTGTGGGCTTGCACAGGAGGAACTGTCTAGTTTTGGTGTCTGCTTACTGATATGTATTCAGAGGTGCTTTTCTTTCTTTTGAAGGTACGTCTATATTGCAGATATATTGGATCACAGTGTCTATGTCATGGAAAAACATGCTAACTGGAGTTTAACCCATGTGAAGGTAAAGTGCTGCTGTTCTGTAAAAAAGAGGCAGATGTGGATTTTGGACAGAATAGTTTGATGAATGCTTGAGATTTCGGCATCATCATCTGTAAAGTTCTGATCTGGGTGGCTCCTACTGTGGGTTTGCAGAGGTGTCTGCATACCCTGTTACAGAGCTTCAGATCTTCCACCCTCCCACCACCAACAGGGAGGAATCTTTGGGTATGCTGTGGAGCTGTAGTGGAAGTGTGCCTCAGGCAGTGTGGGTCAGAGCATTGAAAGCATCCACAGAGGTGTAGGTGTGAATGAGCTGTTGGGGGAAGCTCAGAGCAGCAAGCAGGTTCCTCACAGCACAGGGCTGGGGCTGATGCACACCAGGGGAAAAGACAAACAGAAGTAGGGGGAGAAAGTATTTCTTAAGAAAAAGCAGTCTAAGTTATGTCAAATTAGACAAGTCTGTTGGTTATATTGTAGTTTACTTCCAGAATCTCTGATATATTTAATTTTTTGGTTTTTTCTGTGTTGGCTAGACGCTGCAGCTGGACACACTGGCTGATAACTTGTCTATTGACCCTCACACTGGAGACATCTGGACAGGATGTCATCCCGATGGGATGAAGCTGTTCTACTATGATCCTGAAAATCTTCCTGCATCTGAGGTGCCTTTTGGGAGACATCACTGGTCTCTTGGCTATGTCTGTGCCAGAAAGTTGTTTTGTTCAAATTATGCTGGTAGAACTTAACTGCATTTCATAGAAAGTGCCTGGCACAAAGTGCTTTTGTTAAGGCAAAGACCAAGCTGGCCTCTGCTCTCAAGTGAGAGCCTGAGCAGTGTATACTCATTGACAAACACCTATTCAGATCCTTGGGCAACAACTAAATTATTTCCAACCAGTAGCTCAGTCACTCTGGACTCCTCAGGCCGCTTTCTGTGCAGCTGTGGACATGCACACAGATTCTGATGAGCTGCATTAATTACTGAGCCAGCACCTCTGGGCCAAACTGAATATAATTGACTGAGTGCAAAGTGTGACCAGAAACGTTTCCACAGGAATGACTAATTTGTGCAAGTGTGGTTCATCTGTAGGTAACACTGTAATTCCTCTTTCTATGAAATCAGGGAGGTACTGGCAGTGGGGTGATGGTGGCTACAAGTGCAGCTGGCTGCTGTCCATTGGATTTCAGCCTTGTCTGAAGCTCCCTGTAAGACACTTCTCAAAATTACCATGTTCAATAGCTACAGATTTCCGATACTAGGCAGTTGTTTACTCTGTCTGGGAAAAACATGAAAATAAGAAGATATTAACCAACTCTTAGTCTGGAAAAAAAAGTGCACATTGCTAGTTGTGGGGATGACTGCCTGACTTACAGATGTTGCACAACCACTTAAAAAAAAATTAAAAATCAGTATTTATGGACCGTGCTTCACTAAAGGCCCTCTCAGAGGAATCACATGGTTGCAATTAGCAGCAGCTGGTCATCCTAACTAATTTGTTTAAGTTAACATGCTGATGTTCCCCCTCTCCCTGGAGCATTTTCACCTGTGCCCATTTCAACAGCTGTATCCTCCCCCCGCTCTGGCAGGTCCTGCGCATCCAGAACATCCTCTCGGAGGAGCCTGTGGTGACTCGTGTCTACTCTGACAATGGCTCTGTGCTGCAGGGGAGCTCAGTGGCATCCATCTACGAGGGAAAGCTGCTCATTGGCACAGTCTTCCACAGAGCTCTCTACTGTGATCTATAGCTCCTCACAGGCAAGACCTGCTGCCGTGGAAAGGATTTCATTCCTTGGGAACTCACTTAGTTTCTGCTAGATCTGCTAACAGCAAGACTGTTCCAATAAAGGTTAACTACAGTAATGGAAATGTATTTTAGCCTTCCTCTCCAAAGTGAGACTTCTACACAATAGTAAAGGACATGGAATTGAAGGTGAGAAATTAGTTTACCTGTGTAATGGGGAGGACCCCATGTTGTTAACACAGGGTAACCTTGAAGTTCAGTTTCAGATTGTAAATGACTAAACTGTCAGACACAGAACTATGTGCTGGCTGGATTCCTGGTTTCTTGTTTGGTTGTTTTTTTCCCCCATGAGAAAACTGATTTTGTAAATGAGAATTGCTGACTACCAGTGTGGTGTGCATTCTTGTCACTGACCCCTGGGCCTTCCCACAGACTGTGCTAGGGGTTTTTCTTCCAAACCTTCCTGTTGGCTTTCCCTAATGCTTCCAAAAAAAACTGGAAGGAGAATAAATGTCATTTCAGTCTCATTCATTTCCCCTTCCCCACCTTAAAGCCATTTCCCAGCGTTACTTCAGTTTCATAAATTTGTTTTAATCCGATGAGAAAAGAGTAGGGCATCACTTTCAAGAGGTTTCTGACTGGGTCTTTCAAAGGGAGTTTAGAAAAGCTTTTTTTTCTCTTAAAGGAAACATCTCCTGCACACCTTCAGCAGGAAGTGCATTAGCAGTTACTATTCTGTCACTACAGAGGGAGCATTTCTGGGCACTGCGCAGCGACTCTCCCGAGCCATGGTCACACATGTTCTGTGTTTGACTTCAGCTGGTGTGGAGCTGATTCCTGCAGCACTGCCGTGCACCAGGCAGCCCTTCAGGTTTACCTGGCCTCAGTTACTGGCATTTTGCACTGCCAAAAGCCCCCCAGGTTTCCTTCAGCTGGTGTTCTTGTGATGATGTTAGCAGTCATTTGCAATGAACTGAACTCAGTGTCCTTTGAAGCTGGAGCTCATGGAGTGAGCTCTTCTTGCATTAGTGTAGATGCCCTTATCCTCAGAGCAGCTCCTGCTGTACTTTCTGAGTTCCCAGCTGGGATCAGCTCTCCAGTTTTGTGAGAGCTGCTGACATTCAGCTAAAGGCTCTGTGTTACATGTGGGGATCTCTCCTGCTGGGGTTGCCACTGTGCTGCCTGCACCTGCCTGCACTGGCCCTTTTCAGCATCTTGGCAGCCCCTCCAAATGCTGCCACCAGACAGACGTCCCTGAGGGCCACCAGCCCCTCTGCATCCTTCAGCTGATGCAGTAGCTTTTCCTCACTGCAGTTCTTCCACCACTGTGGAGAAAAAAGACAGGCTGCTTGTGAAGCATGCAAGCATGGGAGGAGAAAGAGCCAGCCCCTGGGTGCTGATTGCTAAACTGGCTTTGCTGTTCTCTCCTGCCTCTGCTCCAGCCCCAGCCCCTCTAGTCTGAACAGTACATGGAAAGTCCAGAAAACACAGGAGTGCTTCTGCCTTTAAGACAGACCAAATAACCTGCGCTGGAGTGGCCCAAACGCTGAGACAGGATGTGGAGTATGTGCAAACCCTCTCTGTCTGTGTTCTGCTGTTCTGGCTGAGAAGAGGCAGTACTGCAGGCTGAGGTTTGGGTCAGCAGGGGTCCTGAGCAGTAAATGTGTTTACAGACACCTCTTGGCTCCTGCACCTTTCCTTTCTAATGAGCCTAATGGTTTTCACCCACTGGTAGGGAAAGAGTAACTGCTCCTTTCCTGAGCCAAAGGGACAGCTCTGATGAGCAGGAAGTCAGTGCCAGGGCTTGTGCCTGGGGCTGTGTTCCTGCACAGGAAGGATGGTGTCACCCCACTTCCTCTGCACAGCTGAGTGGGCTGTGGGTCCTGCCCCATCCCCTCCTGCCCCCACAAAGCCTCTGCTCCATCCCAAGCCCTCACATGGCCACTGGCTCTCTGGCACAGCCACCGTGGTGTAAGGCACATCCCTGGGTGCAAGAGTTGTGTGAGGCTGAAGAACAGCCAGTGGCAGGCTGGCCCTTCCAAATGGCAGCAGCTTCCCTCTGCTGCCACGGCCAACACTCACACACAGCAGGACCAACAGGGGTCCCTGCTCTTTGAGATGTTCTGTACCCCAGTAGCACCTGCTGCAGGGGTCACTGATGGCTGGAGGGGCAGACCTGGGTGCCAGTAAATCAGACAGCTGATTGATTTCTCTCTGGGGGGCAGCTCTGCATTTGCAGGTCTGTGCAGAAACTGTGCTTGCAGCTCCTCTCCAAAATGCTCAGTTGATCTGGGGACTTGAGCACTGCCTAGGCTTCACTGTCTGCCCATGAAGCTTTGGTGACAAGAACTCGTCTGAGTCCTTTGCTGCCCATGGCGTGCAGCCCTTCTACAGAGCAGAGCCAACCCTGAATGAGGGCAGCTTTTGTCTCATCCCTTTGCTGTACTTTGGCATTACCTAACTCTGGCTTTCCTGCTCCTTCCTTCCTTAGCAACTTCTCTCCCTGCAGGACACTTTCAGCTTCCCTCCTAAGTGGTGTACTTTCTTACAGGAACTTGTAATCCATTTTCAGCTATGAAGAACAGATGTCATTCCTGGAGCCCAAGCTGAAAGAACTGCTCTGAAGGGAGTTCTCACAGCAAGGAGAGGTTGGGCTATTCACTCATCAGTGACTTGCACTAGCATTCTAAAGTGATTATTCAAGGACTGTGCCACTTTTTGTTCTGAACTGCTATGTTCTAAAGAGTTACATCACAAATCAGTGGCAGTGACACTGCTGAAATGCCAATCAGTCACTCTACAGGTCCTGGATTTATTCTCTGGTTGTAGAAGAGCAACGGCCACTTCCCTCTGCAGTGCAAAAGTAACCACCAAAACATTATTCTCACATTTTACTGTTGCTTAAAACATCTTCAAATGAGCAAATCTACATATTGTCAGATCTTGGCAAACTTCTATTTTTTTAAATGGTTTTGGCTTTTCAGAAAATCAAGACTTCACTCATCACTGGCTTTTTTCCTGTTTTAAACTGCTCCTGTGCTGAAGATTTTCCCATTGGTCTGCCTACAGACAGAACCATGGGCAAGTGAGGGGCCTTATATTTTCCTACAGCGTTTGAGAGGAGAGACATCACAGCTGTCTGCTGTTACTGGCAATAACATTTGACCTGAGGCCATTGCCAACCTCCTCCCAGTTATCCCAGCCTTGCAGCACAGAGAGGAACTGGAGCAGGACCACGGTGCTGGGCAGGACACAGCCAGCCAGCAGGTGGAGTGCAGCAAGAGCCACGCTGGGGTACAGCTCCTCCCTCCTGGCAGCCTCAGTAACAGCTCAGTACAGCTCCTACCTCCTGGCAGCCTCAGGGCAGAAACAGCAGCGGTGGAAGAGGCAGCTCAAGCCTGGCCTCCCAATTACCAAGTAACCTGCACACCGAAAATCCAGGCTTGCAAGTCCAAGGAGGGCATAACCCATCATCTTTAACATGCTGCAGAGACTGAAGCAGTTTGGGCATTTCTGAAACCCAGCTGCAGCTATCTGAGACAACTTGCACAAACAAGAAAAACATATGTACAGATGGCTCCAGGCCTAGGGAGCTGCTGAGCAGACACATTTTACATGTCAGTTGTGGACCCAGAGAATCTTAGAATATCTATTTTAATTAAGATAATAATTTTATGAATTGAGGATTCTCTTTATCCTCTTGAAGGTGGTGCCTGTATTAGTGGAAGGTAAGATTTATGATTCAGTCGTTGGGAAACACAAAGTGGGTTAGACAGATTAAGTAAAGTGCACAGTGTTTGGCCTAGATTCTGCCAGATGTAAATCCACTGAAATGACTACACAAATTGTCTGTGCCCTTCGATTTTCCCTAACCTAATGTTTTACTAAAATCAAATAAATAAAAGACTTATTAAACATATTCAGTAAAAGAACTGCTGTACTTTGGATGTATAAACTGCCCATTATAAATAACCTACACTTGAGTATAAAATGTTTTTATGTAACAAAATCAATCCCGATCTTTTAAACACACAAACATTGACCAGTATCAACGGGAAAGCAGCCTATTTCTACATCAACCTGCAGCAAAAGACTGCATGCTACATTTCATCTTCACATGAAGAAAAAAAGACCTTTTTTTTTCCTTAATATATATTTTTTTACTTCTTTCTACATAGTTACACAAGCCGCACATGGAGACTTGTGAATCATGCCAATTTGGCCAAGAGCTGGGATTAAAATAGTCTTTGGCTGAGTAGAAGGAAGGAAAGAAGAAGCAGTGCAAGATACATATTCCCCTGACCCCCTAGCCTGACCCATGCAGCTGTCTGGTCGTCCTCACTGTTTATTATTCTGGAATGACAAAGAAAAGGGCAGAAAAGTGAGGACTCATTACAAATTCTAATAAAGATTCAGGATTTCTCTTTTTATTGCATTCGTTGTCTAACAACAATAATACTCATTGGCAAGAAATTTATTTACACTAACAAATTAACTTTAAACCACAAGGCTTTGTTATTTGTATTTCAACTGTAAGAAAACAAAGGGCCACCATGATGTTTTCTTTTGATGTCTCCCAATAACTAAATATTAACAAAGTTATCCTGGGGAAAACTCAACAATCTAGAGAAGTTCATATCAACCAAGCACAAGAGAACAAGCTCAGACATGGCACCACTGTGCCCTTCATGCAGGTGATCAGACACCAAGATGTACAAACAAAAAGTTCAGGATAACATGCATTTCATATACATTTGACCTCTTTAAAAAAAGAACAGAAAAAGGAAAAAATCTGAAGCACAACTATCTCTTTAACCATATAAAAAGAAGCAATGTAAGAAGCCAATTTTTACAGTAAGCACAGTGCATTTTAGTCTTTTAGCTGCCTGGTCTTCTAGCAATATGTGTAACACTTGTCAGTGACCAGTGAGATACCACTGCAACGTGACTGGGAAATATGAAAGCAGTTGCTGAGTGAATGCGTATGGGAAAGTATAGAGTCAGAAGATGTTCACTGTGCACTCTTCACTTCTACATGGGCTGGTTACTCCTGTGTCTGGTGACCTGAGATCCCCCTTTCCTTCAGACACTTCTGCACAGGTCCCAAATCCACTTCCACTGGTGGCAGTGGCAAAGCTCCCGTTGGAAACCCAGCAGGAGCTCCTGGGTTAGGCAGGCTGGATCTGACCTCTGTAAGCCCTCCTCATCTCTTTGGAAGAAGACACCTGCTTAACTCAGCAGGTTTCACCAACAGTTTGATCTTAACACAATCCACACTTTCCAAAGAAACAGGCAGCCCAAGGCACTCCCACCAAACCTTCCTGTAAGATGTGCATTTTTTAAATCATTACTTAATGCTAAAAGTGAAAGTGCCAGTTGGTACAGCTGGTTAGTAACAGAAAGCTCATTTCATATTGATGGTTTGGAGGGCTCAATGTCATGACTAATGTATTATAGCTTTGAAAAAGCAGTTTCACAGGTACAGAAAGAAGTCCAGTAAAATTCACAGGGAGGTTGACAAAAGGGACTGGGCCATCTGCAGATGACCCACACTCCACTCTAGTGAGTGGGCAAGTCTCCTTGGATTTCATCTGTCATCCTGCTCAGAAATGAACTGCTGAAAGTGCTCCAATAAAAATCAGTCTTGGGTTATAAACACAAAAAACCCCATGTTTCCTTGCTAGAACACTGACACCCAACTACATGATGATGCTCTTCCATACTACTGTAGAACTGTATTCTGCATTACGTGCAAGAGTGGCATTTCTTTCTCTTCTTTCTCTTGGAAGTGGAACACGATTCATTCTCAAGATGACACTGCCCACCTCTTACCAGTCTGTGAGCCAGGAGGTGAAGGTGAAGCAGCTCAGGAGGACAGGAGGCTTTGATGGAAGCAATAAAGTATGAGGAACCCTGATCTCAGGTGTCAAGCACCTCTGAATGTCAATGACAGCTAAGGGCTGGCAGCTATTTAGAGGAAAGCTTCTCAGTAGTTCTAGTAAAAGCTCAATTCTTGTGGTATCCCTGCAGCAGACTACAGTCATAGCAAAAGAGATGCCATTGCAAAAATTTTTTGAGAAGTTGGAAAAATACAAAAGTATTTGTATACACTGAAATACAAACATCTAATGCCATTCATCTTTTTATTACTGGCTTCTGTTCCACTGTGTAATTCTAACCCATGATCTTCAGCAGGCTCCACTCCCAGCAACCTCACCAGGACCTGCTTAGGGCAGCAGGTGAAATGCAGACAGTGGGCAGCTCTGTGCATTGCAGTGAAGGGGTGCAGCTCCTCCCTCACCCCCTGGGCCTGCTCTCTTTGGGCAGGCTGAAACCCAACAGGGAGTTTTAACAGGATGCTGCACGGGTGCAGCAATCCACCCGTGAAGCAATGGGAAGATACAAGCTGGCAGCAATTCATGTCAGTATGTTTGGCTGATTTGAGCAGAACAAGGAGCCACTGCTCTCCTCACAATCTCAGAATAAAGCACTAGGGTTTTTAGGACTAAAGTAACCTGCAGTGTTGTAAATTTCATTTTCTATTTTTGAGACTTCCACTTTTTCCTAACTCTCCATTCTTCACCTTTTTAGAGGCTCTATATATTCACAACTTGCAATACTGCAGCAATGAGCAGAACTAGAGTCTACAGAACTGGCCTACCACCCTAACCAGGGAGGAAATAACTTGGGCCAGCCTGCTGCAGTCACCCAGGTGCAACGATGACACAAGCACATGTCTTGAGGTGTGGAAGCACCACACTGCCTGCACAGCAGCTCAGTGGTGGCCAGGCAAGTCAGCCTAAGAAAAAACAGCTTTAGCTCAACAAATAAATACACAATGTAGGCAACATTATGCCTGCAGGTGAGCCAAACTCTGAAAAAGGCTGTCCAGCCATTCAGCACAGAAAATTTGTTTCTTCTTGTTACATTAAGCCCCACATTAGTCTGACTTAACATTGGTTTACAGGAAGTTTAAATTAAGAATGATGAGACATCCATCTTTTGTTTCTTATAAGTCATAACACAATACAAAGGAAAAAAAATTGCAACACAACTTTAAAGGTCCTATAGAATAGAAAGAAAAGTTTCAAACTGTGCTTCACATCTGTTATCAGGTGACATTTCTGCACTTCCCAAGACTGAGTAGCCATATTTCATAAAAGGAACCACATAAATCTTTTATCATAGAAAGAACAGCAAAAATCTTGTCATTGTTCTGTTTCCTTAGTTTTCACATGTTGATCAAAATGCATTTTAATGGTTTTAATTTAAATGTAACCCACTAGGATTTTTTAAGTTAGATTTTTGTTGATGTTTTTAGTCTGAGAATAACCAAATAACAGTATCACAAAGCAGTAAAAATCCCCTGAATACTTAAAGGACTTAAGTTGAATTAGTTATTCTGCAGAGTAAGAACATGATTTACAAAGAGATTAACTAGGCACCGTTCTAAGGAGCAAGAATGAAAACTCAATATATAATGTCGAGCAGTCTGCTCTGGTTTCTAAATAAAAAAAGAACATAAAACAGAGACACCACCTTAGATTATTATATACAACCACTTAAACATTTCTACAATGTAAACATAATTTAAAAAGAAAATCGTCATCTAATGCATTTATCAACATTGTATTTAAAATATTCAACTTCCAGTTTCTTCCAGGTAACTTCTTTTACTCTAAGAATGCTAATTTTATGAGACAGTTAAATGTTTGTAAATTTTTTCTCCTATGAATGAACACAGAAGGATTTACTGCAATGTGTAATTTTTTTGTTAGCAGGTGTATTTTGCTGCTGGTGGTTTATCTCAAGTAAAGTAGCACAAGCCTTTAGAAATATCAGCAAGCAAGTATCTTTTATGGCAATTTCAATTTTAGATCTGAATAAAATATACATCAAAAACTTGTAGAGATTGGATTTGGAAGGAAAAATAAAGTTAATGTAAGCAGATCTGTTGTGTATTCATTTTGGATGAACTAGGCTCTCTCAGTTTACAGACCATTTTACACGTCAAAGAAATTATCAGGATCAAGAGAAATGTAAATATTAACAGCGCACCCAAAGTGTTCCAAATCTGAGCTTCAGAGAACTTTGCAGACACAAATCTGAATGCCATAAAGTACAGAGCAGAAGAGAAGCCAAGCCAAACTAAAACACACATTTTCTTCAGAGGAATTTTCAATTCTAGGCTGGCGTGTTTTTAGGTTCAAGATTCTAACTTTGCATCACCATCTTAAACAATTTCTGGGTTTGCACAGCCAGATGAAGACTGCCACTTGCAGGCTGCACGAGTGGGAAGTGACGCTTCTCAAGCGTACACAGTGAGCTTTGACTGTAGAGCAGTGAGCTCCTGCCTGCAGCTCCTCGTTGTGGAGACCTGCCCGTTATCTGTCCCTTCTTTTGAGGCAGTACTGTATAGTTCAGTCCTGCTGCTGAGGCAGTAACACCATGCACTGCCTCTGTCACAGTCAAAACTACACAGCAGGCTTCATCCATGGCCTCACACACTCCAGAAATCCCTCAGATATAACCACTGCTAAGCCATCGGAACATTCTACAGCCAAAGCCCAAAAATTAAGGTTTTTGCTGGATATTCTTTAAATCTGTCAATCAGAACAGTTAAAATGTGGGAGCTTTGGATTATGTAACCATCACCTCCATGGCAGCATTGACCTTAACAGCAAAGTACTGAATTTAATTTTATCCAGGATCACTCATCTTCCTCTTCTTAAAGTGCACTTCTGTAAAAACTGAAAATCTACACAGACTCAAGTTTGATAATTGTTTCCAACACCAACTTCATAATAGCACAGCACAAAGCTTATTTTCCCAATGCTTACTGACTGGAGAACAAATTTGAAGATGTGGGGTTTTCCTGGGGAAAAACTAACTTGAAACAAAATAAACCCAGTTTCCTGTATGAAACACATGAAAAAAAAGTGGAGTGTGCTTTAAGAAAGTTGCCTACACACTGGGAGCACAATAAAATTTACACAGATTTATATGCTGTGCTCTAGTTAGAAATTCATCCTTGCTCAGATATCTAAAGGATAAATGTTATCCTCAGATTTCTATGTAAACCCACATAACCATTTAAGGCTTTGCCTCCTTCCTGGATTAACTATTGTACAGGTAACAGAAAGAGTTTCACCTCCTGTCCTTCACCCAGGGGGAATATTGACTCTCCTGTCTTTATCTCCAGTGTATAAGAAGTTGCTGAACAGTTTTCAGAGCAGTGTTGCTTAAAGGTACTGACGCAAGATGAAACTCAACTCCAGCAGACTGAACTGAGTATCCAAATACCGTAAAGAAGATGAACTTCCAGTCAGAAAGTCAAGTCAAATCTTATCAGACAGACCACAACTCCTTTTATCCAGCTGAAGAAACGTTCCCCAACCATACTGACTGGCCATCCTATTCAGAAGAGGTGAAGCAGTGGACATGCTCCTTGGCATCATGCTGGTTACTGAAGTGACCAAACACACAGAGCTCAACAGAGAAGAGTAGTTGGGAAGGAAACACCACCACACAAAAATGAAATCTGTTAGCTGTCAACAAGAACAGAACAAACCGAGGGGCTGGGGGTGTTTCACATGGCAACAGCAACGAGCGTGAACTGGATATGCAGGAATGAAAACAACACAATATAAATTTCCTTAGTCATTCTATGTACAGCCCCAACTCTCTGTACACAATCCTGGGTGATGAACACAAGAAAGCTGAAGGGGCATCAGAGTGGATAAGAGTTTCTCTTTCCTTGACATGCCTCCACTTGCCAAACACAGCCGCACTTCTGCCTATCACTGCTCATTAGTGCCCTCTGTTGCATCTGACGAACACTTGTCTGTTTTCTTTGATCTCCTCTGCAGCTGCTCTTGTTCCTTCCTTCGAAGCTTTTCCCTTTGCTTTTCCATTTTCTCTTGAGCTTTGCGAGCCTTCTCCAAGGATGCTTTCATTTCCTTTAGCTTTCTTTTAATGATTGCTCTGTCCTGGGAAGATGTCATACCAAGAGCCTGAGGTGGGGAAAACAAAATTTAGAAGAATTTCTTATGGTTTAAACGATCATGTTTTGTTTTCATATTCTAGTAATAATTCTCCTTCTGATTGTAACAACAAAGTGAATCTGTCACAGACTCAGATATACCACTGATGTGCAAGTACTACCCTTCATGCTTCCCACTTCTAGAATATTAAAGATGAGACCTCATTGCTGCCACCAATGTTGATTTTGTTGATCAAATAAGGTAATAAACTATTTTATTGAAATCATCTAAGTCAACATAGAACAAGACTTCCAAATTCTCACTGTTATGCCTTAGTCAAAAGTCCACCAGCAGTACTCTAAGACACTTACAGTTAGTGAAGTGCCACCAAAAATACAGAAGGGAAATACCAAACTTGGACTTTCAGATCTACTGAGCTTCCTGCAACTCCATTCTGTATTTCTGAATGAAGTAGGCTCATATTTTTACTACAAGAAACAATGCATACTTTATACATCAAAACTGTATTTAGCTGTAACACACTAATACTGGTATCAGCTTATGCCTCCCATATCCCATTAATCCATTATTCCCTTGCTACTTCTGATGTATGTCTATTCACTGTCTTCTCAGAATCACCCCTTCACAAAATAGAGCTGGATGAGAAATATGTGCATGTAAATACCACTTTCACACACTGCTGTATGATTTGCACATGCAAATATGGGTACATTACATACAACAAGAATTTTCACAAAGCAAATGCTTTGCATTTCTGAAGCTTCTGAATCCAAGTGCATATGGGAATTTCTTGAAGTGTTGCTATGGCTTTATACTTTCTGTTTATTATTCTGGCCTATCATGACTCCACACACAAGGATTTGCTGCTTTCTGGATGAATTCTTACTGCTTTTGAGATGATGTAATGTGACAAAAAATACTATAGTTCATCCTGAAGCCCAGACAGTTAATTACCTTGAGCTTACTGCCATCCAGCTGAAGGAGATGCTCCCCATTAATGTTCTGGGCACTGAATTCAGAAACATACTGTTCAAGGTTCAGGCTCATCAACCAGTGGGACACCTGCTGCACACTCCACTCGTGAACAGCACGACTCTGACACAGACTGTGCTTTGGAGACTGTCCATCGTCAAGGATCTGTGACAAAAATGTTCCACATTATTATTAAAGGGTAACACAGATGAGTAACAACATTTTTCTGCACAAATCATCAGCATCAGAGCACAGGCATCTGGACTATCTTTGCACTACAATAATAACGATTTCACACTGCTATATTACGTCTCTATCTAACCAGACACCTAAGAATGAATCATAAAATCAAAATAAACTATAGAATCATAGAAGAAAAAGAAACTGGCATTCCTTTAAACCCAAGCAGGAACTGAAATGGCCAGGTGGCACAATTCAAACCATGTATGCTCCCATTCCCTCACAAGATTTTTTCCTTCAAATTAGCAGATTTCTAAAGGATGCAATGAATTTTGCATTCCACTTCCTGGGCTCATTCAGAGATCTTTATTATTTGTTTAAGCTTTTAAAAAAATATCAGGGGAAAATAAAACCCTCAGAAAATCACTCTAAGAATTCAAAGTGATGATATCAAACAGCTAGCAAGACTGATACAGTCTGTGGAAGAAGACTTACGAGCTGACACAGAGGAGTGGTACGGAACACACAGGGATCCCACAGCCCTGGCCCTGCTCTCACCATGTTGTGCTGCTGTGGCTGAGAGCACAAACCCCATCAAAAAGGGCAAGTGTGGCATCAACTGCTGGAGCAGACCCATGTCACTGCTCTGCCACTTTTTTCCACCCATGGGTATGCCAGTGGGGCCTGAAACAAAAGCTATTCTGTCCTGGCTGTAGTCAGCAAAGCAGCTGCTACAGGCTGCAGCAGCTGTCTGCTGTTAGAGCAGCTTTTACATTAGGTTAGATGATGCTGGGAGCTCTCTCAGTTTCTGGCTGTCCAGTTGTCAGGGCTGGACACTATCATTTTCTTCTGCTATTGCCAGCATGAGCTCAGCACAGCTGATGCCTGGTCTGGTTGATTTGCTTTGACACTGACCCGCCTCCTGCTTCCAGCATACCACAAAAACTGCAGTTTGCTGTGGCCTTGAAAACTCTCAGCAACAACGAGAGGGCAACTAAAGACAAGGAAAGAGGAGCCAGTGACATCTGTGTGTTCTGTGCCAGCAAGCGTGTTTGCCACACACCACCACAAGACAAGAAATGTGACTCTGCAAAAGAGACAGTACGTTGGCACACAACGGTCACGCGAGTCACCACAACAGCATGTTAGTATCTCACCTCATCATCAATCATATCCAGGCTCTGAGTGAGGGAGCAACAAAGAAATGGGAAAGAAAAGCATTATAGAAACAAAATACCAAACACGTAACAGCATGTAAAAGTTCAGGCAACAGCAGCACCAAGGTTTGCAAACACATATGGCTACTTAAAACCAACAAGGTTTCTTTAAAAAGAATTATTTCCCAAAGCAAAGAGCTTATGTTGAAAGCTCACCACACACATGATTTGGCAGCTAAATCTGACACTTCAACAATGAAACCCTTCTAGAGTTCCTGATCTTGACACCCTAGAACTGGTGGGAACCTCTGAGACGGCTAGAATTTCCAAGAGCAAAAGCTCCTTAATTAGAGGAGAACCGACTGCAAGAACTGGGTTCCCTCCCCACCCTTCTATTTTTAATTTTTCTTTAAATGCTTTTGGGGCTGCCCAGGAAGCCAGAGCGAAGGAGTGCTCACAGCAATGCGTTGTGGAAGGCTGAGGAGCAGCACCAGCCTCCTCCCTGCCCAGGGTGGCCGGGGAGGTTTCCAGGGCAGCCCTTCTGGAGCTGAACATGCTGCCTCATCTGGAGGCAGCAATTTGGCACACAGCAGAGGATGGAGAAAACACAGTCATTTTTATGGACCTGCTCAGGCTTGGTATTTCAGAGGTAATAAAGAAAAGAGCTGAACACACAAAATGAAAGGATTTTCAAGCTTTTACTTCAATACCACTCAGAACAGGACATTGCCACAATCAAATACATAAGGGGAATTAAACATGGTAAGATAATGAAATACATTATCAAGATAGTACTAACACTAAATAAAGTGCAAGTGATGACTTTGCTATTTTCAGTCATTTACAGCACATGCAGACCTCTGTGCTGTCTCCTTTTGTTATAAATTTTTGCCCTTAATTACCTGCAGTAAAAGCAACCTCAAAAGAATGGCTGGGTTTGTAGACTTGCAGTTTGGGAAATAGAGTTGCATGGAACAGCTCTCATTCTTTAAACTCAAGTAAACCATGCAGGCAGTAAGAAAAATCCTACCTATCATTAAAACAACAACAAAAAAAATGGTATAGAAGGTATAGGTACTTCAAGTTCTCCCTCTCTAGTAAAAACAATTTGGCTCAAATCTCACGGAAAAAAAGTGAAGTTCTTATGAAGTGTTTGTAAAAGAACAAATGCAGAAGTTTCCTGACTCCACAGGATGTGCTGTCAGCTACTGTAAAATTCTACAGCCTTACCAACAGCTGAGTTACAAAACTAGTATCTTAAGAAGAGTATTTTCAATACATTATATTCAGCTCAAATATGTCACCAATTTACAGGTTAGGAATGCCTTTTTACTTTATCATTGTATGAAAAAACTGGTTTGGAATTATTGATTTCAAATCCACTGTGCAAAGCAAGCACAAAGAATGCAAAGTGGATCAAGACATACACATTATAATCAATACACACACATTCAGGTACAGTAACACACAATTACTGCATGTACAGATCATTCTACCAGGGTAGAAACTGGGGTAGGTGAAGGTGCCTTACATCTCAACTACATTTACCAAACTGTACTGTATGTTTGGTATATCAAAACTGTCCCAGGCCTAGTTTAGTGTATTTATATGTTTATCTCTATCTATGTCTGTATGTACATACTTAGAAATAATGTACTGGCAGGTGTGAGGATGGCCTAAGCATCTCTTAGGACACCAACTGCATTCCACTTCCCCATGACATCATCACAGGGCATTATTTTAAGTTTTTATTATATGAACAAGAAAAATCTTAATTTAGAAACCAAGATTAATTTTTGTCTCCAATCCTACTGCCTAAAACCTTTATTATTTGAGTAATCAAGCAAGATTCCATAGGAAAAAGAAAACAACTTTTTCCCAAATTAAACAATTTCATTTGCATACCTCATCTGATGACAGTGCTAAGGAGTGCGAGAAGCCTGGTGTTTTAGGTTCTGCTCCTAAACCACTCAAATCAGCTGAACTTGTGCTGCTGGGACTGAAATCATCATTGAATGTGAAATTCTGTGGAGAAAAAGAGGAGTAAGAATGAACAAATTATTGTTTAGATGCCATCTAAAAGGGAAATTTGCTTTCTGGCTTCCATGTTGGCATAGCTCAGGAGTGATTTCAATCATTTACCAAACCAATCACAATACACATGAGGAAGCCTAAGTTTTACAGTGTTACTATTTACAGGATGCACAGTATTTTTACCACTCTCTACTTCATGAAACACCTTTGCCAGCTTAATGCCTCATGAATCACAAAGGTGTCTAAAAGCAATTTCCAGACCTTAAGATGCTGGCTCTCATCCTGGAGCTAAATTACTGCTTCTGCAGGTTAATCACTAGCATTTGCTGTCCTACAAATACTTAGGAGAAGTGTAGCACAGGCAGTAGCACAAAGAATAGGACAGAGAATTAATGAACAGAGAGAAGTGAAAACTCCTATTGAAAGAGCAAGGAGAATATGCTGTGAATCCACTTCTGAGTCCCAAATATTCTCCTTGAAAAGTGAGAAAGGATCCTCCCTCCTTGCCTATGCCTTTAGAAAAAAAACTGAAACTGAAAGTAAAAGGTATCTTTGGATAGTGAATATTATTTACTGAACTAATAATCACTAAACAAACTCTGCTTTTTCTTAACAATACAATGAGACACATCACATCTTACAGCAAATAATAGCAAAAGCAGGCACATATTTTTCAGGAATACAACAAAATTGCCATTAGAATAAGACAAAAATTAACAAGCATTTCACACTAGAGGGAGAACAATGAAAAAAAAAATATTAAAGACACCACGATATTCCATTTAGCTTGAATACACACTTGACAATACAGAGACCTCTACTCTCCACTCAAACATCTAAATGAGTATTAAATCCAATTTATCTCTGACCTTCACTTTAGAAACTGAAACAACAGAAACAACATAAAAAAAGTTATCCTTCTATCTGACCCCCTCAAATACTTGACCTGTCTTTCCTGAAAATAGGAAGACTTCCAAAAATATCATGTGTTGGTCCTCTTAGTTTTGCTGGAAATCCAACTAAATATTGGTAGCATGCTGTGCTTTGAGAGCCTGAATAGCAGTACAGACACTCTTAATTTAAGAGCCTGTGAACTTTACAGAGAACATAAGAATATTTTTGTGATAATTTTTCTCTCACCTACGTTTAGAATTCCTGTTCTGTTTTTCCCAGCTCTTTATAGAGGAGAAGAAAATCTGAGCAGCTTCCTTAGCTGCTTCCTTAGCCCACACAGCGTTCTTAGGCCAGGAGTTCAACAGCTCTACCTCCTGTTGTGTGAAAAACATATTTTTCTTTTTTAAGCACTCTGATTTTTCTTTCACCTCTATTTTCTGCAAGCTTTAGCTTTACAATGATTTTAATTTTCAAATTTAATTTTCTACAGCAAAACCACAAGATAGCCAAGGCCTGGTAATAATTAGGATAGTCCCCACAAACTCAGCCTAATACTATCTAAAAGGGTGTGCTTTTCCCTCTATTTGAAAACTGCTTTTAAACAATGTTTGCTTAAATACATAAATGGGATTTACAGGTCTAAATTTCATTTTCCCTAAAAGAGAAGAGGTAAGCAAATAATTTATGTTCAGAGATTTTACTGGTGGTCTTCTCTATCAATCTGATTTGGGCTGCTGTAAGCCTTGTGTTGCTCTCCCTGCCAGGTAACACAAGAACAGATATGACCTTGCACAGCAAAGAGCACAGCAGAAGTAATGCATCACCAACTTTTGGCATCAAAGAAGTATGAAATGCCTGTGGAAACTGCTATTATGAACATGCATTTGGTGGTAGAAGACAGAGAAATGAGATTTCTGATTCATATTCCTATACGAAGTTGAGAACCGTATCTGCTTCTTTTACCAAATATAAAAAATCAACTGCTGTAAGTCACAAGAAGTTACAGGCAAAGAAATATTTTCCAGAAGTGAAAACAAACATGAGAAAGCTAAGTATAATATTATAAATAAGGGTTATTTAAGGAATTGTCATGCTGAAACATTCATGCACATAGAAAGGAATCACACAGATGTATTAAATTGCAATATTTCATATTTACAGTTCAAGCATCTTCATACAGAGAATTAAATCCAACATCCAGCATGCATGACAAACAGATTTCATTACTGGGGGAAAAAAGGCAGATGACAGCATACAGCATTTCTTCGCTTGCAAACACCTCATTTGAACATGGGTATTCCCACTACCAGTCCTGAAGAATGAAGAAAAGATCTATAACTGAATACACAAATCTAGCATTTGTTCAGTGGCTCCAAATGCTAATTTCCACTTGCTTTTGTTATGGTACAGCACACCACAGTTAGTTTACTGGAGTAATGTACATTAAGACAGAGTAAAAAAGGTAGAACAGGGAATGGTACAATGACGGAGATGCTCTGTTCGGATGGGCTGTTACCGTACAATGAACACCATGCACTGTTTATTGCAGTAGTCACATATTGGCCTGTTCTTTTTTCCAGAATCACAAAGCCAATTATGCTACTCAACACAGTGGGAATAAGGTAGTTTTTATTTTCTACCTTCGACCCTTTTTTAGCTGGGCTTAAATTTTCAGAGGAAGGTTCGGTTGAGCTGGTAGGCGACGGCAGGTTGCTGGAAGAATTGGATCCCTTGCCGCTCTCTCCATACCATGTGAATGGTACACAGTGTGGGAGAGAGGAGGATCGCTCTGCTAAAGATTTAGTGTTTGCTGGCTTCTGCAGCATCTCTCTGACAGTCCTGTTTAAGAGAAAGGAGCAGGAATATGCATTAGATTATAAAAGAAGGGGAAACAAAATGCCACCGAGGCAGTTAATTGTAAGGAGTGACATTCCCTGTAGCTGTGACTAAAGAACTGAGTGGCATGCAGCTGGTAGGGGCATGCCTGAAATATCTCCTTCAGCAAAAGAAAAAAAGCATGTTCTTTTGATTCTCTTTCTAACTCAAGCTTTCTTAAGACAACATACACCCAGCAAATGGAGACAGATGCCAGCTGAAAATGCCTATACTCCCACTGTTCGGATGAGAACCAGCTCCTGTCAAGAAGCCACACGTTGTATTTGTGCATTTCTGAGCCCCAGTGGTGTCTCAGCATGGTTAAATCATTAGACTCAGCACTGACCCAAGTGGGCCCTGGTTCCCAGAGAAGATCTGGCTTGGATTTTGAGTACAGGCAGAATGAGTCAGATGTAGCTGTATCCATCTATGGAGATGTTCCTTTGCTACAACAGCTAAATACACATGAAGTACTATTATCTTGCTTTTAAATTAATTAAATATTAAGAATATTGATGGAGAAAAATGAAAGAAACACCTATGGGACTTTATCAGATTCTCTCTTTGTAATAACAAAGATTGCAGTAAACAAGTCAAAGGTAATGTCTAATTATGCCTATAGTGATATGCCTAAATTTTATTTCCTTATACATAAGGCATATATATATAATATAGCATTAGTACAGTACATAAATTAAAAAGAATTATGCAAAGTGTCTGCTTCCAAGAATTTATGCATGTGTCATAGAACCATATTATTTACATCAACATATATATTATTCAGAGCAATAAAATCCCACTGTTCTTAGCAGCCATGTGTAAATGGGGTGTAGGTACATCTACCTCAACATCTACCTTCTGGACAGCTTCTAAATCATTATTAACATAATAGACCACATATTGTTTGAAACCTCTTTTCTGTATGGATGAAAGGGAGGCTGTCAAAGGACCCCCACCTATGGAAGCAGAAGGACAATCCATTTAGCATTTAGCAACTAAATACTCTATTTAGCAACTAAAAGAAAGGTGGATGCATCTGACCCAGTCCTTTACTTCCCTCTCACCATCTTTTCTTGCTTGAACATATAAAGTAAACACAAATGTTGTGGCCCAAATCCCCTAACTTCAGGCAAAGAAATACATGCTCCTTACTTAAATGGGGTGTTTTTTCATATCTGCAGCATTAGTGGCTGTTTCAGGAAATGATTTGGGATTTTATTTACACATCTTGAGTGCTATTTTCTGGAAATGGCAAAATACTGCATGTAACACTCATCTAACAACATGATTAATTCTACATCAATCAGTTGTTGTAATGGAAATAATTGTAACAGGATACTGTCTTTTCATTATCTTCCTTCTTTCAAAGAGCTTATACAGCTTTGGACTTGTAGAGAGAACATCATCACATTTCTTGTGAGACAAATGCTTTGGAGTTAGCAATAAAAGAAATGACAACGCCAGTTTAAAAAGTTATGCTAAAACAGCTACACTCCAATTAACAGAGGTCAAGTAAGAATAAAAAAGCTCACATATTTCAGCTTTGAAAGCAGTATTAAACTCTGCTTTTAGCAAATGTAATTGGGATACTGAACTGTATTACAGAAATATTAAGAAACAACACAAAGAACTGATTTATCACATGGACTAACAAGCAACTGATCTCTACACTGAGATCTGCTCTCTCTAAGGAAGACACCTGTGAGATCTCACAAACATCTGCAACATCCTGTATTGGCATAAGGGTCATTCAAGGTCTTAGAAACAAGTACACATTCACTTCCCCCACCCTATGGCTTGGTATCTAAATGGTGCATAGTGTCTAACACCCTGCTAAGGGCAATAGCTGCCTCACAGCCACATAAAGTGCAGAGATTTGGCTTTAAGAAAGCTCTCCCTGTCACTAGGGGAACCCAGCAGTGAGTATCACTGACTCCATGTCAGCTGTGAGCAGCCGCACTGGGACAGGTTTTCTGACACCAGCAGAGAGGTGATGACTGCTGCCTAAGATCACTGAAGATCCTGCCAGATATTTGCAGAATACAAATGTACAAATGTATGCTGAGACAGAACACTGCACTTCAGCACAGTGTGCCTGAGGGACTAAGGAAGGTTTCTTTTGCTTTTCTGATTTTATGCAGCTACACAATGTACTTGTCACTGGGTCTGCACATACCAGACTGTCAGCAGAACTGCACAATAGCTACATACTGATTTTCCACCACAATGTTTTTTGAATAGCATTCAAACTCTGCTTTCTCCCAACAGCTCTTTTATCATGTTTTTTGCATTGTTTTATGTGCAGAGTTTTGGAATTGCTATGTTCTTTCTAGACTTTTGGAACACATTAAGTTTGCTTAGCCCTCCTGACTTTATTTTGCCTTTCATACCTGGAACCAGGTATCATGCTGTGATCTTGTCACACTCATAGGTATGTAAGGAGAGCCTTCAGTAAAAATCTACACTAGCTTTTGCAGAGATTGCCTCCTGTCATTGTGAACATTCATTTATTTATTCAGAATTCTGATGCTGGTGATGTTGCATTATCAGATCTCACAATTCTTTGCCTGAAAGTTGTTGATGTGACATGCAGTCAGCATTTTTCCTATTTTTCAACTTAAGATGTTTATCTTCAGAAAGAAAAACCCTCCTGAAAGCATTCCTAGTGTGGGTGCTGCAAAGCTGCAGTGACCAGCTGCTGCTCAGCCTCACTTGGGGGGGCTTAAAAAAAAAATAGGTTGAATTGTGTCAAGGTTTCTGGTTCATGGACATTATTAACTGACTGAGTGCATCTTGTAGGGCTGCTCTGAAAATCTATTTCTGCAAATCCCATTAGTGGATGCAACAGCAGCAGTTGGATTTGATGATTCTTGCAAGTCACTGCCAGCTTGACAAATTTTATGACTGTATGACATTATAAACCTCCAAATATCTTTAGATTATATGTCAGTCTTTTGTGAGCCAAGAAATCTAGGTTTGTAGGCTCAGGTTATCTCAAAGCTTAACACTTATTTATCAAGTCAGTAGGACTGTTAATATTCCATCTGCTAGGATGATTAGGTTTTTCCAATACTTCTGGCACACAATTTTTTGCATCCCCAGTCTCACCCATACCTACTGCCACAGGCCACCCTAATAGCTTCTTTCTCCTTCCTCTTCTTGC
The DNA here is from genome assembly GCF_027477595.1 of Haemorhous mexicanus. Lineage (NCBI taxonomy): Eukaryota > Metazoa > Chordata > Aves > Passeriformes > Fringillidae > Haemorhous > Haemorhous mexicanus. The sequence continues at coordinate 24,788,869 of NC_082341.1, read as the reverse complement.
CCTTGCTTGAACTCCTTCTCAAGGGAGCCCTATAAGAATATGAGAAAACATCAGGAAACATCTCCGAAATTTTACTTCCAATCCTTTTAATGAAGAAGAAAATGTATTTTAAATTTAAAAAATGCTTACCCAAGATCTGCAAGTTTTCTCTTTAGTTTTTCTGTATGCCCTATACTAGGGCTAGTTGTTCTTGCTGCCTGAGCACTTGTGGCACCATCTAGGATACATTTGTACATGGAAGAATGTATATTATTAATTTTAATTGGTACTTTCCATCCAGAACACTTTGTGTATCTTTTCATAATTACATACCCATACATGTACATGTGTGTAAGTAAACAATTTAATTAGGGAAATTCTCATTTTTAGGAAGATGGTGTGAACAGGATTAAAAATAAATAATTTCAGAATTCAAAAATACGCAAAAATTTTAATTAAAGAACACCAAAATTTAATATTAATTGAGTTTGATGACTATGTAATAAATTGAACAACAGAAAATATTTATAGGCAAACATTCCAGTGAATCAATTTTTAAATTCAGCTGCACTTTGCTTATGTTTCTTTTTAAAGAATTCATTTAGTATGTATGCTTTACTTCCAAAATGACTCCTAAAATTCTGTTTTCAATTTTGGAGCCCAGGGTACCTTTTATGATGGACATGCTATGAAATAGTTAATCAGTTTAGCCCAAACATCTTTGTTAAACTGAACATGTAACCTAAAAATCTAACCATTCTAAATTTAAAAACAAACAATAACCCTCCCCAAAACCTAAATATAGCTCAGTTAATAAATCTGCCTTGAGGCATCTATCAATTTTTGATCTCTTCTACCAATGCTATTAAATCCTAAAGAGGAAACAGGCTGCAGTACCTATAAAGCCAAAACAATGAACCTGAGTCTGGCAAACATCCTGTGAAATCTATACTAAAACTAAAAGAAAACACACTACTGTGTGTTTAAAAATTCAGACACTGTGACTCAAACATAAAGAGTGTTCCCAAATACCCTAGAGGAAGCAAAGGAAGGTCAGTCATTCATGTCACTTGTGGTTTTGTGGCTTTTGCAACGTGACCTCAGACATACACAGCTTCTAACTGGAAGGACTGCTGGGTTTGTGGATTTCTCCTAGTGTTGCTGACTTTAATTGAACTCTCAAAATTAACCCCAAGCACCACAGCACTATCACAGGACAGTCAACTACGTGTACAGAATTTTGTCTGTTGCTTTTTAGATAATATTTGCCCAAGTTTTCATTTGAGCAAAAAATTTAATGCGCAATTAATTGGTTAAATCTTCTGAAAAGTAGGAAAAAAAGCCTTTTGGAATACCCACACTAAAAGCCATATTGTTTTCACAAGTCCTTATGTTAAAAAAAATCAACTTCAAGAACAACTAACAAGCAATCTCATTCCAAAAAAGAAAACAAAAGAAAGCAATATGAAGAATGACAAAAGCAAGATGAAGTCTCTGAAGAAAAAATGCATTCGCCAAGGAGTCAGAGGAGAACTTTAGGCAATGCACACTCTGCATCAACCCTACACTGTGCACACTTCTTTCCTGTTTCCTTTAACAGTCTCTCTTTCATCTTTAATGCACACTTTTCATTTAAGCACTGCCAAACTTGTCACAAGAATTAAAACTTGCAACATTTATTTTCACACTAGCTATTAACAGGCAAGTGGGGAAAATGGCTTTCAGAGCAAGGGGTAGTGGGCTTTTTTGAGGAATTTCTTACTGGAAGTAGAGAAATTATAAAGTACAGTGGTTTTGTGTTGGGCAAATAATTCAAGCATTTAGTAGATGGATGTTTTGCTGCTGTAGTAGGAAAAAAAAGCCTGGAGAGCTTAGTTGGAATACACAGCAGCTACCTGGAATGGCAAATCACTGTTCAAGCTCTTATATCCCTACAATCCCCCTCCCACACAGCTGGGGCCTGCCAGGGCCCTTTAAATAATGATGACTTGCTGAGGAAAATATTTGTGCTGGCTGTGGGACATAGTTAGGCTAGGTCTCAAAACCAGCTTCAGTGACATGTGGATCTGAACCTACAGGGTCTTGCATGCAGGAATTACTCAATGCTTGCACATGGCAGTGACCAAGCACCAGAGGCACAGCTGCCCTGCCTGGGCAGGACTTTGGCCACCCTGCTCGGGTGCATCTTCCCCGGCTCCTTGAAGATCTTCAGAGAAGGTATGAGAAAGCTGGTTTCTCAGAATAAATCACACAAAAGCTGTTTAATGCATCACCTCCAGTTGAAAGCTGCAGTAAAGTGTGGCTGATGGATGTGGAAGACCCTAGACCTCAGTGCCATGGGCACACAGCACTGGCAGCAGCCTCACGTCAGTGAGCACTGCAGTATCAAAGGATGCTGCTGGTGCACAAACCAGGCAGAACTGAAGAAAATTAAGTCATCACATATACATGAAAAAGCTGTGGTTCTAAGCTCATCATTTTGCAATGAAACTAATCTCATGCCACCTCAGCCCTTCCCACAACACTGCACGATCTTGTAAGAAAAAGAAGAAAACACAAATGTGAGCTTGCTAGTGCTCACTTCTGCTATTGAGAGACTAACTTATGGCCACCTGTGTGTCCACAGAGGTGCTCTCTTTTCACCTCTAAAAAACCTCACCTGAACACATAAAACAAATGCAATGTCTTTTTTTTATTTTCTGAGCTGTACAAGTTTAACAGCCAAATTAACAATCATTTAAAGTAGCATTGCTGCAACACTTGTTGCCAAATAACTTGTTTCTTTTTTTGGTAGGACTTACTAAATATGATCTTTTCTACTTGAAATTATATTGCTCTGATTAATTCTAATGTATTACTCAGCAGAACCTAGACACACCCAAAAGCATTGGTTGTTTACTTAACAGTCACACTGAGGAAAGCATGACAGCAATATTTAGACAGAGATTGTTTTTCAAACCTAAAATGGAAAGTGTGACACAGTGGGTGGAATGCAATGCCCTATTCCTTGCACTACAAGGTTAGTTTCCACCAATTTTTTATCAAAGTATTTTTCATACATCAGTTGGAAATGCAGGATTTAGGACTTCCCTGACAAACCAATCACACATTCAAGCTGAATTTCTAAAGTCAATCTAAACAATCCTAGGTTCACAGCCTTATTTTTACTTGCAAAACTCAGATATTGAATTTAACTTGGAATTCTTAACAATTTAACTTAGATACAACTAGCCATTTCCAAACTCATGTAAAAATTCTTGCAATATATTAATCTCTCCTAAATTTAGTAGTTTCATAATGCTGTCTTTTATGAACCTGTGTGAAAGCCCAGTATAAAGATGAGGAAGAAACAGGGTTTAAATCAGTAGCAAGTCAGACACACAAACATAAATCTTCAATAAATTTCTATTTTCAGTTAATTCAAGCAAGCCAAAGTCTGTTATAAACCTTTCTAGACTTAGTCCTGCAGACCTCACTGATGAACAATTTTCTATTACGTATTTTAACTTATGTGACAGTCTCAGAATGCAAGGTGCATTGCTAAGAATGCTGAAGTGGTGTCCAATGTTAATTCTGACTTTGAAATGCACCTGAAAAGAACAGCTCAGTGTTCAGTGACAGATCATATTGTTAATTCTTATAATAAACTGGCATCTGAGACATACACCTGAGCCACATATGATTGCACCCTGTTTTATCCACCTAGCCTTTCAAGAGTCTCAATCAAATTAGTAAAAATGAGGCTAATCTCTGCAAGACATTATTTTTTTTCTGTAAATGAAAAATCTCCACTAACCTCTCATTAAACCTAGACTTTGCTTCCTCTCAGCAATTAAAAGCTACAATCTGCTGTTCCTGCTTTACACTCCTTTCCACACCCTCCAAAAGAATCATCTAGCAATGCCAAAATCACATTATTTGAGTAAGTACACTGTGTTAAGCATGTTTCTAAAATGGAGGTGACCCAAGGTCAAATAATGTGTTTTTTTTTTTTAAAAAAAACACAATACAACATTTTCTTAAGGGCAATTTCCCCCTGTTTTTTTCAGTGAGTTCCAAGAAAGCCTGAAAAAAACAAAGTAAGCAGTTCCCTATCCCATTTTAAACTTTGTCCTTGTCTTATACCATCATACAACATAATTTTAAAGTTTTTGACTTCCAGCTAAGCAAAAGAGATTACAAGATGATGACCTTCTAGTTGCTAAGGTACTACTGCACAACAAAAGGCAATAAAGTAGATAGCTGTTAAGTGAGCAAAATGATGCATCAATTTATTGCAAAAGAAACAGTAATACCTTTATCCTGTAAAATATTCCTGCCAGCTGGGTGATGCAAAGGAGATGCTTCAGAGCTGTGCCCAGATTTTGAAGGAGAGGAAAGTGGAGTGTCTCCCTGAGCATGTGGGGAAAGGACACCTCCTTTGTGGTGCTGTTCTTCTTCTTGGTTTTCAGTTAGGTTGTCAAGTGAGATTGCTGCACTGCTAGCCACGGGGGAGAGGGAGGAAGCACCAGAATCTGATGCTGGTGAGGATGCTCTCATGCATAAGGGCAGTGGTGATTTTGAAATGTGCATGGGACTACTGTAACTGTGTGATGGCTGTTGGTATAAGAGATTATAAAGCAGGTTATACCACTTAGTAAGCAAACAGAGCAAGATTTACTTTGAACATGCAATTATTTTATTCATTATTTAGCTTTCTATTTGTATGAAATGCTGTAGCAGTTCAAGACATTACCCTTTGATGTTGTTTATTGGTACAACACAGTGTTGTTTATTGGTATCTGCTTTCAGATGAAGTCAGAATAGGACAAAACAATTCGTAAATATTGTATCAATTGTGGTAACAAATTAACAAATAAAGAAATGCACAATTCAAGCTCCTTTCACCTCCTGCATAAATGAAAAGACCCGCTCTGCGTTATAAAGCACATGTAAATCAAAAAGACCAGGATTCCAGTTAAAACACAACAGACCCCAAAAAACAGATGTGCTGACTCAAAAGGAGACTGGACCTGCACATCACTCAAGTACATTCACAGCAGACCGGCCACAGAGGAATAAATACTGCCTGTGCTACAATGGAAGGATAAAGACAGAGGATGAACTGACTCAGAGGGGCAATCTAGCACTCCACAGGAAGCTGGAAAGAGAGGGGAGACCTTCTCACCTTTCGCTCCAGGCTGTCCTCGCCATCAGTTGAACTGATGCTATCATAGAGCCGCGTTCTGGAAGGCCTCTGCCGCTTGTTCTTCACCGAGAGCTGAGCTCGAGTCTTCAGTGCTTTGGAGTCCAGCCTCTCTGTTTCTGGAACTGCTTCATTGAAATCTGTATGGAAATGTGATTTGAAACTGTTTAACAGAAGTATCTTTCATTACTTTTTCCTAAGAAAAGGAACTGGACAAAAAACTGCAAGAACATGCACTTTCCATAGAATCATAGAATAATTTAGGTGTCACGGTTTGACCCTGGCGCAATGCCAGTGCCCCCATGAAAATACTTTCTCCCTGGTGTCTACTGTGAGATGTGATCAGAAATAGAGCAAAGCAGGCTCCAGCTTAGGAATAAAGGGGAGAAAAAACTTTATTAACCTACAACTATATTTAAAAAGAAAGACACACAGAACTCAGAATGAAAACCTTCCAAAAACATTGCTCCCCCTCCCACCAAACTCCCAATACATCACAGTAGGACAAAACCTTGGATTCTCAATTCAGTTACCACCCCTCCCGTCACTAACTCTCAGTCCATCACTACCCTTCAGATAATCAATTCTCAGTTCATCAAGAAGAGAGGAGTCCCTCTTGCACCATAGGCTTCTCCTGGAAACAGTTGAAACCTCTTGTGTTTCCATGTCACACGTGGCACCACCTGGAGAACATATGCCATCGTGACATCTTCCTTCCATGTCCAGTGCTCTCACCACTGTGTATGGACCAGAGCTGCTTCTAGGGTTTTCCTTTTAAGGGTGCTTTGCCCAGTTCCAAAAAGAGCACAGTCTCTCACTTTCAGGACACCTGTCCCCGCCAAATTTCATCCCCTGGGGCCGAGGGGTCTCAAGAACAGAGACCTTCTTCTCCTTCACTGTAGATCGAGGGCACCACCACCCTCCTCACCCGTCATCTCTGTTCATGCCACTCCTTCACATCACATTACTGCATTCTCTTGGCTCCCAGCCATTGCTTCCCCCTAAATGCAGTCTCTGCCTCACAGGAAAAATGGTTCTGTCCATGGCTATACAAGAAAAGTCCAGCCAAAGGCCACTCCATCACCTCCTCCCACCTAGGATTCTTCTCAACTTCTCTCGGACATCTTTCACTTGCACAAACTTACATCACACTTGCCCATTTCCTGCTATTCCATCTCTATCTCTCTCCTCATTCAGCTCCAGGAGGACCAGCATTTGTAAGGTTTCCATCACCCCAGAAAAGGGTTAAAATATCAGGCTCTGCCTGTCCAGAACTCCCACAGTGCCCTGCCTGGCAGGTTCTTGCTGCCCCCCCCTTCTCCTTCCCACACATGATATCGAATTTCAAGGTGGCACAAGCTCTCTCCCTCTGTCTCTGGGGGGCTGTCCAAAGCCTCTCAGTGCTCTTCCACCCTTCCATCCTGCAGGGCCCTTCCCCTCCCTTCTCTGTCCAAGGCCCCAGCCTACCTCCTCTGGCCGAATGGCTTCCCCTCCACGGCCCAGCCCGCAGCTGGGCAGGGGAGCTCTGACCTCCTTCAGGGAGGAACCCAAGAGAGCTTCCCCCTGGGAATTCTCTGCTTTTAACCCCCTGTGTACTCAGAGGTGTATCCACATCCTCAGTGGCCATACCAGGTGCCAATATTCAAATCTGAGCACCTATTGCTTTGACCACAGCCTCTCAAACCAGGACAAGGTTAGAAAAAACACATTTTACTTGTACCTGTTCCTTCATAACTCCTGTAGTACCCTCAGAAAAAGTTATTTGCATAAACAAGTTTATCTGTACAGATTCAGCAAGGACATACAAAGAGCCAACTGCAGATATTTAAGAATTCAATGAAGTATTCCCACTGTTACACAGATGACCACACAAACCCAGCTGTACCAGCCCCGAAAGTAGATCCACTCAGACCCCCTCAGAGGGAGTTACATGTGCTTGGCCTGCAGGGAGTTCTCCACCAGGGCATAAAGATCATTGTGTGATACATGAAAACTGGAGAACTATTTAACATAAAAGAACAGAACAATGAAATCATCTTACTTGCCTGGCTTCAAAGACACCTGATTCCTGAATGTCTCATGAGCAAAGTATACTGAACACTTCATATATGACTTGCCTCGACAGCTAAAACTAAGATAGCTGTACTTGTCTTAGCTATCAACCATCTACTCAAACGAAATTTGAATATTGCAGCAGATTTAACATTTTACAAGGCTGAAGTGACTAAGACTAAAAATATTTTTAAAGGTATTTTTGTATTTAATACTAAAAAAATAATATATTCTTATGGTTTTAGCAATTTTTCTTCAACCCTCACAGTAAAACCCAAACCATAATCCATTCGACACATTTACTTGCCTATATACTGCATTCAGAATACACTAATTAATTAAAATCTGATCTTACAGATATTTTTGCTTTTCTTCTATGTGTTAGAGTTAAATTTTAATTCACATGATACTCCAGAATAATTAGCATTGTCTGACTTGCAATGATGCTTCTGACCTAAGTACTCCACAGGAAAACTACAGATGGTTATTATAGCTTGAACTGCTTGTATTTTTTCTTTCAGGTGTACAGACTTCTATATATCCCTTTGTTTTACTGCTGAAATTATGCAAACTATAAACACAGGACTGCAAATGGTATTTACAGAAGTGCTCATACCGGCCTTCTTCAAGCAGAAGACCATCTGCACCTGGAGCTTCCTACTTCCTCCTCCCCATCCTGCCCTGCTTTGTTGCAGTGGAACTGGGCTGCTGTCAGATGGTCTCTGTCCCAGCCACACGTGCTGCCACCCCCAGTCCCAGCTCTCTCTTCTGCACATACTGGCTGACCCTCACAGCTCCCAGCACAAACCCACAACCTCACATGATGCTGCAGTAACCTCCCAACCCACTGGGGTGTCTGGAAAATCTCTCACATAAAAGTCATAACAGTTCTTATTTCACTCCCAGAGTCAATGTAATGAGACTTTCTTTCACCAGACATTCAACCACTTGACTCCAACGTTCTTCCATCTGAACTATTTCAGTACCACTGTGAAGCAGGAAAGAGCTCGCCTGTACTCCCACTGTTTTTCCATTAGACAGGCTGACAGAATTTAAAATCTCCTTCTGTGAACTGATGCATCCTTGGGTATCCAAAGACACCCAGAAAGCAGAGACACAAAGTGGCTTGAATGGGAGCTTGCACAGACATGTCAAAGTCTTGAACTGCCAAGTTGGCCTCAGCACTGAACTTTAGATTTCAAACCCCTGACTCCTGCCAGTAAACAGCTTGATTGTCTACTGCAGACACAGCTCATGATCACTAAACCAGAAAGCTACAATGCACTGCTGGGCTTAGAATAAACCATGTATTTGTAAAGGAAATGCAATCCATAGTCTGGTATTCCCTGGCAAAGCAAAGGAAGAATTATGTGGGCCATGGTAGTTTTGGTTCTCTCTTTTTAACTTGCACTGATGTTACTGGCAGCCCCTTAAGCTCAGTGTGAGGTTATGTTACAGCCTGAGGAGTCGTGCAGTCCTGGCAGGATGCTGAACACGGCCAGAGCACTGTGCAGTGTCAGGAACAGTTACACTCAAATGTTTGCAACCACCAGGCTGCATCCACTGCTCCTTCCCAAGTCCCCAACCATGCAAGAATGTAATAAAACCTCACACTGAAACAAAAACATACTCGATACAATTTTAATAAAAACATTGTATTTTTTCACACTCTAACTTTTTGATGGAAAACAGACCTGCAAACCTCTGGACAAAATTCTGGGATGTGGCTGTCCACATGCAGCACTAGCCAGGAACCTAATGCAGAGGCTTGATCAAGAAGCATGTGTCATGCTTGCCAAACATGAGCCAGAAAAGAGACTGGAGCACCTGTGTGAATGTCACAAAGGCAGTGTGCACAACCCACAGCACCAGAGGGACTCTACTCACCTCCAGCTGTCCATCGGGGACAACTCCCCTGCCCTTTACAGCTCCTCTGCAAACACCCATGGGTTGATGGCAAGTTCTTTTCTTAAAAGGTTTCAACAAGAATGATACAGAGACATAGGCTCTTTGCAGAGCAAGTGTCACTACTTCAGAGTCTGATACAGACCTCAGAAACTGACACAGAATTTACTGGAAAAGGTATATGGAAGTCAAAGAGTTCTGCAGCACATTTAAAGATATACTTATTTTTAAAAATGAAGGGTTTTTTTCCCTCTTGTTCAAACAACAAATGTAGCCTGGAATCTAAGGTCTAACTATACAGCTTCTGTTTTCAAAAAATCATTGCTGATTACCAATTTTTTCCTAGCAAATAATTTGTGTTTCTATTTATATGGTTAAACTTGGGTGTTTAAATTCAGAGATCATCTAGTCTAACACTCAGAAATAATTAACACTGGTAACATTTCTCCAGGAGAACATTTTTGGAATGAAAAAAGGCAACTCTTAGAAAATTTTCATGCAAATGCATTAATTAAAAACCATAATTTTGAAGCACTGACTTGAAGATTTTTAATACTGTACTAAGAACTCTCAACTTTTTAGAATGAATTTTACAATTTTTCTTTTTTTTTTTTTACATGCAGAAATTCCCAGATTTTAGCTCTTGAGCCATAGATGTGTGTTGACACTGTTACAACAGTACATGTAAGCATCATTTTTCTGAGTCAACATAATTTCTTCTCCTGAAACAAACTACGAGAAGGATTTGTGTTAACAGCACTGCTAAGTATTATAAGTTTTATAACACTTACTGAGTCTCTATGGCAGAAATACAGACTTTCTTGTCATCCTGGGAGCTTTTCTGAACTTCAGATATTTCATTAAAATTAACACTTGACAGAAAAAAACACGCCTGTGAAGATTTGTGGAAACCAACTGCACAAGGTCTGCATATCACCTAATACCATTTCAGCAGGACTAGCTCTTTTTTATACACATACCTTGTTAAAAATATAATTCATATTGATTTGTTTGCAAGGTAATACTGTTGGTGTCCACACTTGAAATGACTGCTAAAATATCAATATTAATAAAACACCTCTGTGCTTGCTAGAAATGAATTTATTTCATAATGTATTGCTTTTTTTTTTTTCAACAGAGAAATGAATAATGTTACAGCTTCTAGGAATCCTGGGCTTCATCAAAAGCAGGGTGCCACCTCAAAGGAGGTGATTCTGCCCCTCTGCTCTCATGAGACCCCACCTGGAGTGCTGCATCCAGCTCTGGGACTCGAGCCTAAGAAGGACATGGAACTGTTGGATCAAGTCCAGAGGAAGACCATGATGTTGATAAGGGGACAGGAGCACCTCCCCATGAAGACAGGCTGAGAAAGCTGGGGCTGTTCAGCCTGGAAAAGAGAAAGTTGTGCAGAGACCTCAGAGCAACCTCCCAGCATCTGAAGGGGCCCTACACGGAAGGCAGAGAGGGACTCTGTGTCAGGAACTGTAGTGACAGGACAAGGAGTAATGGCTCACGCTGAAAGAAGGGACATTTAGGTTGGAAATGTGGAAGGAATTCTTTACTGTGAGGGTGGTGAGACACTGGAACAGGCTGCCCAGAGAGACTGTGGCTGCCCCATCCATGCGGTGGAGGCAGCTTTGTGCTCAAGGCCAGGTTGGAGGCAGCTTTGAGCAACCTGGTCCAGTGAAAGGTGTCCCTGCCCATGGCAGGGGGATTGGAACTAAATGATCTTTAAGGTACTTCCAACCCAAACCATTCTATGATTCTGTGGTTCATAGGAGTTATGGTTTGGTTCAAACAAACCTTGATTTAAGCCATCCAGGCAGGTCACTTGCTTAGTATCTAGATTTTCCACTGGATCTCCTCTAGAAACTTCTCCAAAAGATGTCTGCCTTTCAAAAATGTTGTTGTTATTGTTAACCTGGCTCCCATTTTGCTTCATTAACCTGAAAACTTCTGCTTCCAAGTCTTGTATCTGAAAGAAACACAACGCAATATTACCAAAAATATTCACCCCAATACACCCTTCCCATTAGAGATGCTGTTTTTCCAGAATATCACACAGAATTTTCTCATTCTTCGAATATAAGAGGAAATGCTACTCACACGAGCTTGTAAACCTTGAACCTCTACAAGGTGTGCTTTCTCCAAATCTTCTATTTTCTTGCGTTCAGCTTCCTGGCGTTTGATGAAGTCAAGTTCTCTTAGGGGAAAAAAATAAGATGTATTTGCTGTCATCAAAGCAAACAAGAGTGAAAAAATAAAAGTTTTGCTACTCATCAGAAAAATCTGTCCTTATCAAATAATTTATCACTCACTTAGTAAGAACTATGAAACTGCAATCAGAACAAAACCCTAAGCAATTAGTCTAAGTGAATATGCCAGGCAATAATATAAAACTGGCAAGAGCAACTTATCTGAAAAAAAAAATCTCAGTTCTTACTAATAATCAAAACAGTAAAATTGGTTTCTTTTCCTAATCTGTGTTTACAATAAAACCAATGTAGCTTAGTTTATGTTGCTCGATGTTGTAGGACATGGAGCAAAGTCTCTGTTTTACTAGAATATGACTGTTCCTTCACAGAATGGACAACCTGTAAGTTTGCAGACACAAACTGAATTTTCTAAAGGAAATATGTCACATCAGTTAAGGAGTCTGAAGTATTTAAAAACAACTGACTAGATAATTTACTAATATAAAGCAGAATGTCAATGGAAAGCTATCCAAACTCATTCTAGTGACTTGCCCTGTCTCTGTTTATTTTGAATATCAAAGAAGTTTGTGACGGAAAGCACACAGGACACAAACTAGTTTTGGAACAGTCACAAAATTCCAAAATAGGTAATGATATTTTGATAATCTAACCCCCTTATTTAAAGGGACGGGATATTCATTTCTGTAATCCCAGTTATCACTTGACATTGCTGTATGTCTTTGAGTTTTCCTCTTTAAATAAGTGTTTTTCAGCAGAAAATGAAAAAAGCTGCTGCTGCTGCAAAAAAAAAAAAAATAATGGGAATGGAAGCAGTTATAGAAATGTAAGATGTTATTATTCTTGCTAGCCACCAGGGAGAGGGGATCACATGAAACAGAGGGGGCTGAGAAATCGTCAGTTAGCTCAACTCAGCTCAAACATTCTTGGCATCTACAAGAAGAAGAAAAATTAAATGTAAAATGCAACAAAACAATACTTTTTTGATGTTACATTAGTACACAGCAGGAATGAATCCAGCTGATACAATACCCATATAAATTGCTGCAAACTTTGCTAATCAAATGCTTTACTGTGATCACTCTTAGTTGTTTGCAATTACATCAAGCTATCTCCTAATTCTGAAACATACCAACCTGAAATATTACAGACTAAGTCTTTATTTAGGTACAGCATGACTACAGCTTGAATACTAGCATTTTTCCATAATAGAAAGAGTCCATGCTCTTCATGAATAAAAAAGTGGAAAACAGTATTTACCTTACAGTGTTTAACAGTGGGTTTCATATTTCAAAATATATCACATACAAGTTTTCTAACTGGCCACTAAGTCATTTGGTGAGCCTGGTGTAGTTGCTTACTTTTGCTGAAAATCCTTGATTAATTTCTTTGCCTTGTTATATTTCTTCTCCAGAGCCTGATACTGGCTTTGTGTCTCCTTGAGGTGCTCATTCACTGTGTGACACAGGGTTTGTGCCTCAATCCAATAACTCTCTAATTTCATCATCCTTTCCTTATTCTCCTCAATGTTCTGCTGGAGTTGGGTCTTCTCCAATTCCCACCTCACCTTCTCATTCTCAGCAGCCTGCAGCTGAACAAAGGAGTGGAGATGCAGTCCATAAGAAGCTGCAAAGTGCAGCCTAATAGTTCAGGCTTAATTCAATCACAAATAGAGAGAATCAGTAAATCAGTAACTATGATAGAAATATGCTAGCAGTGGGAAGAGTGTTCCAGGACAAAGAAAACAGGCTGATACATGTATTATTCTTCCTCATAAAACCAAGCACAGTTTTTGCTCAGTGTTCCAGTGCAGCCTCCATGGTTCTCTGGGTTATACTAACCTATTTGACTGGCTGACATTTAAAAATGTCAATAGTGGAGTACCCAGACAAACTGCAGGGTTAATCAGCCAGCACATGGGATGCATTTTGCTTTTGTGCATGTGACTCAGGTGCTATAAAGCATTTACAGGCTTTCAGAAAATGATGACATTTCTTATTTTGGGAAGAGGGAATTTGATTTCCAGATTTTTTTTTTTTGTTGTTTGATTTTAGTGCTCCCATTTGCTAACTGAAGCTACCTGCAGGTTTCAGTGTTTGGTGCTGGATAAGGGTAGGGTTATACAGCATCTTGTGGGATTTAGTTCCTGTAATTTAGTAAACAAAAAATGCCCTAACATCCCTGTTTATTTATCAAGAGTTCTTAATTTGCTCTAGGCAGTTCTGCTAGCATTATGGACGACACACACCAAAAAAATTAACTTGTTTGCAATTTTATTAGTAATATACCTAAATGAGTCACATTTTCTTCAGCTCTATTGAAAAGATGAAGTAAAAAGGTCCAACACTAAAAGGCACATTAACCCTAATTTTGCAAATGGATATGCACAGAGGAATGTTTACACCCACACATTGATGCCATCAAGTCAATGGGCCTTGGCACAATCCCAAGGGATTGACTGTGTGGCTCCAATTGCTAGATTTGAACTGGAAAGCAGAGGAAGAAAAGATTTTTGACTTTCTGGACTGAAACAGGACTACAGAAATTGTCCTTAAAGAAAACAGTTGCACTATGATTATTTTCTTAACAGTAATTTATGCAGATTTGATAAACACTATGCAAAATACAAATAATAGTGAGTGCAAAAGCTGCTGGAAAGAAATAACAAACTAAAATATTTTCCTGAAGCACAATTTTCTCTTTTTCTTATTTTTATTTCCTTCATAATATACTCAGACTCAAAGAGAAGGATGTCATTATAAAACCTAGTATTGCTGAACAACTGAATAATCAGTTAGGTTCCCATAAAGGTTACCCTAGTACAAAAAAACCCAATTCTTTTTTATTGCTATAGAAAATTTAATTTATTAACTAGCAACTGATTGTGAGATAATGTTTTCTTTTAAACCGATCCTATTTTTCCTTCCTAGACTATCTTTTAAAGAGAACTGCAAGAATATGAAACAACACTTTTTCTTCTGTATATAAAAATAATTTCTATTAAATACCTTTAAATAAATAATGTTTTTAAAAAATGTCAATATTGGAAAGTAGCGCAGGGATACTTTAACATCACTTGTAAATAAAAACCTACTAACTTCAACTGGAACATTCAATCCAAATATAATTTTAAAACCTGAAAAAATGCACCAGAATTTTAAAGCTAGCAATCTGCCATTTAGTCATTATGATACCCCTTAAAACATATGTTTAATTGAAGCTACAAAAGTTGGCACTTTCTTTTAATAGCAGCACTTAAGATTTTTACTCGAAACTTGGAATAAAGAATATACACCAAGACAAGATTTAGCTGAGCCACTCTGCTTCCTTATCAGCCTTTAATAAGGATGGTGACTTCTCCACCCACATAAAGATACATCTTCAGATCTGATTTTGCATGAAGAAAAAAACATTATGTATTAACCATATATTGATTCTTACCTTTGTCTTCAGCTTCTGAATTTCAGCTTCTGTAACTGCATGTTTGATTTGCAACTAGAATTGAAAACATAAAGTAAACAAGTGAAGTCACAGAGAGTACTCCGGTATTTTTAAAGCCTGTGCTGCAAGTTGAATACCTTATTACATAGCAGAAGGCCCCGAAGAGTGCTGCAGTGCAGTAGATTGTAAATTAAAATGTCTAGCTTGCAAAATGACTCAGTCTGTGCAACCTAATTAAAGATAGGATGCCGTCTAACCACTCATAATTTCAAATCAGAACATCCAATCTGTTTAGCAAAACCAAATGTCTTATGTTTAAAAAAATTAGATGTTATCCTGCTGGGCTTTGCTCTCTTCTGATGTGAATGTGAAATACATCCCAGCGCTGAAAGTGCCACTGCACTGATTAAAGCAGGCACATTACAAATAGGCAAATATGGAAATAAGTGATTTAACATCTCAAGAAGTCAGGAAAACCTTGAGGGAAGATTCCACACATTTATTTCATGCAAGAAGAAAGGTAAACTGATGCTATCTTTCACCAATAGCTGGAGTTACTCTGCACAAGCCAGCTAATCTCAGTTGAGGGCAGTTACACAGGGAAACTGTAAATAACAGCAACAGCATTCAAGCAACAAAGCAATTGCAAGCAGATTAACAGCCCAGGCAGTGTGCTAAAGGTTGTAGTTACATCACCAAGCAGCCACAACAACAGAGAATCTGTACAGGGAAAGGGTTGGTGTGGAGGATCTGGCTCCCACCTGCACACCTGCTCTGGGAATTCTTCTGTACTAACCTACATTAGTCTGTTCCTGCGGAGTGAACAGCCAACTACCACTCTGAGTGTGTTAGGCAATGTCCTGAAACTCCTTTAGTTTTACCACAAAGGTCGGCTACTCACAGGCTCCAGGAACGCTCTGAAGTACAAACTGAACCACAGCTCCAACAGCATAGCCCTAATCCAAACAGAAATAATCACGCACATGTACCCAATACTGGCCTGCTGCTGTACTATTTAAAGCAGGCAGCATGGACAAACTACTGACAGACCCCAAAACCTCACACTGAATCCATGACTCGTTGGGTATGGAGCTGAGGGCAAGGTCAGAAAGTGAGTAACAGCCTGAGCCAGCACTGCACTGGAGATAAGGCATTGTCCATTATTTATGAATAGAAGGAATCGCTGTGGAAAACCATGTTTTACATGCAGGTCACTTCTCTTACAAGACAAACATGAGCTTTTGGGAATAGTTTATGTGAGCTAATAGAGTATATTAGGTTGCTGTACTGAATCAGAAACTAAACTCTCTAGTGAAGCAATGGCTACACTCTTGAAGAACCAGCTTTTAGTAAGAAAATGTGCAAATTAATCAAAGGAGAAGCTGTTCTGGAAGAGAGGAATGGTTTTCAAAGTAACAGGAGCTATCACTGAGCTGACCAGTACAAGTATCTCTGAAAAATCTGAAACCAATTTAGAAATTCCCTTTACATGAAGTCTCTTGAATGCCCCTTCTTGTGGCACAGGAAATGCACATTCTCAGATACAGTTTAGTCTGCAAATCAGCCTCAATTAATCTACCAAATAAACCTAGTTCTTTAAGGTTGAGAATTCCTCAATTTATGCTGGACAGAAGAAAGGAGCCACCCATTCACCATTTAGGAATCTTTCCAACACTCATTTCTTGGTCATGGTTTCCAGAAGAGACTGTAAGAACTTCTAGTCTCCACAATCATCTGTTACTTATGCTCACTTTTTGACTTTGCACTGAAAAGTATTACAACTCTTCCTGTGCTCAGTGAGAGCAGAGGTAAGATTTCATTCCAAATGAAATGAACTGCCTACAGCAGCTTGCAGAGACACAGGTAACCCTGGGATCATGGGGCTCCTGAGCAAGTGCCACAGGGGAGCAGGGCTACTGCTCCAGGATGGAGAAGTGCCAGTGCAACTGGGAACAGGGCACCTCGCAGCCCTGGAGCTGGTCTAATGGCAAGAAGTTGCCAGTGAAACTACTGCACCTAGAAGGCCAGGAAGCTGAAAGGACATACACCTTTTTACATACATATTAGGTGGAAAAAAGGAAATACTTCAATTCGCATTTGCAAGAGGTTACTCGCAATTTTTGAGCAAGGTCATTCCAACCTCTGATCTACAATTTTTAGAGATTGAGAACTGGTTTTTCTCCCCATTGCACTCCTGTTAATAGTGAAAAATTATTAAAGAACCATCTCAAAACATCATGGTGTTTATGAAATGCCTAACCTTTGCTTAGTTCTACTGCACTGTTCTGGGACGAGTTAAAATCAGGGGAATAATGGATGAGCTAGATTTTTCCCATTTTCAGACTTAATAATGACATCAAAAAGCCAAGACTCAAAGCCTTAGGCTACCTGCTGACAGTCCACTCCCATCTCTTCTGAAACCCCACAAACCCATACGGAGCACTTAAAGAGCTCATTATTACATACAAATAAACTCCAAATTGTTGCATAAATGACAATCTGCCCAGGTACAGATGGTTTTTAACAGTTATTTTTGTGCTCTCTGTTCTTAAGTTAAAAAAATAAACACTGAGTACCCGGTCAGATCATTGAATCAGTACATGGTACAGCAGATCCCACTGAGGCAGAAGACAGAAGCTACTTTTCTGCTTAACAGAAAAATGTGTAGCTGGATATATACTTTAAAAAAAAAAAAAAAAGAATTAATTATGGTTGTAGAATGGATGGGAAATGCTAACACATTTATAGGTTAGACTAAACAACAGGCAAGGTCATACTATTTGGCAAGAAAATCTGGACTCCATAGCTAAAATTTTTTAAGCAAGTTTACTAACAGGGGACCAGAAATCTTTATTCCATGTCCTATTTAATGCCAGACAAATTCTTGGCAGATAGTATTTTGTAATTTTTTTTTTTTTGGCTTTTAAGTCAGTATAAAATTGTGAAGGCTTCATTTTAACAAAGACGTTTTGAGTAATTTTTGGCACATTTCCCATTCAAGTATGTCTTGAAAAGCTGATTAATTTTCTACAAAACAATAAAATTTCTTATAAAAGGTAACTTTTAGAGAGAAAATGGATTGAATTCATCAAGATTGCAAAAGGTAGAATGGGATGAAAATCTAGCAAATGTTAAAATACCAGGAGAACACTGGGAAGGAAAGTATGCAAGAGAATCTAATAATCACCATGACAATTTTTACGCAATCATTATATATTTTTGCATAAAATGATCATCCATTCTTCATATATTTCATTAAAATATGAAATAATGAATTCTTACATAAATGTCCCTTCTCCCTACAGATCTTGTTTCTCTTCAATCATCACAGCTAAAATAAAGTTTCTAGCTCTTTCTCTCAAAGCAGTTAAGAAAAATCAGTTCTATTTTTCCTGCTTAACAGCCAGGAAAACAAGACTTTCAAAAGTACCGTGATTCACCCAGGAATGCCCATCTCTCTTCTGACTTTCATTCCAAAAGCAAGGCATTTTAAATAAAAATGCTCTCAGAGTATGGGAACATGATTTTTGTTGCAAAGACTGAATTCAACTAATTAGGTCAAACTATTATGCTTAAAGATTATGTCCTACCCATTTGCTTAATACTTTCATTAATCTCTGGAGTAAGAACAAGAAAGAACAGTTATTCTTTAAATACAATTCCAGAAAACACTGTGTGGGCTTGTGCAGTGTGATCATGAACAAGTCCTCCAGTGTTGAAAGAATTCAGGGCAAATACCAAGAAAAATACATGTACTCACTCGGCATCAGCCAACAAAACGCAGCTGTGTGCTCTTAAAGACAATCCGTGAAACAAAAGTGGTGTGCTCAGAACAGCAGCAACTGCGTGGGCTGCTGAAAGAGCCCACTCTTAGGCAGGAGCATTTCATGTTTTCTTCTCAGGCTCTCATCTACACTTACACTCAAGGATCCCAAAGTACCTTCCTCTGGGCTCTAAAACAGCGTTTTAAGGCCATTACAGAAGACAGGTCTGCAAATAACTTCAAATCACTCTAGACAAACTCAAGTATGGCAATAGCCTGAGATTTTGGAAACTGTATTCAAGAACAAATTTAACGGTGGTTTAGTCAAAGGTGAGTTTCTTGCCCATCACTGCATCTGTGTTTTGCACAGCATTGGAAAACTCACTGGCACATGGAGCATGGTAGCATCTTCCCACCACTTTGAGACTCTTTTCTATGTATGATGCAAAGTATTAGAAAATGAAGTAAAATCTTCTGCTGATTTGTGTAAGAGCATGAAACTCAAAATATGGAGTGAGAAAATCATAAGTAATGTAAAAAACTTTCAGGAACCAACAATGAATAACAGTAGGCACCCAAAGGCTGTGAGGGCTATCAACAGAAAAGGGAAAGACTGGTTACTCACTGATTACTTTGCACACATGACTCTCACTAGGTGGTAGTAAAAATGAATTCATACAAGATGAAATGTCTGGTTTGAGTGAAGGCAAGAGGATAAGTGGATAAGGATGAAAAAAGGAGTCCTGGTATTTTATTACTCCTATCTGGGCCCAGGTTCTGCTGCTTAAATCTCCTATGAGGTTCTGCCTACTTTCCACCCTTCCATCTTCCTGTGTTTAAAAAAAAAAAAAAAGTTCTTTACTGCCATCACTCAGCCCATTACTATAAGCTCAGGTACATCCATTGTTTTGCATCTTTATTTGCATGAGAATTCAGGAAAACTTAAAAAGAAGTCACATCAAAAGCACACAGCCTAAAATACAGAAGAAATGTCCCTCCATACTTTGGTATGTGAAATTATATTAATTCAATGACCACAATGAACACCACAGTTAGTACAGGTGGATGCTACATTCCCTAACCATAAACTTGGCATAGTTTTGGCAAAACTTTGGTAAAATACCATCTTGAAGTATGGCTGCTTCCCTAATAGAGTATCTTTCTAAACACATGGCCAAACACATGACATGGCTGTACACTGATGAGTTACTGTGGAATGGCATAGGATGAGTCTCACATGTCTTTCTTCACTGAAATTTAACATTTGTTCTTTGGTTTTCCCAATCACCTTTTACTGGAATCCTAAAAAAACAAAGCAAAACAAAGCAAACCAAGCCAAAAAAACCCAACCCCAAACCCCAGCACCCTGCTAGTGATGAATGAACTCGCACTTTGTCTATGTGGTCAAACTAAGTGCTGAGGGAGAGTAACTTCTGTACTGAAAAGTCAATTTATAAACTGCCCTCATCAATACAACACTCACCTGAAAGCTGATGCCAAAATATCTCCAAAGGCCAGTTCTGCTTCTTTCAAGCAGAAATTTTTGAGTCATTTCAAAGTACTAAACATATAAAAAGCTAAAAACCACTCCAGTTTTCAAGAGAAAAGACCCAAGCACTGAGATAACTAGAAATTTGGTTCAGTGATGTATTTCAGGAGTATTTTCTGATGTATAACTTACTTCTTTGAATTTGTGAGCAAGTTTGCTGGTGTCCACATCACTGGGGGAGAACATGTCATCATTTTCAGGGAGATCGAACACTTCAATAGCCATGTCACCTCCTGGAAGGACAGGTCCCATGTCTTCATCTTCTTCATCTGTAGCATATTCCCCTGTCTTAATTTTATAGCATTTAAGAAATTCCAGTTATCCTCTTATTATGCAGAGACTATTCAAAGAGTAACTAAGATACTGCTCAATCACAGCATTCTGCATACAAAAAAGGTTATCTTTGTCTTTAGCTAAAACCCCAGTACTGATGAATTCTACCAGACAAAATATAACTCCACAGCAGTATTTCAGTACATTAGGAGAGAAGAGAACACAGTGTCTTAAGCACTAATAATTCAGTTCTCAAGCATTACTGGCTCTGTATTTTGATGGTTTCATCCTTTTCCAAGTGAGACCTCTTCTCCACTGGAAGAACTCTCCAAATTTATTTCAGATTTAACAATGAATCTTTTCCAAACAGAAAAAAAAAGCAGAATACAACCAACAGGATCTTGATTAGTTGTTAGTAAAGTGATCTGGATGAAGTACTTCTCCAGTGATATTCCATGCTGAATTTGAAATGTCATTGGTTTACTCTTTATAAACAAATCAGCGATAGAAAAGTCACACCCACGCAGAAAGACAACAGTGGAAAAAAGAAACCAAGTGTCAGAGACAAGTTCAGTCTGAAGCCAGAATTTACTCAGTTTTCACTCTGAATAAGGAGCTGCTTTGAACTAGTTTGGAGCAATAAATGTGGGTGTTTCCTGTGAAGATAAACTACGAGGTGCAAACAATTTGCTGACAAAATAGAATTTTGAAAACTTGTAAGCTGCAGTATCTCAAAAACAAACAAAGTAAAACAAACCAACAATATAAAAAAGAAAAAGCTTGAAGTATTGAACCCCAAGCTGCCTACTCAGTCTTTTGCACACATGTCTGTGCTCATCTCTCCCCACCCCTGAGGTGAATGGTACCACCTTGCTCCTGCAGGGCTCCCTCTGGAAGCTGGAGTACAGTGTGCATGGATCACAAACAGCCTGCTGGCTTGCAGATGACTGTGCAAACACATTTTAAAGCAAACACTTCCCTCAGGACCACATCTGGATTTATAAGGCTTGGGACTAAATAAATACATGGAAAAGGAAGGGCGGGGGGACCAGTGCATTTTTTTTCATGTTTAAAAAGTAACACCACCAACATTTTGACAAAACTATTCCGTTTTTCTTCATGAGCTTTCAGTTCCTGAGATGAAGAAACATAATACTATTATCAGAAGTATATTCCCCATAGTGCTAAAATTATCTATTAGTGTAATTTTTTTACAAAAGGACTTTTCAAAACAAGAGGTAAGAACTCAGATGTTTGAACAACAGTTCAAACCTCAGCCTCCTACCTTAATTCAGTTTCTCAGATGTTGTTTAGGGTTATGTGAATCTCTCTAAACTAAAAAGTAGTGCATGAAAGATGTTGACTCTAGGTGGACAGGACACACAGACAGCACATAGAAACATAGAATGGTTTGGGTTAAAAGGAGCCTTTAAAGATCATGAAAAACCTACATCCTACATTCTTCTTTTTTTAACTGAAGTTTTAAAAAACAAAGCCAAAACACATAGAAAGCATAAAATAGTTTAGTAAAATTTTATGATGTTGAAAGAACTACTAAAAAGAAAGTAAGTCACCAATATGCACATCCATACTTTAAAATAGTCACTGTAAAGCAAGGCACTTTTTTGGTGAGTTACTGCTGCCACTATAAATAGTAACATACTCTCCAATGAAATAAACAGTAACCATTTATTTTATATACTTCATGCCCATTAAGCATATATGCCTAAGAATCTCAATAGTCTTCTACAAAAAAAAAAAAAAGCTAACAGCTGGTTTTGTTTCTTCTTTCCTTTTTAAGGGAGGTAAAAAATACATAGTCCATCTCACTGGAGTTTTCAGGCATGCAGGCCCTATAGCTAAATAAAGCAACACTTGAAATTGTCATTCTGTATGTCTAGATCTTATGCACACACACACAAAACCTGCTGTTACACTACACCTGTAGTAACTTTATTATTTAGTTTCTATTTTATTGCCCCTGGCTATGTGCAGTAGCTGCCTAAACTGAAAATTTGGCTGCTAACTCTCCTGACTCTCATGTAATGTTATGCCACCTTCACACACCATCAGGGCAACCACAAGCAGAAAGACTAACTCTTAAAATCACACTGAGATTTCAGAGAAGTTAATTTTTGTGGGGACAAAATACTAACAGTCCATGTACTTTCCATTTTGTAGTCATTATCCCTGAAACAAATAAGGTAATACACAACCCTAATTTCTGCATTAAAAAAAATCCTGGTGGGTCCATCAGCAGTGGCAAGGAAATCTCTGAAGCATGTAAAGAGGAAGCAGAAACAGGATCATTAACCAGTAAACTCATGCCCTGCTTATGTAAAAACAAAACAGACCTGGCTCAGCTACATGTGCATTTTAAAGAAATACATTAATACAAAATTCCAATTACATTTACTGATTTTAGCAAAGGAATAAGACAGATGAATTTAGGTAAAGCTGATTTCTCCAAAGACTTAAGCTAAGAAGAAGTACTGAATACAAAAAGAAAAATGAACACACGTGAAGGAGTAAATTATTAGGGAAAAATTCAAGAGCAGACAATATTCTACCGGCCTCAGGAGCCAGAGTGTTTGAAGAGGAACATCAGGCAGCTACAAATGAACACAAAGGAAAATCTTGCTTCAAATTGTACATAATGAGTGTCAATGAGCACAGTAATTTTTGCTTCAATTAATGAAAAAAGTAGCTGTCAAAGCAATGCGCAGCTCAAGTAAACAAGACACCAGGACATCAAGAACACATTACAGAACACAGAAATAAATGGGACTTTTGCTTTTGTCTTCAAAAGAAAGGGATTTCATCTTACAGTCACATGAAAAACAAATTACAGGTTCAAAAGAACCAATGTGTACATTGAAGAAATATACATCATAAACTACATGAAACATATTTTCCCTGAAAGAATTCTCTCTGCTGACTTTTGCTGCACATGAAACTATCAGACAGTAGTTGTTCACACACTGTGCCAGTTAGCTAGAATGTGAAATTCACTATTTTATAAGAAGCAGTAAGGCACAGAAAAAAAGTTGACTTACTTCAAATAACAAAGTCCTGTGAGGCAAGAGTTGTCATTGTAACTCCCTGAAGTTCGCTGCAGTACATTTTGTTTCCTTATCCAGCAATAGCAATAATATTTTTTGGCTCCACAGCCAATGAAAATGTACATGCTCTTAAAGGAAAATCTTAGACCCTTCATTCTGTGTTGGTGAGAAGAATTCATCCATGTAAAAGCCCTGTTTCTCACTTCAGTAGCACTAACGGCTTAAGCTCGTCCCATCCAAAGCAATAACTTCTGATATTAGCCATTCCATTTTGCCATATGCAATCACAGCTAATAGCATGAAATTATCAACATGAGCTGCAATTTTCCACTTCTAAAGGGAAAATGTGTTATCTGCATTGTTTAACTGCCTTAAAAGTAAATTTCTGAAATGTGCCTAACATTCCCAACCATAAAGAAGGAGCTGCAGCACCAGCCAGGATAATGCAGACAGACCATCCCCAAATCACCATAACAAAGGCTGCATCAAGCTACACCTTTTGCTCCTGCTGAAACTCTCCCACAATCAGGGAGCACCATTTGAAGAACTATAAAAATAACTCAAGCCCATCTCTTCATCTGATTTTTCCTTTGATGGCTCATATTTAATTTTTTCAAAAGAGTGAAGAAAAACATAATGGCATAGTATTAATCATTGCTTTTACAGGAATGTATCATATTAATAATCTTGGAAAAAATGTACTGTCTGAAAGATTTGGTTAAAAAAAATGTACTCTTTGGGTGTGAAGACATTCAAGTGCACTGCCACTTTTTTTTTTTTTTTTTGCATGTGTCAAGATTTTCTTCAATAGTTTTAAATGTTGCTTTGCTCACAAGCATGTCCTAATGAATGAGAATTTAAAATGAACAAAATAGTAGTTTGACTATTAGTGATATTGTAAAACATCCCTTGCATTAAACTACTTGTCTGTTCACAGAGTGAACAGAATCCTGCAATATATTATTCATTTCACATTTTGCATCACCCCATGCAGCCTTCTGGGGAACAGGTCATCTGCTTTATGTGACTTTTGTCATTTGCTGTAGAACATGAAGATAATACCAAGTCCAAATCAGAATTCCAAGAAATGTCAGAATTTGACTCATATGCACAGAACACTATGTTAACACAGGGAATTCAAAAGGTTTCAGTCAAGGATACAGATTCAGGTCATACTTAGCACACTAAGTAGGAAATACAAAGACAGTGCCTACTTCAAAGCCTTCGAGTTTTATTTTCTGACAGGATGCTACAAATTAAAAGGATGTGGGATTTTAGGAAGCTAGACAAACTGGTGATGAGCAAACTCTGCAGCAGGCTATCTAGAGACAACATACCCTCCCAGCTTTACTGTGATTAGCACAGACTCACTAGGAAATGCCAGTGCTGCCTATTGTATGTAACACTTGAGAAACAGCTGATACTACTGGCTCAAGCGCCTGGCTTGTGGGAGCTTAACAACAAATTGTGAGCTGATGCACACTTATCCTGCTGGTCTTTGCATGGACTCCACTGTGGACATCCATTTTCTTTTCATGTTTATCAGTTCTGCACAAGGGCTTAATGTTTCCATGCAAAAACTTGAATGAAGGAGCATCTGAAAGCATCCTGCAACCCTGTGATAACCTGCAGCCCATGGTAACAGCAGATTCTGAAATGCAGGGATGCAGGGCATTTATACAGCAAATGATGAGTTTTAAGTATTACTTACACAGTAAATGATATGTTTTTTAGAAGCACTATGTATTAGTGTAAATCTTACCCAACAAATAGCTGTCAGGCAACATTCCTGCAAGGCAATGGAATGAGAAGGTAGTAGGCAAACACTGCATCTCTAAATTTAGTATCCAACTCAAGTCCACTGCCCACTAGCTGGCAGAAACCAAAACTGTCTCAGAATACTGCTTTTTAAAATAACTTGGATCCTTCTAAAATACCCACAGACTCCTTGGGCTATGAAGGCTTTCAGAAGCTCCAAAACAGAGGAAATCCAGCCAGCTGGTGACACAGCAAGATAAAACATCAGAACTTGCACACGCCTGGCACACGTTCTCTTCCTGTGGTTTAACCACCTCTGACAAACACAAGTCATGTGCCATGACCACAGGACTCAAACAAGATCACTGACTTCCTGCTCTGGAAAACTTAAAATGTTATTGCTGTCCTTGCAGTAGTCTCAGAATTTGGCAGTCTCAAGATAATTTTCTTGTTTATTTATGCAGCACTGTACCTGGAGATCCATGGTACCATATTTTAATGGTGTAGGAAAATGAAGAGGATGGCTTGACAGCTCTGAGACTGAGCAACTTGTGTAATTCTGTGCTGCCTCAATGCCAAACTCCTTACACTGGCAATCCAAATGCTCCTGAACTCTAAGCAGAGTCACTATTCCCTCTGATGAAAAAGACTCAAAAGGATAGTAGTGGTTTTTGTACACTTGTAGATATTCATTCAGCCAGTGCAAACTGAGATTTTCTTGCCCAAAAGGTGCTCTGCTTACCAGAGCCAAAGAATGCAGGGCTGGTGGTGGTGTCTGGCAGCAACATAAACCCAGCCAGACTTGTCTACACAGAGCAAGGTACGCTCAAAGAAGTAGTGCTCATATTTGACAGTAAATGGAGCAGAAGTGCTTGTGGTGACCACAAATATCTTTGAACTGTGGCTAATGTGCATTAGATCACAGCTTACATCGTGCCAGTCTTCTGGAAATGGTTCAAGCTTTGTGAGTAGACCTGGATAGCACAGTCAGGTGGCTAAAGAAGAGTAATATTCAGATTACTGCAGGTATTCAATAAAATCTATTTCTGGTAGGTCTCGTAATTAAGAAAGGGAACATGCTACATTGTATACCTTAGTAACTAAACCCCAGCATTTATTCTGAAAATGTTTACCACCCATGTCTCAAATATATACATGGCATCAAGCAGGAAATGTGTATGACCTTCAATGATCCCAATGTAGTTTTTAAGAACTGCATATGTTCTCAGGCCTAATTCTTTCTCCTTCCCAAAGAGATAATTGATGAGATCATCTGGATCTCCCTTGGTAGAAGTCTTTTCCTTTCTTCCTCCTTTCCTCATAGGCAACAAAAAACTCTCCTCTGCACTCCAAAGGTCATTGCCAAAAATCATGTCATAGTGACAGAGATGGTCACCATCCTCACTGTAGTGCTAGAATAAGAAAAGATACCTTTAGCTCTCTTAGTTATGGAAAAATCTGGGAAAAACTTGCCCAATTTTATTTTCTCTCTATGATCCAAAGCACTACCAACAGAAAACACTTTGTAAATTTAGTATCTTTTGTGAAAAAAATTATGCAGTGAACAGGACCTAAGAGTTTGCAACCATCAAATTGCAAAGACAAGACACCACAAAAAGCACCTGATACCTACTCATACCTACTCATCCCTGTCCTCTTCCAGTACTGTACAGGGAAACACTTGCATGGCCATCAGTGCGACAGTGTCACTGTCAGCACCTTCACAGCAACAATCCCTGCTGAAGGCTGAAGTACTACCAGGATCAGTATTGATCAACAGGGGTTTAACAATATTTTCTTTATTGCCAGATCTTGAGTAACCCCACCTGTGTGGTGCATGAAGGCAAGAAACACAAACATTTGAGATTTTTTGCAGGCGGATGTGTCCCACAGATAAAAGGTGTAATGTATCAATCACTCACACAGGTCATCCACACACACCTCTACATGAAAGTACACAATGAGAAAGATTTGATCTTCAGGCATTTAGGACACCCCTCTCTTGCCTTTCATAGTATGAAAGCAATCAGACTATGCTCACCATAAAATGGTACTGAAAGTCTTCAAACCCTGACATCTACAGCACGCTGTGGAAGTCTCTTTTCCCAAAGCCTAGCTGTTCCATTTTGTTTTTGAAGAGACTTTAAGAGAGTTTAAATTCAAGAAACTTCTCTTGAATTTAATTCTAGACTAAAGAGAATTTAGGAGACTTGCATGTTTCCGTGGTTTGAGGAGGGGACAGAGAGGATATGGATTTTTCTATCCTTCATGGTCTCCCACGGGCACACATACATATGCATGTATGTACAGCTCTTAATTTATATGAGTTACATATGTCCCTGTGACAGGATTAATTCTAAGATATATTGAAATCTTTTTTATTCTTAATATCAGTGGAAATTACAGTAAGTGAAAGCATTACTGGGGCTAGACCGGATTTTTACTTAGTCTGTTGGGACACTTCTGATTGTTCTGACATATTGCTATTTTAATAGCATGTTTCAAAATCTGAGTATATCATGATTTTATGTCGAGTATTTTTTTTTCTAAAACAAAAACTAACCCGAATTAAATGCATATCATGAATTCTCTATCTCCCCTTATCTACT
The DNA here is from genome assembly GCF_027477595.1 of Haemorhous mexicanus. Lineage (NCBI taxonomy): Eukaryota > Metazoa > Chordata > Aves > Passeriformes > Fringillidae > Haemorhous > Haemorhous mexicanus. Next base: position 24,761,080 of record NC_082341.1, on the reverse strand, counting down.
GTTCCCTTACACAAAAAAACCCCAAAAACCACCTAGCCCAGCATGAAAACACACTAATACATGCAGTCGAGCATTTCAAATAATATTACTCAAGATGATGTGAAATGATGACAGTGTGCTTGAGCTATATGGAAGCAGTTTGTTACAAAACCCAGCAGCTTATTTAGGGAGCAACACAGACAGCAGCAGTCTCTGAAAAAGCTCTCAAAGTAATCTTTCCAAGATTCTTGGTATTTAGACATACTAGAAATTTTATGAGAATGGGAAGGAATTATGGAAATTTTACCGCACAGTGTTGTTACTTTTGAAACCTTTGTGTTGGCACTAATTGTGAGCATGAATATACACTTCCGACAAGGTAGGCTAATTCTCTACCCTGAGGAATATCTGTTCACACAGAAACAAAATCATAGTGTGTGGAAGGAGGGGTCTTACCTAAAATGTCAGAAAACATTCTGACTTAAGAAGAATATAAACTCTTTTAGGAAAAAAAAACTTCTTCCTCAACCCCCCCTAAAAGTTAGAGGGCAACTTTTACCAGGTTTCATAAAACTAAAACGTTTTCACAGAACTTTAATGTTTCAGTGCACAACCAAACAAGCTTTACTAACTTATTTCAGAAAGGCTTTCAAGGAGGAGGAATGCTTACAGAAGCATCAACCAACTTGATATTTGCTCTTCTGGAACAAAACAAATACTTTAAATCCATGATGAAAAGTTTTTCTATAAATTTCTTTTTCAATTAAGATTCATCATCAAAATCCGTAAAAATCATCAGCAAAGGTAATGGAAAAGTACAAAAGTTGACCTCTGATTGGTAAGTAAAAGGAAGAAATTAGGAATAGAAAACAACATGAAAAAACACCAAACAGTGAAAGACTGGACAGTCTGTTACCTCATCATCATCTGCATCATACTGTGCATAATGCTGCTCCAGGAGCTCTCTCTGGCGGCGCTCTTGCTCTAGAGTTTGGCTAATCAGCTGTGCAACCTCACTCACTTGTCCCGGTTTTTCTCGTCCAATTACAAACCTACACAAAACAACAGTGAAAAAATATTATTCCTATTGTTTACTGAAGTTCTAGGTTTTAGCCATTTCTAATATAGAGGGTAGCCTTTTCCTCCAAAGATGCGTAGTTTTGATTGTTTCAAATGTGTTCTGTGGATGAGATTTGTCACAAGGGCACTGTGCGCACGAGCAGGAGTGATCAGACCATGACAGGTCTGGTCACATGACAGGAGGGGCAAAATAGAAGGGACCATGACAAGCCACCACTCCAAGTTTCAGTAAAGTATAACCACTTCCATTCCCTTCAGAGCCATGTGTTTTCCAGAGGGCTACAGAAGACCAGGCTCTTATGGGTGCACAGTAAGAGCACAGGCACACTTATGGCAGCTTATAGTGAAAGGAACATGCATCAGAGTAACTCCTCCCCACTCTGACTTAGAAGTTCTCTTCCATTTCTGAGCTTTTATATTTGTCTTTCTCTGGTTTAGAAAACAGAATCTATTTCCACATTTTAAAATCTGACAGACACTATTTCCTTAATTTTAAGCTGTATTTAAATCTGTCTTTTATTTCATGAACTTCTGTTGCTAAGGAACGTTTTCTCCACTGTTAGCTACTGCTGAACACTGGGTGCACACTTCCTTGGCTTAACAAAACACAAGGGAAGTGTCTCTTTCTTGGCTGAGACTTACAATAATGCTTCTCAGTCTTGCTTTCAGCAACTAGAACTCAGAACTGGTTGGGATTGTAACCCTTTTTTGTTTTTTTTTTTCCAGCACAGTAGCATAACCATATTTAGATATGTTGCTATCTCCAGAACTAATCATAAGCACCCATTACACAGTACCAACACACTGTGAATTACTGAACAAAAGCACAATTTAAAGAGCACAATTTAAAGATGTCAAGCCGAGGAATTATTTTCTTAGAAGGCTAAAAAGATAATTAGGTAATTACAGATGAAAGTATTATGTAGAGCTGAAAAGCACAATATGGTGACACTGAGAGACTGGATATAATAAATTATTTGTTCCCACAACATTTGGATCAAATGATGAATTTAATTTATTATTTGAATGAGGGCAGAAATGTGCATTATATCTCATGTATGAAAACTCTTGTCATTTTCACTGCCTATCACTGTCAAAATCCCTTGGGGTTTGTCATCCATGTGTAAGCCAACTTCCCAACAGTGGATGACCCTGGGTCCATTTCCTATGACAAGTAATTTTTCAGATTCTATGAAGTCAGGCACTACAGAAAGGACTGCAATTTGGGGATTATTTCAACATCATCAGAATATCCAAGCTACTAATTACTTTAAAAAGGATAAGAAAGGTGATAATGAGTAACTACATTTAAAATAATGGCACAAGGTGCTCTGAAAATAATTTGGAAGAAAGTGTCTTAGCTTAAAAACATCAACAGCAAATACAGCAGAAACTAGAAGAGAATCAAGGCAATAACATCAGCATTTTAATCCTGATCAAAACAGATCAGTCTGGCAATCATACCCCACTATTACAAAATACAATATTAGTTCTCAGTCATGAAAAAGACCTTGGGCTGAAAGAAAAAGAATGTTCCTTCATGGCCCCTACACTTCATCTGTTCTGCATACTGACTCACACACAGATCCTGTTTCCTCATAATTTTAATTTTAGAGCCAAGTATTACAAAGACTAAAGCAGTCATGTTTTCAGACTCAACTGGGAGTAGCAATGAACTTTTGAAATTACTAAAGGAAGTAAAAAAAGGATTTAACCCATATCTGCTATTTGTTTGTTTCCTCTAATGTAAAAACAAATTAAAATTGAATATGGAAAAAATTTCTATTTTAAAAAACCATTTTAAGCAAAATTACGCATAAGTATATTACTTACACATAGTACAGAGAGAGCACCACATTTGTAAACATGTGAGGGAGATCCTCAATGTGTAAAGTTAAGAAACCACAAAAAGTGATGCAAATATTGGATTCCCTCTGGCCCTCTGCCTGGTAATTCACCTTCCTTGGAAAATACAAGACTCAAAATACTTCAATCACCTTTCACACTGAAAACTTAGAATAGACAACAGATAATGCAACCAAAGTCTGGTAAATCCTGATAATTTAGAAATGTTTTTTGACACATTAGACTGTAATGCAGTAATATTTTCATATAGACAGACAAAATCAGGTAGGACGTAAAAATATGAAGCCTTCTTAATTGAATTTTTTTTTCACATGCCAATGACACTTCACAGTGATGTGATTTTTATGGCTTGAATCACATTTAAAAATGAAGTTACTCCATGATACCTCAAGCTGTTCAATGACATATGAAAAAAAGTCTCCAAGCAATGACATTGTTAAAAGCAAATGTTTTCCAAAATAGAAATATACTAGTAATATTCTATCTTATTAAAATTTATTGCTTTATAGTGAGGCATATCCAAAATGTCTGAAAAAAAGTTTTTAGAAGCATTCAATCTACAATTGATACCAGTTCTAGACAAAGAAGTATAAATTTGTAAAATGGGATACCATGTTCCCAGCAATTACAGCTTTTACAAATGAAACCAAACTTTTTGTCATTTTTCATTCCATAATCTTAAGAATACCATGCATATAATTATACTTAACTGGCAATTGAGATAAACCACACATTATAATAATACATTTTAAAGAGAGAGCTGAATAAAAATAACTTAGAAAACCATAAAGCAGGGGCAGTTATTAAAAGTCTAAGCACTAATTAGAAATTTATTCACAGAATAGCTTCAAATACAAGAAATATCATAATCTGAAGTGTTTAAATATGAGAAAGAGACATTAGGCTGTGACTCACTGACCAAAAAATCCATCACTGAACCATAGTACACACACTTCAACAAAGTAGATAATTATATATTTCAAATCATTTTGGCTCAACAAAATCAATCACATGCATTTTAGACTTTATTAGTTAGTCTCAAGGGCTAGAACTATTGCAAGAGAGAACCATACATGCTGTCAGCAATAATATATTTGAGAAGCTGGTCATGGTTTTAGATATGAGACAAATGAGCCTTTTACAGTCTTTAAACCACATCACAATAATATCCCCCTAGATTATTAAAGCCAGCAAATGTAAAATAAACCCCAGCAAATCTATGATGCAGCCATCAATATACTAAATTTTAGGTTGTTACTGATTTTTTCTGAAGTCTGCAAAAAGGAAGGAAGGAGAAGGAGAGAGGCAGGGCATGAACTGCCCTTGATACTCAAGAGTTACATACAATTAAGCTGAATTACCAGCCGTGAAATATTCTTTGTGGTTGTGGTTAAAATGAACAGAGATGGAGCTAGAAATATAATTAATATTTGACTCTATAATGGATTTTAGAATATCTAAAAGAATTATGTGTCTTGAGAAACTGAAAATTAATTACAGTAGTTGTGGTTAAGAAAAGCATTCCACTGAAATTGGAAGCAACTCCTACATCTCCTGCAATCCATGATTTAAATATTTTACAGCACACCTGATATATAGCCTTCTGCGTATGTCCAGCTTTTATTAAAAGAGAATCTGCAGACCTGTGCTTCTTGAAATAACTTATTGATTTTTTATCAACCATGGAAACCAGAAACATTATTATAAAAATTAATTTAAAAATATTTCCACTTTGAAAATAACTGGCACTAAAAAAAAAAAGCGGAGGCACCAAATCTGTGATGTGAAACTGAAGTTCTGCAGCACACACTTTTAGTGAAATGAGTTAATGATTTCTCCTGAAAATACTTCAGGAATTATGTGCTCAGTTAAAAATACATTAGAATGGTTTCCTTAAATCTAACAAAAATCAAGAATACAGCAAACACATTCTAAGAAAGAATGGGGGGTTTGCTGTAACAGTATTCAAAATCTTCTCTCCTAACCTTTCCTAAAATACAGTTTGGCACAGTAAAAATGTAAAAAATGTACAGTAAAATTCATTCAGGGAGTTTTACAGTCAGATGCCTCGTCCCTGGAACTCTTCAAGGCCAGTGTGGATGAGGCTTTAAGTAACCTACTCCAGTGGAAGGTGTCCCTGACAAAAGCAGAGGGGGTTGGAACTAAATGAACTTTAGGGTTCTTTCTAACTCAAACCATTCTATAATTTTTGAAATGGTTTTCCTCGGAGCTTTAAAGTCTGAAGCTGCTTCAGCTACCATTTATCTCATTTATTTCAAGATGTCTTCAATTACCTACTCTGGCAGCTTCCATTAGGTTAACAGCCACATAATTAATCCAAAGTGCTAAAAGGGGCGTGAACCTTGTTAAGAAAGCAGTTTTATTTAATCACAGCAGCACAAACTGGAATTTGTGTGGTTACAATGAACAAGATCAGCCTCTCCCAAACAGCACTCTCAAACGCAGAAGTCACTGACTACACATAAGGAATTCACAACCACTGAGTTTCCTTTACACCTCTTGATATGAAATTATGTGAAACGCATAAACACTCCGAATAATTTCAGTTGGAAGGAAACCAGTTCCTGTGCCTCACTACCCTATGAGTAATGAACTTTCTAATCTCTAACACAAACCTCTCCTCTTTTAGTCTTAAACCATTCCCCCTTGTCCTATCACTGTCTGTGTAAAAAGTCACTCTACCTCGTTTATACAAGACCCCTTTCAGTACTGGAAGGTACTATAAAGTCTCCTCAGAGTCTTTGCTTCTCCAAGCTGAACAATTCCAGCACTCCCAAACTGTCTCCAGGAGAGGTGCTCCAGCCCTCTGATCAACTCCGTGGCCTCCTCTGGACCCACAGCAACAAGTCCACCTTTTTCTTGTGCTGGGGACTCCAGAGCTGGATGCAGCACTGCAGGTGGGGTCTCACAAGGCAGAGAAGAGAGGCAGAATCACCTTCCTCACCCTGGTGGACATTGCTCTTTTGGTGCTGACCCAGGAAGTGGTTTGCCTTCTGGGCAAATAGTGGTATCAGTGGTACTGGTGGATGAGCAGCAAAATCACAGATTAAGCATCAGAAAAGCCTCAGCAGACTCTCCAGAGCATCTTGGATAGAAGCCCCTGATAAACTATGCTACTATCAACACTAAATGGATATTGAGTCAGACAATTAGGCAGTCATGTAAAAAACCCACACAATAATATCAGTGCACTTAGATTAATTATTCCTCCAGAAATCAATTCTAGTCTAGGGCCTCACTGACACATTAGCTTTACTCAAGAGTACTTCAAAATTAGCCAAGGGATTCAATGTTTTGGCACCTCTCCAGATTCTGGTCCTTACATTGCTCTGCTCTTCTGAGAGTGCATGTTAAGAATCAATTCCATCTCTTTCCAGACAGCCTGACAGTATTCCAACACAATCCTTGCTTAAAAGGTTTCCTTGAATACAAGGTGATAATTTAATCAGCATTTGCTATAGCACCACATGATTCTTACGGGAATGACCACTTCAAAGAAACACATTTGTAAATCGGTGCTTTAACATAGCTGAATGCAGACACCTCTGTTCAAAAGGTACAAATGCTAACAAGGCCATGTTTTTAAAAAAAACAGATTGCTTTTTGAGGTGAGATCTGTCTTCCCTCACTCTCATCCTTGCTGGCATCCACAGGGAAGAAATCCAGGAAGAAAATACAGATAGGTCACCAGTAAGCTTCTGAGCTCAGACCATGTCCTTAATCTGGATGATTACATGGTCCAGATTCTAGGCAAGACAGACCATCCTCACAGCACAGTCCAGCTAAATGCTCCTACAGCACCACCTACACAGTTTGGTGAGTTATCCTGCAGGGATGAGCAGCAGGTACTTCTGCCCAGTTGTCACAATGTTGCATCCCATTAATCAAGGTGCACCAAAACTGTGCGGGAGCTTCCACAAAATAGCAACTTGGATGAAAGAGTAAAAAAATTAGCTAATTAAACATATATGATGATATTTCAGTGGCAGCGGTAGCAGTTTATGTTTAGATCCAACCAAGTTGAGGATGAACTAATTCAAAACCTGTCAAGTTGTTCCTTTTTCCAGGAAAAGAAAAGAAAAGCTGCTCCTAATGAAATCTAGTCCCACTAAACCTTACTCATTCATGTTATATAGAATTTTAAAAGCCATGCTCCAATACCTAGAAAAACAGTTTATATATCAGACAAAATATTAAATATTTAAATTAATACTTCTTTATATATTTCACACTCAAACATATAATTTCCTGTCCAAATGCCCAATTCTTTTTTTAAATTGCCGTAAAATTCAAATTAGCAAGAACTACAGACACAGGGGCTATGTTTATGCCAGTATGCCAGTAAATCACACAGTGCCAGGGAATGCTTCCAAGTACTAGTAACTGGTCATCATATCAAAATTGTATTTTACATCACTGAAACAGTCTTGGAAACAGCAAGTTAACTAATATTCTGCTAAGGAATACTCAGACACAGTCCAGGAGTTAGCAAAAGCTAGGAGTGAGCTTGGATGTTTCCAATGGACAATCTGGACATGGCCACCCTGCTCAGAAAGGTACAACAACTCTTTAAGGGTAGGAGCACCAACCACGCTGGTGCCAGCTGGCCTCAGCATAAAGAACAGTCCAAGGCACAGCTTGTCTACTACACAGGCACAGCCAAGGAATATAAACCAGCTAAGCAGTGATGAATGCAGTCTTATCTCACCCATGCTAAGGGGTCAGAGGACTCTTGAGTAATTTCTCATGCTCAGCACACTGCTCCTGGTAGTCTTACAGGACAATTACCAGTGCTTGTAGGAGTACTTTGCAGAAACCATAAAGAAAATGTATTATGGAATCTTTAGTGTAACCACAGTGGATTAAACAGGAGAAATTTACACTACTTTGGCACTCAGCACCACACATTTAGTTTCTGCAGGATCCATAAATCAGGTTTATCAAAGAAGCAGAAAGTGCACCAAGCACACATGGCTTCTGAAGCAGCCCAGCAAGAAGTCCCAGCTCAGCAATCAGCACTGCAGAGCAAAGGGCTTTTCTTTCCTTCTCTTTTAATCTCAGCTCTGCACTTGGATTCAAGGAAAAAGAAACAGACAAGGAAAGGAAGAACAAAACCACAACCCCCAGAAAGCAGATAACATAACCCAGCTCTCTGAAGCAGACACAGAGCTGAGTGTGGTATCTTTTGGTTTGGGTCCTGTCTCATTACCCAGTAATTAGCAGTCCTACCTCTGCCACAATGTGGATCTGCACTATGGAGAATGCCTGGAGAAAATTTTAAAGGGCCCAACTGTTTCACAGGGTAAGAGCACAGGCAGGCAAAGTCAGAAGGAGCAAAAGAAAATCTGCACAGGCATGCACACTGGGAGAAGAGAATTATTACCTAGACAAGGGAGTCACAACAAAGACACTCTGCTCAGTGTTACTGTCAACAACAGCATTCCCATCGGGGCACACTGCTGCTGGCTGGCTCCTGAGACACACTGCATCTGTCCCCTGCACTGCCTCAGCTCTTGCAAAGACCTCACTGCATAAACTGCCTTTCCAGATGCTGTGGTGGCAAACAAAACCAACAGCAGGCATGCAAATACTATTTTAGGAAATGGTGTATTTTGCAGAAAAAATTCATCTCAAGATGGGGTGAGGAATTAGCTGAGGAAGGAATAAATGACATTTCAACTTGATGTTAATGAACAACCAATTATTTTTACTTTTTACCCTTTAATTGCTCTTTGCATAAGAGCTATATAAATGCAAAAATTTGTATGAAAGATTCCACTTTCAGTTTAGTACAAGATAAAATTTGGGCTATGAACTAACGGAGTTTAGACAGAACACTGCTCTGAATTAAAACTTTCCAAATAAGAAAAAACAAAAAATTGCAATAAATTATTCTTTATTAGAACAGAGAATAGTTAATAGTGAAAAGCCAGAGGGCTGGATATTTGCACTGCTGTTGTTAGAACATACTCTTTAATGATCTAGAAGATTAATCAGACATGACAAAATTGGCTAACCAATTATTTAAGATGGAAAGACTTTGATGCATTTCAGCAGAATTTAAAAAACAAAAGCAGGTAAACTCATTGGCAGGTTAGAATTAAAACAATTAATAACTTTCAGGGCGGTACAAGTCATTATAAACCAAACAGGTTTGCACAGGTTCTGTGTGGTTCCCTAAAAAAATCAAGAACTGACTCAGAAAGCACCATGAGAGCATCCGCTCAGTGCCTAGCAACAGTGTGGAAAGCCAAGAAAATGTTTAGTCACATTCATACAACAGGATACGGAAGGAGGACACAGAATTTAAAATCTCTCTCTCCAGTAAAACACTGAATTTGGTTAACTTCCTCAAAAGAAACCTTTCAGAGGAAAGTAAAAATGCTAAAAGCATACAAGCAGCATATGAAGGAGTGGGGTTTCTGATGATTCCTTCACACAAGACCTTTTCTCCTTATCAATCCATTAAATCTTCCAAGAACCATGTCCTCCTTTCCTGGGACCCTGGCTTTCCCAGAGCTGTGTGAGCACAAATCTTTGTGTTCAGTAAGTATAATAATAGGATAAAGTTTTCTCTATGAAAGAACTAGATTTTTTCTCTTGTGAGTATGTTCAAGGAAAAAGAAATAAAATTCCCTGGAGGCATACAGCTCTTTGAGTGAGCTTTCTCAGGCAGAGGCCATAGGGTCTCCCAGAACCCTTTCATTATGATGAACAGGGGAAGAAAGTGTGGTCACAAAGGCTTAACATCACCCAAGCAGCTTCAAAGAACAGGTCTGATACTCAACATCACAGTCCATGGGGAGACTGCAAGCAAAACTACACGGGAGAAACTCCATGACAGGATGGGATTCCCACTGTCAAGCTGTCTCCTTATCCTATCTTTTATGACTGCAGGCACCACTTGCAAACTTCAAGCTGATGGATTACATCCTAAATGGGGTCAAAAGAAGCACAGAACAATTAGTGGTATTAGTGTGGCACTGCCCTCTGAACCATTAATCTTAGAGCAGAGGCAACAGTCAACAATATTGAAAACAACACACATTTCAAATCCCTCCTGTATATAATCAAATTCTGAAATCCACTAATATGAGATATTAGTAAGCTAAACAGTTATGTAAAATTATAAAGAAGACTTGATATTTACATCAATTGAAATAGCATTCATAGTTGTATTTGCCTGATTAGAGTCACGAGGACACTAATTCTCATCCTGAAAAGCAGAAGCTGATTTGCAGCTGGGATTATGAAAGAATTCCATCTCTTTCCTTTGCCTCACAGGCTACCAGAGTACATCTGTTGGGTACTGATTATCTTTCTAGAAAACATTATAAGAAAGAATAATTTAATTTATTATCATTGTGGAAGTCAAACTGGTTGAGGCAATGATCTTTCGTTACAGTATGATGACTCTGCTGGATAATCCAATACTGCAAACAATGGATAAAATAATCACAGATGTTTCTTAGGTTTGTTCTTCTTTCACCTCCTCTCAGCCTCACCTAGAAGAGTTCAAAAGGTAAAAGCCATGTCTTCATTTTCACAAATTCTTTACTATGCCAGCTACAGACAGTCTGGATACATTTTTTCTGGTAGAAAAATTGCAAAAATCTCTTCTAGGTCAATGACTTCCACTGTCAGTATCATTCAAAGTGTTTAGAAGGCTCAAAGGAGAAAAATAAATCACCAAGTATTGGTATTATGCAAGCTCTCTGAAGAGGTATTGACTGCATTTATTGCAAAGAATTAAGAAGTGTCTTTTATGTCATTCTGTTAATGAGTGTCCTTTCTGTGCAACTGATCTCACATACTAAACCCTGCTATAACCAGCATGCACTTTGACTAGATTAAGGACAAAATGACTTCAGATACCTAATGCTGTGGGATATAAACGTGAAGTAATGCCAGTGAAAGGCACACAGATCTCTGTGTGTACAGGACACCAGGCAGAAGAAAGGCACAGGTTTTGTATGCTATGATCACAAAGACAACTATGCCTATTAAAGCAGTTCCATAAACCCCATCAAGCTGACACTGTTGAACAGTAGATATGCAAGTAAGTGTGAAGGTGATTCCTCCTGTGAAGGAAGGATTTGAGAAGCTGCCTTGCCTTGGATCAGGTGTGCTTATACACTGCCTACACACTGGCAGTCAGCTGGAACATCCTCCTCAGGAAAAGCAGGAGGGGTTTGTAGAGCAGCAACCTCTTCCCCAGCTCCTGCCTCCTGCAGTGACACGGATCATTAATGGCAGCTGCCATGGGAATGGTGCACTCAAAGGGCTGGAGTACTGCTCCCTGCACTGCTCCCTGCACTGCCAGCAGGCAGGAGCTGACAGCTGGGGGCAAGAAAGGCATATTGCCCCAGCAGACCCTCCCATGTTGTCCCTAATGTTCTGGAGCAGTTCAAGTGCAGAGGTTTTCACTGTCTGCCAAAGAAGGTGGAGATGAGGGATTCTCCATCCTAGCTCTAACACAGCAGGAAAGAGGATCTGTCAGAAACCAATTCTTCTCACCACAAAACAAGCAGCGGGCAGGGCTCTTTTGTCACATGTCAAAAGAAGAACAGTCAGGAAGTTAAAAATACCTTATTTCCTTTCATATCTAAATTCATCAATATTAGCTCTTACTTTCTTTTCAAGCAAATGTTCAAACCTGTACTGAAGCCAAAACGTCAAGCAAACTGAAATATCTGTCTCCAAAACCTGCTTTCTGGAACCATTTTCCATTTTGTGCAGCTAAAACCAATGTAGAGCATCAGGCAACAAAACTGTCCAGGACTGGACCAGAAGCTAAGCAGGAGGCTGTGCCACACAAGGCTTGGCAACCTTGTCAAGTCTCACTCCTAGCCTACCACAAACCAGGGAAAACATCATGCATTTCTCAGCTGGCTTGCATAAAGCAGAAAGAAGTCTTTCTGAGCATTTTTTTCCATGAAGTTTAAATGAAAAAAAAAAATAAATTTAGGAAGTTGCACTGAATTCTACCCATTTCTTTCCTATAATTAGAAATACACATTAGTAAGATACTGCCAACTACATGGTATGCTCTTTATGTACACATTATTAATATTTTTGTATTATTTTATATTGTAACTCACACAGTATTTTAAATGTATTATTAACTAAATATTATTTTATGGTTTTTTGGGGTCTAGTTTTGACACTAACATACTGAGTCATTTTTTCCATGAAAACTCAGTATCTTAATCTTACAAGGAAAAATGAAGAAACTCAAGTATCTCTTTGACAAATGAGACCTGCCAGAAGCCAATGATCCCAGTGCACAGTATACTTGACAATGTGAGCTCAACAACAATGAAGAAATACTTTTTTCAGCTCCCTATTTTGTGACAAGGGTCTAGATTGCAACCAGTCTCACTGTAATTTATTTCCTCAGAGAAGACTGTGGGAGCTCTGTGTGAAAATCACTTTATGATTTTTCCTTCCTCCATTATTTTCCCATGGAAGCAAGTATTCTATTCCATAACTTATGCAGCAATAATTACACAAGCTAAGCTGATTCTAAATGTATACAATAGGTGTGTTTTATGTGAGAGCTTTCTTTTTTTCCTTTTTCCTTTTGAACTAGAACATCAAACACAGAATATACATAACATTTGCTCTATGTACCGAAACACAGGAACACATTATTCTCTGTCATAAGGATTTTATGTTTGAAGGTCCCAACTGTAGAAAACCTAAAAAAGTATATACTCATTTTCATAGTTTAGTCAGTAGGAACACTCACAGCATGTGTGAGTCTTTGCAGAAATAGTAATGGTGTAACTTCAAATGTAAATGTTACATAAAAATATACTCGCCTATAATTACACTACAGTTTCAAATATTCTCTTTTTTCCTAAATAACCCCTCTCAAATAAAAGATTGATTAACCACCCCCAAGATTCTTTGCAGAATCCACATCCCAGCATTATTCCTCAATGTCATGCAGGATCAGCTATGGAATTCTAGTGGAAGTGTGCATGCCAACATATAGCACCACCATCTGAGTGTGTCTGCATCTATTACCACCCTTAGTTTAGTCATGGTTCAAAAGAAGTCAGCTCTGAACTCATTAATCAAAGAATTCAGTTGTACTCTCTAGAGAAGATTTTGAAAGAGAACCTAAAGTGACTACAGAATGGCTGCTGCTTTTACAATGTGCCAAAGATATCTTTGGATTTATTTTGTAGAGTTGAATCTTTACTGAAATTAACAAGCTATTGAAAAACTATGTGACTACACAGGGTCTTAAATGGCAAACCAGTTCAATTCTAGGGAAACAACGTTCTTATTAATGACATTTTATAGCTTTGCACTCACATTCACACAAGTTCAGAAGTGTACTTGCAGTATATGTTACATTTTCTAGTCTGTTCATTATTTTATGGATTTTTACAGGGACATCTTTCGATGAACCACAGTATAGGTGCAGAGAGAAACCCACAGGTGGTGCTGGGAGCTCAGTTAATTAATACTGGTTTCTTTCCTCAATTTGGCAGCTGTTATCACTACTGCATCCAATTCTCTCCTCTCCTCTGTGCTGAGGCGGCATCTGAGGGACCGGAGTGCTCACCTCCCCCTGCTCCAACCCTGGAGCATGAACATGGTCAGTGTCCCCATGGGTGGAGCAAGGAAGTGATCACTGGCAGCAATTTCCATCTGACCAACACCCATGACCATCATCATCCCAACTAATACAAACAGCTTGAAGCCCATGAACATCCAGACTAGTGATCAAGGGCACAGTCATCATCTGTCTGCAATTTCAGCTTGTCTTAGTGGTAACATTTTAAAAATCTAAGCCAAAACAAAACTGTAATACTGTATTTGATCCCTCTCTTGGGATCAAAGGAGAGGAGACAAAGAGGCCAAAAGCCTCTGATTCTACCTAGGCAAACTGAAAGGCCTGCAAAGGAAGCCAAGTCATCTTAAGTATTAAAATTTCTTTTTTCCCTCTAAAATACTCACCTGACTTTCTCTTTGGTGTTTCTAAGAACAGTTGCAGCAAAATTTTGTGTAACACCAACCAGACTGATGCCATCAACTTCCACAATTTGGTCATTCACTTGGATCCTTTCGGGGAAAAAACACAAATGCACAATTAATTGTATGAATTCTTGCAAATTTTCAGCAAAACTGAGCGTAGAGAGATCTTTATAGTTTGACCTTAAACAAAAGCTCAGTCATAAAATGATTGAGGTAAATATGAAAAACACATCATTCCTTGCACACAGACATCTCATAAATCCAGCTTCAAAGTTACCATTACAGTTAATATCATCAATGAATTATCCACTCTCTTTCCCTGTATAGAAATACAGCAACACAAGCTCTTACTTGTCATATGAGTTAAATTAAATGAGATACTCGAACATCTCTTATATCATTCTTTCCTAAGCCAATCTTGAAAAACAGCATAAGACATGGTTCTGGCATTTCATGCTAATGGAAAAAACTGCAGTATTTAACTAAAACAACCTGCTCATCTGTGGAGAAAAGAACTTAAGTATCAGACCCAATTGTGACATACTATCTTAAGATATTTCATCTAACTTGTTCCAAAAAGATGAATTCCCAGTGTAACCGTGATCTTGCTGCACACAATCATAGAACCTTGGACTGCTGTAAGGAGCACGCTCTTTTTAAAACCAAGCACCTATTTACAGCTGATACACTGTTGAATGCAGAAAAAGTTAAGACAGAGTGAAAGCCATGTTGCTTTTATCTAAAGCAAGCATTGCTACAGAATCCCTAAAGCAGGCACTGGACTCCTCTGGATTGCAAATCCCTGGAAGATGACTGCTATACTGTTCTTTAGAAACTCACGATCTCTTAATAGTTTCAAAATAAAAACCAAACAAACACATCCAGAACTCGTCAAAGGGAGCAATTTTCAAGTACATACATGGATTCTATTGATCCAAACAACACAGTTTACAAAGCAACCAAGAAAAAGCTATGAAAAAATCCTGCTTAAATTATATGAAAATACCTAAATTAATGTATTTAACATCTTAGGATATATTAGTGATAAGATTTCTTTTCAAATACCAGAGGCTTCAACAGAATGTTGAAGCATCTGGATTTGGAGTACTAATTTCTCTGTCAAGTCTGAGGAAATGCTGTGCAGTTCTACATGTGTTCAAGCAGCATCTTCTGTTCTTTGGATTCCAGCAATGAGTAAGAAATACAGTATTTATTCTTTGGCAGCCTCACACTACAGAATGTCACTGTGTTCTAGGCAGGATCTCCCTTGAAAAAGGCAGCCTATAAACTCTTATTTTGAAAATCATATTTGGAATTTTAAGCTCAGAATTTTATTTCAATTTGCATTGAAACATTTGAGAAATACAGCACTCACATCAATATTTATCTAATTTTGACTTTTTTTTCTTTTTAAACTTTCAACTCTTATTTTTATGGCTGCTGTTCTCCAAAACTCCTTTACACATATATTTTAATTATGTATGAGCATATATGCATATCAACCTACAAAGGGTGGACTTCCCGTTAGAGCCCACTCCAAGAGGAGCTCCAGGCCTCCTCTGTCTGTTAAATCTAATTTCAAACATGAATGCTCAGATTGCCAAAGTCTGAATTATAGAAACTGTATTGCTTTTAGCATTAATGACATTGGTAATTCTTCTTGCAATTATTTCCTAATGTTCATGACTTTAAACTCTGCCGGCAGATAACAATGAAGTAGCAACTATAGAAGCAAACCAACTAAAATTGAAAAAATTATTTGCAGAATTGCTCTGTATGATGAACAGAAAAATTTAATTTGTGCAGAGACATCTTCTAGAGTTCAAATTAAGAACTATGTAATGTTTCAAAACTGTTGCTCCTAATGCGATCAAAATACTTCATAAAGTGAATGACTCATCACCACAATAATCTGAAAGAAGCAGCTCTTGATTGATTGATCCAGAAGAAGATTTTATTTTTCATATTCAGTCTAATTTTTCATATTCAGTCTAATGACTGATTTCCTATCTTTCACACTGCTAATAACCTCTCCTAATACTTATCAGCATGCTTGCCTTTGGATTCATCTTGAAGCACCCTCCTAGGGCAAATACTGGCACACAAAACCTTTAAATATGACAGCTAAATGCCACCTGTTTGCCTACAGCAGCATGGATCAAGGCAGTGATGTTAAATCACTGAGAAACCCCTTTGCACAGATTTTGTATTTCCATGACAGACAAGTACTTTATATCATAATTTGATAGGTCTTTCAATAACAAACAGAACAACTATCCTACAGATACTGTAACATTTGAAACTGTGGCATCACAAGAACCTGGTTCAAGATTGCTATGTGACTATTCAGAATATCTGATGCAACTACTGAAGTAGTTTTATTTTCTGCTTGGAGACTTTGTTTTGCTATCAGTGTTAATGATTAAGTAGGTTTTCCATAAAGATGAAGTTAACAGGACCCTTTACAGTTGATGCACTTTATTATGCAGAATGGTCTGGTCCAGACTGAGAGGATTATATATCCCTTTCCCAAGTGAATGATCAGTCAGGCTCTCAAAGAGAAAATCAGAGTCCTATTTCTCAGCTGACTGAACATTCTGCCAGTTGAAAACCAACACAAATATTAGAATGGTCAAAGAACAGTATTATTTTTTTCTCAGCTGACAAGTTCCTTTCAGATGCCATCTAGGGAAATGAAAGAAGAGACTTGTGATGGAACATTAACTTCTGTAGCCCACTCAAACATGTGAATAATGAGATGAAAAGAAATTACAGATCATGACAGAGCAGCAGTGAGTGACTGATTTCCAACCAGAGAATTTTACAAAGAATACCAGTCGTGAGCTTAATGCCTTCTGGCTGAGGTCAAGCACACCCTTCAGAAAAACATTCACTTAAATTTAAAGTAATGGATAAAGTCATGACATCTTGAGTTGTCAGCTTCATTCACCTTCATAATTTTTAAGCCTATGATAAATCAGTACTTGGCCTTCAACTTGATATCTTATTGCCAAGATCTGTAAAGACACCTCCAAGCCCAGTCTAGAAGACAACATAGTTCAGTCGTTTCTGAAAGCAATGTTACTAAACTTTGCAACCAGGGGGTAGACTCTGCCTTCTAGAGTCTTTTGCTTAAATTTTTGTGGTGTTTCCACAGCAGAATAATTTTTTGCCTGGCTGAAAAGTTAGAGGTGTTCAACAAGGAACATGTTACTGCAATGTATTTTTTAGAAGACATCATCAACATCTTAAGAGTTTATTCCTACTCTTATTTATAAACAATATTTTCGTATTGGTTTCTGAGTAATATAACAACACATTAATGGTTAAAATCAGAAAAGGAGAATGCAGATAAGTTGATTTAATTGCTTACATATCAGAGAAGTAATATTTTACTGGCATGAAAATTTACAAAGTGAAGCACTGGGACAAAATGAAAAATTGTACGGGTTGGAAGACTTTTAAGAATCCTCTTCATTATTAAATGATTACATAGTAAAGTTTTTTCCTATCTCCTAATGAGAAGAGGCTGACTGGGTTTTGGCAGTTATTGTATAATACACAGATTAGCAGGTGTTGTAGAATACACAGATAACTGTGCCCCATATGACATGAAATATTTTATGTTGAAAAGGAATTCTTTAGCTTGCACATACCAAATAAGCAAGCGGGTTTTATATGAGCACATAGGACTACACACACCAGTTCACCTCTTTAGTGGGCAAGGTTTATGGTACAGCTTCCTATTCCAATTAATTATTGTACTTTCAGTGCTGTAGGTGTGGAAACTGAACCCCAGAATAGAAGACTATTCAAAATAAGAAATATAAAGTAACAGTCTGTGTTAGTAAAGTTGAAAGGAGTGTATTTAGTAAAAGTCTAAATATTCAGATACACTAATTATTTCCTTAATCACAGAATAATCAAGGTTGGAAAAGACCTTTCAAGACCATCCAGTTTAGCCATTAACTAAGCAGCTCAATCACTCCTAAACCACACCCCAAGTGCCACATCCAGATGCCTCTTCAGCACTTCTAGAGACAGTGACTCCACCTCCTTTCTGGGCAACTTATTCCAACGCCTTTTTCAGTGAAAAAAAAGCTCTAATATTATCTGAACCTCACCTGACACAACCTAAGGCCATTTCCTCTCACCCTTTCACTTGAGACACGTCAGAGGAGAACAACCCCCACCTGGTTACAACCTCCTTTCTGGTGGTCGTGGAGAGTGATAAGGTCACCCCCAAGCCTCCTTTTCTCCAGGTTAAACACCCCCAGCCCCTTGTAAGACTTGTGCTCCTGACCCTTCACCAGCTTTGCTCCCCTTCTCTGCTCACACTCCAGCACCTCAGTGTTTTTCTTGCAGTGAAAGGCCCAGAGCTGGACACAGCACTCAAGGTGGCCTCACCAGTGCCAAGTACAGGGGCACAGTCACTGCCTGGGTGCTGCTGGATACACTAGTGCTGGTCCAGGCCAGGATGCCTTTGGCTTTCCTAGCCACCTGGGCACATACTGGCTGATATCCAGTTGCCTGTCAGCCAGCACCCCAAGTCCTTTTCTGCTGAGCAGCTCTCAAGCTGCTCCTCCCCCAGCCTGCAGCCCTGCCTGGGGCTGCTTTGACCCCAGTGCAGGACCTGGCCCTTTGCCTTAGTGAACCTCATGCAGCTGTCCTCAGCCCATAGATCCAGCCTGTCAAGGTGTCTTTGTAAGGACATTGTATGCAGAGAGAGACCAAATAATCCAATGTTGAACTGAATTGTTTTTTTAAGTATTGCCTATCTAAAGCTGGCTTGAAGCCAATAGAACAGGTGGGAGCTCAACACTTTAAGAATCAAAACCACCTTCAAAAGTGTCACAGAGTTTGGAATCAGCAGCCTTACTCATGCTAAAGCATCTCGGTTCTCAGCAGTCACAAACACATATCTTTGGCAAATTTGTTCTTCTTTAAAAGTTGAAACTCATGGTACCAATTTAGTGTCTTCTCATAACCACATTAGGTATTTGGACCTTACCAATGAAGCTGATGAACTTTACAGCTTGGATTACCATGACATACGTTAAGAAAACAACTAATCCCTATGAATATCATAATTTATAGTAACTATTGCTGATAAAATTTCCAAATACAAAGTCTAGTTTACCTGCCATCTCTTTCTGCTGTCCCACCCTCTGTTACTGTTTTGACAAATATTCCCAGTTTTTCAAGGCCCGCATCAGCTCCAACTCCCATTCCAATAATGCTTATGCCAAGTCCATCTTCATCTGTGAAAGAGGCAAGAGAAAGCAGAAAATTCTTACATTTATCTGTACAGTTAATTGGTAGATAAACATTCATGCTTTGGGTCCTCTTGGCTTTCTGTGTCAATAACACTAATATTATTTTGCTTCCTTTTAAAATTTAATTACGCACAAAAAGGATCCTCTGCAGCCTTTTGAGGAGCTAAGAACAACAGACAAGATTTTCCAGTGAAGAATGAACATCACACATCAAACACTGTGTAAAATCACGTTGATGGAGTGTCACCAAACAATTCTCTTAAGAAGATAAAAACTGCCTGTCTCTGAGCTGCTTCTTTAATTCCTCACTGAACAATTCCTGAAATCCAAAAAGCCACAGTGACTACATCCAATTCATGGAAATTCAAGATAGGCTCTGTAGGCATGTGTAGACTTCCTAAAACTCGTAGGTCAGTGTCACAGGAAGTGGAATTGACACGCAAACATGATACCTTTTTCTAGTTCGACTGGGAAGAGCTCCAACTTTTCCACACGCTTCTCAAGTTCATATTCAGCTGATGCAGCCACTGGGTCAACTTCATCATTTCTCCTATCATAGTCTTCATTAGAGTATGTATTGAAAACCTGTGGAAATAGATCAGAAATCATTCAGCTACCCACTCCAAAAAAGACTTCCAAATTATTAAATTAGCTACTACTTTTGTCTTGTGATATTACAAAGTTTGAAAAGGCTTTTAAAAGACAAATTACTCCTGCTCATTCAAACTTCAGGTTTTTTAATTTGTGCTTTTTTATTCAAGGAAGCACAAGCATGGTTGCAAAAGTCAACTGAGTGTAAGTTTCGACTGCTTTTGATTATAAATTCAGAAGGTGATCCTTAATGTCTGTGTTGGTCTACGTATATAAATAATTAGAATAATTAATTTAACTCATTAAAAATGCACTATTAATAAACATTAACAGAGTCAAATATATTGAAATTATAATCTGTATAGTGTTTCTGTATTAGTCTTTAGGCCTTATGAAGTTCCAGTTCACATTAATCCAAACAGAGCTTGACCTGAAGATTACTAATCTACATTTACATCAACATATGAGTATCATGGAGATTCTGTTCCATATTATGTATAAACATTTTTAAAACAGCAATATACACAGCCATTTGTATTTTTTAAGCTAACCAGGTTTACAGGTTTACTTCATCTCTAAAGCACTAATTTAATGGTGACTGCATTAACCTGATTATATTATTTATGCTACTTTACTACCATACTTTCAACATTGCCTTCAACCAGTGATTATTCAGACCTTCAGAAAGATTAGTCAGGAAAAGCATATTTTCATATTTTAGAGATCAGAGTTTGCCAGCCTGCCTAATTCATTCAACTGTCTGCACTTGGCAGTAAGGAAAGAATTTGTATTACTAGTGGTAATCATTTTACTAAGCTTCAGTCCCATGGATATATCATATTCATCACTTCAAATAAAGGAAAACAACTTCCCACATTTCCTCTTCCTCTTTGACAGACAACCTACAGAAGACATCATCATGTGGCCACATTTTCCTTTATCACTGTTCCTCTTACAATATAAAACACTGCACCCTGCTACATAGCTACACAAATATTCCAAAGTTCTCCAGAAGCCTGCTCTTTTACAGCCCTGCTTGGAGGCCCTCTCACAATGTCCCTGGATGGAGCACATATGCCAGCTGGCTGCCCAGTGCAGTGACAGGAGTTGGGTCATTGCCACCTGAGGTTTCACCTGCCTGAAAAGCTGTTAGTACACATTCATTTCTTTTAAATTGTAAATATATTACATTTGAAATACAAAAATACTTTTAAGTACTACTGGAAGTCTATTAACTATGCTATGGCTACCACAAAGCCCTCTCAGTTTTACATGAAATAGTGGTTGAAACAGAAAAGACAGCAGTGACTCAATGGAAATTTTAATACCCATTCATGTGGGTATTTCACATCAATGTGAAACACTTAATTTTCTCTTCCAAGAAGACTTGGAAGATAGAGATGATAAATGTTTTACAAGAATTCACAAACCTATCTCACATGGATTTTTAGTCATTATGATGCAAGAAAAAGGCTGCTTTAAGTAAATGATGCTCCTAGAAATCCTTCATAAATACATGCAAAGCATAAGTAGAATAAGACACATAATGCTGTCCAGTGCTGCTGAACATTTTATGCTGCTTTAGTATCTGTAAGATTGGAGAAAAGACATGGACTGAGAAACAAGTAATGCAATTCAAGGCCATCATTTCTAGCCTGACTGAAGAATAGAAAAAAAACAGCAGGAAGAGTCCACTCAGCAGCAATGAAAAAGTGGTACAACTTCCCTGGCAGCTTCCCTTCTCTGTGATTTGGTGTGAAAGGCAGCAGTTTTTAACCACTAAGGGTTCCATGATCAAACCCAACGTCATTCATGCCAAAATCAACCAAAATAAGGATCAATCAATAGAGCGAGACTCAACTAAAACATTACTGAGCTAAGGTTTGACCATAAACTTTTAGGTTTTACCATAAACTTTAGGTCTGCTGAAATGCAGCAGACATGCAAGCAAGTACAGGTTAAAAACAACAGCTGTGAATTTGGCTTGAATCATCTCATTTATTAACAGGATGAGAGAGACCCATGCCTCAAATGTGAACAGAGATGAACTGCACAAAGGTAAAGGAAGATACTGCTTACTGGAGACAAAAAACAGCCGAGAGAAAGATATAGGGGAAAATTATGTCACAAAATGAGTATATTTACTTCTGGATTTATTTTCATCATGTTAACTGGCACAATTCTTTTCCTTATGTTCAATGACTGGCATGAGAATGAGAATATTGTGGAAGCAGTTTTAGATTTGTTGCAAAATGACTGGAGGTGCTTCAGGATAATTTTCTTTGAAAGCATAAAATCATATAGTGCATTTGGGTTTGGGATGATTTTTCTTGAATCAGATTAGACAGAAGATAAGACTTTTTGGATTGTGCTCACTGTTTTGAAGTATTTTAATAATACCACTAAAAGGAAACTAAATATACTGTTGGGGATTAAAAGTTATCATTATGTCTCAAATACATCACACCACTCTTATCTAGTACCTCACCTAAGCATTCACTCTGAGACTGTAGATCCCTGATTGCACAAAGCTCTGTGTTTCCCACCTGGCATTAACTCACTGTCTTTTGTACACTGGTCATGTAACTTTGCCCACTGCCTTCAACAAGGCAGCTGTCTCCCCCTGAAAAGGGGAAGAAGAAGAAGGATATTCTTGTATGCCATTTATCTCATTTTGTGCAATCACATTTCCTGGTTGACTGATTCTATTAAATGAATCTCTGGGTGTTAAACTGAAGTAAAGAAAATTTATGCTTGGAAATTTTCTTTCTTTGTGAACCAGTCTATCCACCAGAGTAATGAACTGCTTGCTCAGTACAGTCATGAGAACTGTCACTCAAGATTTTACTGCACTAAAAATAAGATAAACATTTATAACTTTTTCCTCACAGTATGGTTAACTTGATTTAAGTAGAACTATTTCACCACGTCTGCTGCTGAAATGTTTTCCAGAGTGTGAGTGGGATTTCAGACTCATGGGAATTCTCCCATTCCCTGTCATTTGACAGATTTGGTTTTACTGCCACTCTGGCCAAGTAGCCAGTACAGAAAAGTCACAACTACAGAATATGCTGAGTTGGAAAGTACCCACAAGGATCATAGAGTCAACTCTGGGCCCTGTATAGGACCACCCCCAAGAGCCACATCCAAACCATTACTTTAAAAGCAAGCTCTTTTTCCAGTATATCCAATATAGTGTCGTACTCTCTGATTTTACCACTACAAGTATGTAGGAAAAAAAAAAAGTTTTCATAGAATTCATTTGTGACATTTTCTAGGATTTAAAACAGAGCTTGTGGAAAACCAAAAGCCAACAGTGATGACACATTGAAACAAGCCCTGAAGAGCTGCTGTTAATAGAACATACTTCTGTGTTCTCTAAAGTGATAGAAAAAGGGGTCATCAGTGATTCATCCAGCACCAACATAGTAACAAACTGTAATATGAAAGAAGCAGGTATAATTGTTAGGCACCCTGGGTGGTATCCCCAGGGAAATCATACATACACACACAGATCATTTGCTTCTCTTTGGCAGAGCACAAGCTAGAGAAGACATGTCACTAACTATAAAAATACGTTGCTGACTAATTCAGAAAAAAACCCTACATTTTTGTTTTAGTACTTCATCTTTAGGAGGAAGATCAGAAGGATAAAAACTGATTATTCTTGAAAAAAGGCAAAGTTGCCTAAGTTTGGGGTGCTTTCCCATAGCTCTTACCTACCAATAATTTGCAGAACTTAGCTAACAGTAACCAGTAGGTAGTGACAAGGGTTTTTCTTATTTTTTTAAGCAAGTCAGAATGGAGATAACTCTAAAGAATCACATGGGCTTACCAGCTTGGTGCTACATAAACCACAATCAGTGTTGCATACTATAAACTGTGCAACATAAAAATTGTTCTGTCTGACATAAGGCTGAGAGAACTGGGGTTTTTCTGCCTGGAAAATAGAAGGCTTAGGGGTGACACAACTGTGGCCTCCAACACCTGAAGGGAACCTACAAAAAAGATGGAGAGAGACTATTTACAAAAGCATGTAGTGACAGGACAAGGGGAAGAGATTCAAACTACAAGGGAGTAGATTTAGATTATCTATAATGAAGCACTGAGGATAACCCCTCTGGCTGTACTGAAGAAGCTAAATGAGTAAAAGAAATCACAATTTGACCATTACCTTCTGCTTTAAAATCTTTCTACAGCATAGCTTCAGGGAGGAGAGGAAGTGCTGGCAATGTCTGAAATTGGTGACTATTTTTTTAAAAAGTTCTTTCTCTGCAAAGTGGTTTCTTTGTCACAGTGAAAGGCAGTGAGTCAGTGAGGAGGCTTCCTCCAGCTCTCCTGGCTTCATGCTCCCCTACAGCCTGTGTGGGCATCAGGCGTCACTAATGCTTCGGAAAGGAAGGAGACAAATCCTCCCAAGAAGCAATTGCAGGAATGAGACACAGATGGGAATTAGACATCAGCAATATTGAAAGAAACTGCATGTCTAAAATCAAATCCATGCCTGGGGTTTCCCTCAGAAACCTCTGTAAGAGAAAGATCTGTTTTCAGTGTCCTGAAACTCTGGCAAAGAAACCTGCACAGCAGATTTATATTTCTAAAAGTATCTGGGCCCCAGACTTCTCCATTCCAGAGAGACCTCTTCACACATATGACAAGCCAGGTCCAGCTGCCATGACACACAGACAAACTGTTCAATTTCTTGGGGTAAACTGGAAAATATTCTCTCTGTATACTCTTGTTTTAGACAACTGGAACAAGTTATCAAGTCTTCTACCCGTTGGAACATCATGAAGACCATTTGTAGTAGATAACCACAGAGTCACTGTCCTGCAGCAGTGCTAACACATCTCAGTTTGGATCTGTACACTTCCATGCACTACAGCATGTCCTAAACCCAAACCATGCCTCAGTGGCATTTCCTGGGGGGACACAAGCATTAAAATACATGGGCTAACCACACACATTCATTATTCCTGTAACATGAGTATGCATTTACTTCATGGTGTAAGTAGTCTAAGAACCAGCCAGACTCCTCTGTTAGGTTTCTTTCACTGAAACCAGTATCTTAAATTTCATACACTGCAGTTTTGGGCCAAAACATGGAACCGAAATTGCCTATGGGGTACTGCCAATGGATCACCTCCCCTGCTCCTGCTATTTGGCTCACTTTTGGTGCCAATTTTTAAAAAGACTAGTTTCCATTAAGTAGTTTCCTAGAATCAGTGAAAATCATTGTTTCCTAGAATCAGTGAAAATTATTGTTTATATCCACTTACTATTTATTCAGTGCATACTTTTTTATTGCTGATGTACTAGTTTTATTACAATTTACATTGCTACTTGTCTACATAGCAGAAAAATACAAAATCACTGCAGCTGTAAATGAGATGCATGCCTCATGTAAAAACTTCATGCTGTTACTCTTAGTTAAAACAGGTCAGAGTAATTAGCAAGTAAAAGTAAGTCCTGTTACTGAAGAGTAAAACCTCAGCTCACATGGAACATGTACTTCTATTAGGGCTGCTGTGTGTTTGTTTTAGTAAGTGATTAAAAACAGCAAGGTGCACTGAAACCTGGAGTTTACAAATATATCCAGACAGCCTTATCTAAACATTCCTGCTTTTTTTGCTTAGTTTTTTGGATTGATTTGTTTTTTTGGTTTTTTTTAATACAGTGATGAGTTACATTTCGATGCAGATTTCTCTTTCTCGCTTTTTTTTTTTTTTTGTCATAACCATTAATACGAATGGGAAATTGAAATACTGTCTTGTTTTATATTAATGGTACAGGCTAAACAATTTTCAGTCAATTCTCTTTGATGAGTTTTGCAGACCTGGGTCTAAATCTTCTCTGATAGTGGGTTGGTTTTCTAATGCAGCAGCTTGGATGCAACACTGTAATGGGAGATATAAATGACTAGTGAGGTGGCTTCCCCATACAAAAACCCCAAGGAGACTTTTTAAGTGTTGTGTACTTCACAGGTACACTTCATATGTAATTCATCCCTTTGCCTGATCTTTCCTTTTTTAAAACTCTACTTTGCACTACTGTAACTTACCAAGAAAAATGTACTTCGCAAGTGCTGCTATTTTTGGTCAGTTATTGACTACTTAGATACAGAGAATAAAAATCATGAAAAAAAACCAAAGCTTTGTGTTTTTCATTACAGCAGTTTGACAACTGCAGGGAAAAGAGCCCAGAGACAATCCTGCATTCCCATTAAGCTCAGGGTTCCTCCAAAGGTCCCTCCTGCTAGACTTTCACAGATCCTTGAGAGATTAGAGATGTGGGTACAGCAATTTAACACTTAGTATTTACCTCAGTGTGCTACTGGCCCACACACCTGAATGTCTTTAGCTGACTTTTCCTGATTCAGGGACAAGGAAAAACACTTGCCTACACCTTGAGAGTGTCACCATTGGGCAGAACAAAGAAGTAGTTACAACAAGAGCACTCAAACATCCATGTTATACAAAAAATATAAAAATATGAACAAGAGTATTTAAGAAGAACATGAACTTCCAATATAACAGTAAATATATTTTATCACTCTTTTGGCAGTTCCCTCTATTGCCAAGGTAACAAACTAGCAAGCTCAATAATTCATTGTATCTTTGAACATTGAAATAAGCACATAAATGAGAATGTTTGAAGTGAGCAGAGTTTGACAAATTAATTAAAATACAGTACAGGCTCAAATCTCGACTCTGGGGTCCAAACAACTTTAAACAGATAGGAGAGCACAGAGCAAAGTTTCAGATTCTGTTCCTAGACATTTATTCCTGAATCTCCTGCAGTTTTCTTCCAGATCCTTGCACTGCTGCCAATCTACATCCTAACTGATGGTGCTATTTTTCTTCTGCCTTCAAGTGTGACACATGAGGTGGCCAAGAGTAAATGCTGCTTCTGGTACCAGTTAGTACAGACTGCCATAGAGTAGCAAAGTCACCATGAATCAACAAATCAGTGTTTCTTCTCCTAGCAATCTCACTCTCCCTCAGCCTACAAGTCAAGAGGTCTAAATGCAGAGTAAAAATGCTACAAATGTTCTCAGAGGCAAACACTTGAAACAAAATATTGACTATGCATAAAACATTTCATTTAAAATAGATCTCAGCAGGGATAAATTGAGTAACCTGCATATTCACTAAAAATGACCCCAGCAAAAAAATTTCATAAGCAATTTCTTTTATTCCCTTACAGATGCTACATATGTTAAGAAAATATTTCAAAAAAAAACCAAGGACACAAAAAAAGTAATTACAGGCACTAATTCAGAACACTTGCTATAAAGAGATAATTCATCCCACCTGAGTGAAAGCTATAAAAAGATAATTCATCCCACCTGAGTTTTATTGTGAAATTATAATATTTTATAAATGGAACAAAAATTAATACAATTCTTTATAAACACAGATATAGAAAATATTTTAAATGTGCTATAAATAGTACACATTCCTATCTATCTCTTTACTTAAAGCAGAGAAGAAAGCAGAGGTGGAAGAAAAGAGCTAAATGAAAACAGTCTGCCTTGGTGTCTGATTTTCTCAATATTACATCATCAATACAAATCCTATTGGACTTTTTAAGGGCGCAAAATTGCAACTTTCTCAAAGGTTTTTTATGACTCTCTCACACACCTTGTTTCATTTCTAGAAGCTATGGCATTTGGCACTAATTGCCCACCTTATCAAGACTCCTGCAGACACAGCAAAGGCAGAGGGAGAGGGAGAAGGATCTCCAGCGACAGAAACCAGAAGACTTTACAGCCTTGCCTCAGACCAAGGGATAAAAAGCAAACATACTTCCACACCAAACCATAGCAATAGCCCTCATAAATCTCTAAAGTTGTCCCACCATCACTTTTCACAATAACTAAGTTCTAAAAATCTCAAGAGAGGTTTGGGGTTTTTTTTGTTTTTATGAGAAGTTCTTAATGAATTCTTTAACTGAGATGAAATTACTAAAAAAAATGCTTACAGTTGTAAGATGAGTGGGGGAAATTCTATTATATTCTACTAAGAAAAACTCAGAAGATGTAATAAACTCTTATTTAAACATGTACTATTAATTATATGAGTTCACGGCTTATGAGTTAAAGAACAGCCAAGCATGACATCCAGTATCAGACAGCCCTTCAAACAGTCTCCTGTACAGGGTAAACATATTTCCACAATTTCAGATGGCACACGTTACAGAGGGTATCTATTTAGTTTCTAGTACAAGCAGATATTCTTCCACAGTAACAAAAATACTTATGATTCTCTGGAATCAAAGGCCTTTAGCAGCCTATTGCTGCATTCACATTAACATCACCATGCAGTGATGTAAAAGAGACCCTTTAGAGGGGTGTTGCACTAATTTGGTGGGAGTGTTGCAGCCCTACAGCCTGTTAATGCCATTGCTTATGTATAAAAATGGACAAACAGGCAGAGTGTAAGAGGATTAACAGAAAAGCTTCTGTAATACAGCAAAAGGTTTGCTGTGTTTTGTAAACATCTTTCAAACAGAAAGTGAGTGCCATGCCACGTTCTCAGTGCTAGACCACTACTCAATTACTTTATATTGTAGCCTTAACAATTCCTTAATTGCACCTGCAGGCAGAATTCATTTTGGCTTGACTGCATTTTTGCTAATGATAGTTTCACATTCACACTGTTTAGTACAACAAATTGCATTCTAGTAAGATGTAAAACTGCCTAGAGTAAGCAAAAGAATGTTTATCCATTAAGCACCCATACCTAGTGTATTACATTACAGTTAATCACACCACTGCTTCAAAAATGAGACAGTCTGTATTTCCAGAGGAATTCAGCCTTCCTAATGCTTCCTAAGATGGTAGGTGGGGTAACAGACTCTAAAGCAAGCCAACAACAGGCGTTCCCAGGTCTGACAGCATAACTGCTTCAAACACACCAGCTCTAAGTGCAATTTAAAATATGGTATTAATGCAGCAAGAAGCAGAAGGTTACAAATGTGCACACAAAGTGTATCCAAATAAATAGACAAAGAGAACGAGGGATCATGGGGATAAGCTGGTATTAATGAATAATGCTAGCTTGGGATGAGACTACAATAATAATGCCACAAAGTGGGGATTCAAGATAAACACTTTTAAAGTGACTCAATTCAACACTATTTTTGGACATTTTTCAACTTCAACATTTGCTATGACATCAGGCACAAAGATATTACCCCCTTGAAAACAATAGCAAAATTAATTTCATCAACCCCAAGGGAAGTTTATTACAGCTGGTTTTCACTCTACCCTGTGTACTCTGAAAAAATTAAATAAGCAGAGAAATTGCAATGAGTTTTGCTCACCTGAAGACTTTACACAACTCTAGTCTTTGTGCCCAAATTTACTGCATAATTTCAAATTTATTACAGACATTATCTATACACAAATCTGTGACAGATTTGAAGTTTTGGAGAACCAAATGTAAAGTGTAGCACCCAGTGCTGTGCGAAATTGGGAGGATGCACTTATATGTGTGCATTTTGGGAATGAGGTTTTGTTTTAAAGAGTTTTGGTCTATTTTTTCCCGACAGGAACATCTTGCTTTACTGTTTTGGTATTGACCAAATATCTCTCATGTACGGCACCATGTCCTCAGACCTCTGTGGTTGGATACAAAGACAGACACAGCATTAAATGTGAGCTCAGTGCTGTTCCTGCCACACGCCAGCAGCAGAGATGGCTGTGGAAGATGGCAAACTCTTGGACTTTCAGAACTTAAGCCCCCTGAGCTTTCTGTTTTCCAGATGCAACTTCTTGACCTGCTTCAGACAGAAAAGTGAAGCTCAAGACAAATATTTCACCTTTGTGAGGGAAACTAAAATATGGGACATAGCTTTCTGTCCAGATATGCTCAGGAAGAGGAGGGAGAGTGCTGTTTATCCTGTGCACAGAATTATAAAAGCTACAGAAGAATCTCTCTGTGTGTTGTGTCAATGCAGGGAAGAGAGCAGGGGCATCTCTGAGTTCAGTTACTCCAGCAGCTGAAGTGTGCAGCACACAGCTGGTATCGCTGTCACTCGCCAGGAACTGTATTTTGGCTACAAACAGCTGCACATTTCTTTTCGAAGTAAAACAGACACCATTTAGCAGAAGCTGGACATACTCCAGACAGCAGATTAAAATGGGTGTAATCTGTGTATGACAGGCTATAAAGCCAATACAGTAAGCTGTTCACTAATCTTAGCATGATTTTAATGGGTACCCCATTGTAGTAAAATGAATGAAGAAAACATACTAAATATCTCTATAAAATAATGACCTTTAAATATTTTTCAGTCATCTAGTGTTCATCATCTAAGGAAACTGGCAAGGATGTGACTCTTGTCTAAAATAAGAGCCGTGAATGAACAACTAGAGGAAGACAGCAAATTAATCTTACACAACCTTGCTGGAATGTATTTACACATACCACCTTAGCTATTTTTATGAATCCTTAAGTTTAAAAAAAAAAAATTTACACACCCAAGTTTTTTAGAAGCCCTTCTTCTAAAATAGTGTTTTGTAATTGTGGTTTCAAGAATATCCATCAATACTGAAAGGCTTCTTTTCTTGGGCATGACTATTGTTCTTAATCAACCCTCTGCAGATCAAACTAAGGAAAAACAGGAAACAATTCACAGAAGCCCTTGCAAATCCTGCTTTAATATTACTAACACAAGGCTAGTAATGTCAAGAAAAACACAAATGATAATGTTAGCATTCACTGGAAAATTGCAGGACAGACCATTAATACAAAGTATATGTAACTCCTGGCT
The DNA here is from genome assembly GCF_027477595.1 of Haemorhous mexicanus. Lineage (NCBI taxonomy): Eukaryota > Metazoa > Chordata > Aves > Passeriformes > Fringillidae > Haemorhous > Haemorhous mexicanus. The sequence goes on along the minus strand of NC_082341.1, from coordinate 24,730,496 downwards.
GCTTTTTTTACTCCTCAAAAAAACCCAATGGTGAATAAAACCACTGTCCTGGATGAGGGAGTTATATACAAGTGGCGTGGAAAAATAAACATACGGTTGGACATCAAAACAGCCAAGCTGGTAAAACTTCAATCGTGCAAACTTTAATTTTAACCTTACCATAACTGATTAAACACTCTAAAATGCTGGGAAAAAAAATCTTAACAAAAGAGCACCTTTTCCTTGTAAATAAAATAATTGGAAAACAGCATAAAATGACAAATTTTGAAAGCCTTTTCTATAGTACTGGTAAGCTAAATAACCAGAAAGACAGCATTGTCTATAATCAGATAAAGTTTTAGCTTTCAATTCCTTGCAGTGAAGTGTTCAAAAGGATGCTATCAACCATTTCAGTCCTGACGGCAAGAAATGTTTCCACAGATTTTTAAGGAGTAAAAGCAATAAAAGTGCATGCCAGAAGGTAAAGAATTATCCAAACATGTTCATTGCTCATGACCAACTGCACCAGCCCCAGACACACAGCAGCTGCACGAAGGCATTCCTGCAGCTTGGATGGACAGGAGTCCATCCACTCTCAGGTGTGAAAGCTGAGCCTGAGAGCCTCACACAGGCCATGCAGGCAATCCTCCTGGGTCACCAAATAACGTAAAGTGCTGGCACAAGGATTTTGCAAATATAAAATGGATTCCCTCCACTTTTTTTTTTCTTGAAGAAAAATGAAAGTCTTGCCTCTTAAGAATTCAAAAATCTCTAGAAGTATGAGCACCACTCCAATTGCATAAAGCACAGGATTACCCTAAAAAGGAGAACAATACAGAGAATGCTGGAGGAGAGTAAGGCAGTCAAGCTTTAAATTGCAACTGCAGCTCTGGACAATAAAGAGCTTTTAACATTTTACTTAACTTTGCAAATGTCAGTTTAACCCTAATGTCTAAATGGTTTTGGTTCCATACAGAACATCACCAGTAGGTGACTGTCACAGAAAGAGATGCAGAGAACTGGCAATCTTATGACAGTTAACTGAAAAGTGTCTGACAGTTCTTTGAATTAAAAGCAACTTGAATATATCATGCATGTTATTGCCTATTTACCCTGAAAGGTACAAGACATTGCTTCAACTCAGGTTTTAAAAATTATTTTATCTGATTAGGCAGGCCTCATAAAAACAGTATTAAATTAATCCTACTTTACTTACCTTTAGGTTAAAAGCCTGACTTGCCAAAAAGAGTCACTGTCAAAATGTGCCTTAAACTCCAGCTTTTAAATAGCAAACATACTCCATCTTCCATGCCCTAAGCTTAATTTTATTTCTGATAAATGTCATAATGTAACCGAATAAAAAAGGCACAATAAAAATACAAACAGTGATAGTTGAGTCTTAATGTTATGACTTCTAACTAAGAAGAGGCAAATTTATGGAAAAGCCATCATGTTTCTGTTTAGGAAAACACTTGTATTTTATTATCTCAGCAGACTTTTTGAAGCTTTTTCCAGGATAGGTGCTTGAAAACCAGATGCACAAAATAGGTTCCCTGACATGTACATAAAATGTGTTTTAGATACAAGAGTGCTCTTCATACTCAAGCTTTGTCTTTGTTCTACCAAAACTTTAGTTGCCTTACAGCTTATATTGACTTCTGCTAAAACAGGTGAGGATGAAAAGTCCTTCTACGGAGTAGTAAGAACAATGTAAAGGCTGTCATTTTGCCTTTAAAAAATGGTTAATTAACTGGGGACTTATTTATGGAACCAGTAATTAGACAGTAAGAGACTACTGCTACATGATAACCATCTAGATTAAACTCTCTCTGTGTGCAATGTAAAATAATTAAACCCATGTTAACCCTCCCTTATGGAAGGTACCTCAAACTGCTGTCCTCCTCCTACCCTAAGACCTTGCCACTGACAGCTACAATGAAATGATTCTTCTGTCTACCACCTCCAAGGCCTGCTGCTAATGTGTAAGAACCTTAATGCAGGCCACCAGAGCAAGGACAACATCCCACCTCCTCTGTGGCTTCAGACATGAACCTTCTGAGGTTCATTAAATGTTGATGATCCCACCATACAGGACCAAGGGCTCCAGTTTAGTTTGAGAGGACTTTGTTACTAAACCAATGTGGTGCACATTATGCACCCAAGGACAGTCCCTGCGCAGGGTTCTCAAGTGCTAGAAACAACATGGAAGACTGGAATAAGTCCTTCTCAAATAATGGCTATGAAAAACCCAACAAAATAGGTAGTAAAAGCAACCAGTAGTTTCACAATAAACTACTGTTTATTGTGAAACTGTTCACTACTTTTTAATCCATTACTAATAATATGGTAAAATAAAGCGTACACCAAATTATGGTGAAAGAAATGGAAACCTCAAATCTGGCCGACTGCAGGTACTGACTAAGAAAGTAAGAGAAATACTGGCATTCTTGATGGACTCAGTCCCTTTTGTTCCTCTTCAATAAGATGTAAAATTATGTTTATAAGAAAAAAAAGAACATTTAATCTGTTCCAGAGCATTACTGCAATGATCTCCTAAACGCTGAGAACCCTACAGCACGACTTTGTGTTTTTAACATCTTTTTTTTGATGGCAGATTGGTTATTCAGGCAGGATGAGGTATCTCAGCAGTACAATGATGTGCTTTTGTGAAACACTCAGTAAGTCATCCAAACTCTGCCAGACCTCACCAGAAATCACAGTGAGGACAGATCCAGTACGTCTGTCAGGGTACCAGCTGAGACTGAGACTGAAGAGAGACAGTTAGTACACGGCACACCTTTTGCAAGACAGCTCAGCACCAGAGAGAAGCAAAGACTGCAGCTGCAGAAGTCAGTTTTGGCCAGAGGGGATGTAGCAGCTCAATTTGCCGCATGAAGCTTAAAATCCAAAAGCCAAAATCACAACTTCAAAAGAAGAAAAGCAGTGGGTGAGATATAGAAGTACTTCTAAGAGAAATTAAATTGCAGAAAAATAGTATGTAAGTCCAGCAAAGTCTGGCAGATGGATATGCTGAGCATTATGACTGAAAGAATCAGACATGTCCTGACGCTGCTGAAAAGTCATACTTTGGATTCTAGGTCAAAACTGTATAGATGAAATAAAAACAGGTAGTTTTAGAAAAATAATAATATTATAAAATAAATAAAAATAATATTTTCAAATTAAGCTTATTACAATTATATTCCCCACTACTTGAAAAGCAAGGTGCTACATGCTATCTTACCCATCTATTCAGTGGTTACTCATATATCCTTACCCAGACGGTCACTGGTTACAGAGGGTGCAAGAAACAGCAATGGTTTAACTAAGGCACAGCCAAAGGACATTGCTCTACTTGCCTGAAGACCCACAGCACTCCTGGCAGATCATGAGCAGGGGGAGGAAAGCAATGCTCCCCAGAAAGCTGGTTGCAGCTGCCAGCTATCCATCCCTCCTGGTAGTTATTTTAAGTGCCCAAAAAATCACACTTCAGTCAAATTTTAAGCCGAATTTGAGAAATTATGAAAAACAGAGAAAACTTTGTATTTTCACCCCTGAATTCTGATAAAGGCAGTAAATTCCAAAAGTAGATATTCACCAGTTCTACACAACTTCAGCAGTAAAATGAAACAGTTATAAATTTGTCCCAGATCATTATGACCTAATAACAGAATAGTAATTGTAATACATAGTATATGTTCTTAGAGCGTCTTAGCACTGAGGCTCAGCCTTTCCTCCTTTCAAGGAAATGGATCTCAAATATAACCTTGTTGCTACGCTTCAGATGTATCAGAATTTAACGTCCAATATCTTTCCCTTTTGGAAAGAAGCATTCCCTCATCCCTCAAGGTCCCTCGTGCTGCCCAGAAAGTTAACCAGGCAGGCAGGCTGGTGGACATGCATACCAAGAACACCCATTGCCCTGCAAGTCCATGACTGTAAGTACAGAAATAGGTAAAATGGCATCAGAAAGACTTGAAAATAATGTAATATAGTCATATATTATACATCTATATGATATAGAGTTGATTTAAGTTCAGCTTTGATAAAAATAAAATTAGAAGTGTCAGACGCCTCTTCTATATAAGTTTTGGTGTGAACCAAGTCTAAAAAGTTCATTCAAATAAAGACAACTGAAGAAAAATCAGCTACAAAGAAAAGAGATTTTGGAAGCCACCAAGGCACACTGAGAGATTTTTGATTTGATGGTACTTACCTACTATGTTCCAGCATAACCTAAACTACTGCTTAAACTATATGTAAAGACACACAAATCACATAATACCCCATTTTGGTCTATGGGACCTCTCAAACATAAAAAATGACTGTGAAAAGTGAATACTTCTTCACCTGTTACTCCAATCCCTTCTAAGAAAAGTAGGCAACCTGAAGATGCAAGGTGTAGGTGAAGTGTCTATGAAGAAGACACCAGTGTAAGCACAAGGCAAAAGAATGAATTACCAGAAACAAAGTCCAAATTTAAAAAACAAATTTAAAAGCAAATTGTCAGTGGTGCATGAAATAAATAGGGCAGGAGATCTTTCTCCTTTTCTAATGCCTTTATTAAAAATCAGCTCAGGTGGGAAGAATCGACGGGTTGCGCTCGTGCCGCTGCTGCTCCCAGGAGTGGTACGAAGGAGGAGGGAAGTGCAGCTTTGTCTGCAGGCAGAGCTGGGGGTTCTGTCCTCACGAGAGCACCAGGAGATTACCCTTGTCCATTTTTTGGATTTGAAGTCCAGGGTCCTGGCTCCAGCTGATGTCCCCCCCTGGGTAGGGCGAGTGGCAAAAAAGGTTCTCAGCATCTCTGCAGGCTCTGGACTTTGTTCCTCATGTCCAGACACCACTTCGATCTCCTAATTCTGTGTTCGCTCATTGCTTTTGGGGTCTTTTTGGTAAGTGTGGTGGGGGTCCTCTCTCGTAGCATTCTGGGTCAGAGGTTATTTGCATGTCCTCTGATGTCCCCTCCTTTCACTGTCTGAGAAGGGCCATCCACCTGGCCCAGGCAGGCTGGTACTGACAAAAAGGGGAATTCTCAACAATGGAGAGTTAACGACCGACTCTGATCAGGTGATCACAACATGAAGTTAACAAAGAACTCTCCTCTGCCAGAACTGGCTCAACTTGTAATTCCACAAACTTTAAAAAATGGGTAACCCTTTTTTTATTCATAACAGTGCATACTAAATTTAAAAAATTACAGGAATTTGGAATCAATAAGCTTTGTTGACGGAAAGCCAAACTGAACAAAATGGAAGATATTTAAGAGCTCCAGGCTTTGCCAAAGGGGCCAGAATCGTCTCCAGAGGATGTCAGCAGTGCCCTGATTGGTATGGAAATGGACAAAAAGGTTAGTAGGAATGGGTAAAACAAGGTTCATAGATCTGATACCTCCTTTTGTTGCCTTTTTGCTGCTTCTCAATTCATTTTGCTTACCCAGCAAAAAGTATAAAAAAGGACTGTAACTAAATGAATGAGACTATTCATTAACCAACCTAGATAGATCTTCTAAGGAAACAAATTGAATGAGAAGAAACAAAAGACCAGGGAGGTGTGATACTACCAAGCAATTGCTTTAAAAAATCCTGTTCAGCCCATATGGATCTTCCACCCACACAATTCCAGGCTTATCTCATCTTTGTCCATAAAAAAATATAATGAGAATCAGGTATTTGACAGAATATAATTGAATCAGGTATTTACAGCCCTTGGGGTTCTCAACAGCTGAGTAAAATACAGAAACTAATCCAGATGTAGCAATGAGAGTGTAAGGAGACGTTCAGACTACCACTTTTTCCTCCATCTCAAGTACTCTTGTACTGCTGTACTCATGCAGGCACACTCAAACAAGCTCAATCCTCTGAAAACCCATTAACATCAAGGGAAGTTTAAAAGCACTCAGAGCTGCTTTCCAAACATGTCACAAAGACTTCCACAATTCATTTCAGTGCCATCAGTATCAGGCCAATATTCAGAGGCTGAAAATTCCTGCTAAACTAACAGATTTTTTTTTTTTTTTCTTATTCTGGAATCAAAGGTAAACACCGAATTGGGAAATTTTCACGTTCTTCCATCATCACCAGCACCAAAACTACCCCAAAGATTTCCAGATAAGGCACAGCTGTACGTCTTTCCAAGGAATGTCTCTTCTGAAGTATAATTGAGATTGCTGGCTCATGAATTTCCAAATTGCTAATATATGAACTGCAAAGAAAAGGCAGTGATGCTCAGGGAAGGAAAAACTGCTGATACATAAACAGGTGATGTACAAAGACCTCAACAAACTTCTTTTTGCTGTCTTGCCACATGACCCAAGCATGCAAAGGGACCATGACAAATAAAATTCTCCTGAAATTATCAGTGACTGCTAATAGAGAATTTTTTTCTGTATTTTTAACACAAAGATAAATAAACAAGGCTATGCCACTGCTCATTTTCTTCATCAATAAGAGGAAAAAGTTAGCCTTTCATAAAGAACCATGTGATTTCCTCATCTACAGTCTGACACAAGAACACACTCTTGCCTCTTCTACTTCTCTTTTTTTAACTCTTCTCTCTTAACACAAGTTAATATTCATTGATGCAATTTAGAACAGATGCTATTTCTGTTCTTCAGTTATGCAGATAATCTCTTAATTAAATAGCTGCATACAGTAACCAGAGAATTGAATTTATATTTTAATCACATATTCCTCCCCTTTGTTATTTTGCTTTTACTTACTCTGGCAAGTGGGTTTATTGCACACAGCTGTAAAAAAATCTGCATGGCTAAATTCTGTAATTCATACTTTTGAAAGCAACCAAAGAATAACTTAAATATAAACAGTTCTGATTCTCAAAACTAATGAAATGCAAAAGGGTTTTACAAGATCATAATTTAAGCAACTATGCTTGTACATTCTGTATATGTTGCATATGCATTTATATATTTCAGGGGAAACAAACTTAATTTCTCAACTATTTGAACACTATTATTATCACAGTCATACGTGGAAACTGATTCCCAAAAGTCATTCAGAGAGCAAAAGCTTAAATGCTGACCAGCAAACAACCCTCATATTCTGAGTCTTACACTCCCATTCCTCATTCAAGGACTTTAAGAGAACAGGCAAAAACAAGGAGGTGATGCAATCCTTTAATTAAAAAGCATCTGCACAGCAAACTGAACACCAAGATGATCTCTACTACAAAAGCATTCTTCAAAATATACTTCCAGTACATTACTCCATCTTTACTAACTTTCAATAAAATAATTTTTTCAAGACATAATTAAACATTCATACATTATGGAAAAATAACCTCAGTATTGCCTGTTAAGGATAGAAAATTTATTTAGCCTTCATGTGGTAAAAAAAATTCAGAGCTCTAGTATCCATCCCTCAACATGGTAAAACTGGATAAACTCCCTTGACACATTTTTTATGGAAGAAGAGAAGGCCGCAGGATTAAGTTAACGTTGCACTATCCATATCCTTTTTTTAGGCATCAGACATTAGCTAATCCTAATGCATTGATTGATTTATTTGGGATGTTCAAAATGCCACATCCTCCCTTTAGATTAGGGAGGATCCTATGGCAATCTGTGTGACTGTTTATGGCACTGCCCAATTTTTGACTGTGATTTTGTGCTCACCGGTTATCTCACATTATAACCTATGAAGTAACACATTTGTTAAGTGGAAGAAGGACAATTACTTTCATCATGTTTTTAAGTTTTATAAACTTAAAAAAAATCTCCCTCAACAAATGAAACTTTACAAAAAAACCATACTGAATTCATGTAAACATAATACAGGTTTCTCGTATCAATCTCTAGAATAGTTCAGCATTGTATAGGTATGTTTATTTTTGTACTTTAACTTCAATTTTGTATATTTATACTTTATGTATAAAAATTTAAATACTAAATTGATATTTGATATTAATATATTACATCTTTACTAAATATTTACTAAATAATATATTACATGTATTACTAAATACTTAAATAAGCCAAATACAAATATAGCTAAAAGTGAAGGAATATTTTGATAAAAAAACTAATAAATCAGTAATGTATCTAAAATAAAAGATGCTGTACTCATTAGATTTCCTGTAGGGTTTTTTTACATTTTGGTTGGAGTTTTTCATTGTTGCTGTTGTTTTGCTTTGCTTTGTTTGGATGGTTTTTTTTTTACTTAGAATGTGATCATTTGAAGAGCTTCCCAGAATATCCATACAGATTCCAAGATGGAAAAGAATGATCTCTCCAAGCAGCACAGTGAACTCCCAGCAGGTCAGGCCAGCAGCTGTGCTGGAAGGTCGTGGCTGGTGTCTCCCAGCACCCCATCCCTCCCACGCGTGGGATTACTCCGAACCACGCCGTGGGTCACAGCAGGCAAGGGCAGAGCTGCCCTACAGCAGGGATTAGACAGGGATCGGGGCTCCCGAGGGAAAGGACAAGAAGCCACACACACAAGCCAGCATGTAAGAAATTTTTGTTAGGAGTAAGAAAGATTCAATGTGACAATGCCCAAATGTGGGAACAGGGCATCCAGAAAGACTGCCGAATCTCCCTGGTTTTGGGGAGATGTAAAATTGGAATGGGCTGAGACCTGAGCAAGTTGGGCTGCCTCCACCTGCTCTGAGTGAGGGCTGGATAAAATTTTCTCAGATGCCTTCCAAGCTCATCTGCTGTGACACCATTCCATGTTCCTGTGCATGGGCACAGGAAAATTCTCTGTCAATGCATCAGGTAATAAGCATTTAGTAAAACATTGGTTAACAAGATCAAGAGAAAGCCCCAACTGACAATTTTAAAAGACTTTTCTGAAGTGTTTCCTCGGAGTAGAGCCCTATCACCTCTCCACTGCCCTACCCCTTCAGCTTCTTCCCTGCCCCTGCAATCAGGGTGGGAGTCGGAAACAAAGCTCGACCCTCTGCCCTGTTCCTCAAAACAAACATTTTGGCCCTTGTTCTGCCATGGGGGCTTCTCCTGAAACTGCTTATTTTTAACCCCTTAGTGCTAGTTACAGATTTGCTACCAAACAGAAAACTTCAGATATATAAGCACCTTAATTCTGAGGGAAATGAGGCAATCAGTCTGTAAAGATCTTGTTGGTACAACTGGTAAAACAATTTTATACTGTCAACACTGGAAGTCCTTCTTACAAGTAGAAAGTTTGGGCTTCATGAAGGGCTGCAAGGAAGGGAAAAGAGGCATTCTCTGCACAGAAGAGTGCAATTCTCTAACAGTTTCTCGTTAATGTTGTTATTACTTCTCCTTAAAGAAACTTCATACCTATACATGTATTTTATTTTCTCTTTCCACTTCTGTGCACCAACTTCCAGGAATAGTTCCTGCATTACATTCGATGAAAAACAGTTTGTCCTAAAGCGACTAAAAATGCACATCTGTCAAAACCATTTAATGCTGTAATGAATGGAACTCATCAACTATTACTTGACCCACTTTTCCTCCTGTAAGCCCTTGGACAATCCCTTATTGTGATACGGAGCTTTAATGGAATGTAATGATGGATTCCTAATCTCAGAACCTTGTCTCTTTTTGAACGGCCTCCTGCAAGTAGTTCCTGACACAGAGGAGTTAACTCTACAACAACATGTATCAGGAAACCTAAACTCTGTCTTAGGGAAGATTTTATGATTTATTTCTGAAACATCTGAAGCCTGTATAAAAATTCAGTGTGCCGTCTCTAAGTTGAAGGTTACAGAAATGGGACTACCAACAAAAAGACAATCTTCCACGGAATTTTCTTTTGTGTGGTTCTTTTTGCTGGAAATTCTATTTAAGAAAGCTGTATTTGGAGTATGTTTGTAAGTTTCGTATAGATATTGCTAGAATGAAAATATAATTTCAGTGAGTGGTATAAATATTTAAAAGCAACTGAAAACGACAATGAAAAACACGGGAAAGAGTGGGAATTTTGTGTTTCAAAAAAACATATTAGAGATTCACACAAATCACATTTCACATTACAGACAGCATATTGCCCAAATCAGAAGACTGATCACCACTAGAAAAATTTTCAACTGTGTCCTGTAGGTTACTGTGATCTAATCAGACACATAATAAACAAAAGCCTATCTTTAGTCCAAAGTGAACCCTATTTGTTCAGTGAAAGGCTACGATATATCAGGAATGGTTTAACCTCCTCTCCCTCCATCTGTTCAGTACCTAAGTGGCTTAGGAACTTAGTTCTTCCCACAAACAGAATCAAACATCGTGTACAGTTCTCATTGCACTCCCTTATACTCAGGAATTTAAAGATTGCTAATGATTTGTAATCCAGCTATAAACAGAAAGAAGTGGATAATCTCTTTAGGAGGTACTCTGCTAAACATTAACAGATGAGTAGATTGCAGGAATATTAAAGATTGACAGTTCAATGATAGTAACTAAGTAAAGCTTTGTCTGTTTTGCCTTCCTTTCTTAAACACAGGGCAGTGACGCATTGTTTACAATTCATTAGCACTATTTCTTATTACAGAGTCAAGTAACAAGTTGAAGCTATAGATGAAGTTTTGTCAAGAAAAGGAAATAAAGATTTCCCACATTTTTTTGTGTCTTTAAATACAGAGATGACAAAAGACAAGAATTCAGGTCACTGTTATTCTTAATTACCCTGAGCAGGTATTCCTTCCTCTTTTCCCTTGGCTGTTTGGGAGAGCAGGGACAAGTGAGGTTGTGGCTGATGGCAGTATTCTTGATTGCCCTTCTACAGTCTCCTAATCTGCATTTTACATTATCACAGCTCAGAGAAACAATGTGCCTTTTCAAATGCTACTGTGGCTGGCTACTGCCATCCCAGCCCGATGTCAAGAGACACTTGTGGGGGAGTCAAGTGTTTCACATAAAATTTTAAGCATTTATTTTGCATCATCATTGATGCACTTTCCCCAAGGAACATATAAGAAAAACATGAGCTTTAATCTCTGCCACTGGTCGCTTCCAAAAATGACTCAGAAGCCAAAAATAAAGCTATCGTATCCAGCCTGAGGAGGATATTCTCTGTGGATAGCAGGATAAAGAGTGAGGGAAAGTACAAAGAAAAGGGAAGACTATAAAATAAAAATTGGACATTGTATAAAAAGAACGGAATAAAACACTATACAGCATTTCTAAAAACAGATTTAGAATAATTTCCTTAATCTTATATTGATAAAGATTGTCCCTGAACAGTATTTTTTCTTACAGACTGACTTTTCTGCTTAAAACATCTACAAAAGTGCAAAGGCAACCTTTCAAAATTTTCCAGGGTTGGCATGTATTTCAGCATGAAAAGTCCATTGCACAGCACAGACCAGTTATGTGCTTGTACACTTTACACTTTCCCCTTGGCACAACATTTTTGCTCCTTGCATTATCACAGCTTTCTCACTGCTACTTCTCAGGGAAAATCCTCCCCTCGTGCAGAAAAGACTCCTTTCAAAATACATGGGAAGAGCACAAAACATTAGACTCCTATGAAACACAGGTCCTCACACTGTATCTGTCAATTCTCCAATTTGCAGTGTTCCCAGTTTTTTTCTGCCAAACTATAAAAAGCATATATATTTCCCAAAAGTTCTTGTACAAAATTTATTGTGTGCCTGAACTTAATTTCAGAACAATAAACGAAACCTCTTCCATTTTGTAAAAATTTATCTACTGTTCTGGGCAGATAGCAAGAAACAAAAACAAACTAGATTAGAGTTAATTAAAGCTGCTACTCTTGTGACCTTCTGTCCCAGACATGTCCCAAACCAAAGCACAGTGGAAGTCCTTGTGCTGCTACTAGATTCAGATCCATCAGTGGAAGTTTTACATTTTATCCAAAATTCTGTGTACTTATGATGGTATTCTGTCCCTGCTAAAGTAGTAACAGAGGACTGGAAGCAAACCTGCTAGCCTGCCTGCAAGCTTCTCATGGTGCTGGAGTTCTGACACCGGTGCTGAAACCACAGCCAGCATGGACAGGGCTGTGCTCCTACACATCACCAGCCCAAGGCAAGGCTAGAGACAGAAGGTGGAGGGAGACAGGAAGAGATTTGTGAGGTCCCTCTCCTGTCTAAACATAACACTGCCAGGAAAGGCAGTGATGGGACAAAGGACAGCCTCCATTCATTTTCACTTCACCAGCTGTCATGTGAAACCCCCCTTCTTTAAGACAAGTCTCAAAAAGCTTTCTTTGTATCCTTCTCTATCAATACCCCTTTCTGGGCCAGACACATGAGCCCCTTCCCCTATCTCTCAGCTCTCAAAAATCACTGCAAACCTAGGCTGGTGGACTGAGATGCCACTGTTCATTACCAGAGCTGGTACTCACAAAAGGGCTGAGGTTTCAGGCTGTATCTATAGCAGGATATAACTAACCCTAGCAATTTAACAGTAGGAATGACTGCATCCCAGGGCTAACACCATGCTCAGTTTCACAGGGCAGATTCAGCTGTGGAGAAATGTTTCATCAGAGTATGGTCATTTAAAGGAAACAAAGATGTACCAAAAGTCTACTGAAGACTTGTAATAACAAGGGATGTGCAGGACAGAAAGTCAGATCAAATGCAATTTACTTCCATAAAAGCCCTATAAGATAAAAGAAGAGCTGAACATATGCAGAAGAAAGAGGTGCCGTAAAACCTAACCTTGAACTGAAACAAACTAAAGCCAACTTCCAGTGCATTATTATATGCTTCAATGTCTCTAAAGGACTTTTCACTCTCTACAATAGTCCACTGTAACTGTCACAGGGTAACCAGATCTGTTGAGTATGCAGGAACTCAGTCTCTTTCAAAATGTTTGGTGCTTACAAAGGATTTTATTCATTAGACAGATTAATAGCTGTTCTTTGAACTCCCTCTCCTTCACCCAAGTCTGTGCTGAGTGCCAGTGCAGGACATGGAGAAGGGCTTTAGGAACTCACCTGTGAGAGGAAAAGCAAGTTTACATAAAAAATCTTACAGGGAATTGTAATTAAAATAAAATTCGCAAGTTAGCATGAGTCCCATAATTATTAAAACAGATTAACCATAAAAACAAATTCTCAGTGGCAATGCAAGAGGAATCTGATTTTGATCTTACTCATCCTCCATCTCCCCCATTTCAGGATCAGATTATTCTGGTTTTGAAGTCTATGTCTAGCAAACTTCCCAGGTACCACAATAAAAACATTACAGAAGTTTCTGCCACAGACAAGGACATAAATGTATATATATTTGTGCAATACACAAATATAACCTAAGCACAGGTAATCTCCAGAAAGAAGCAAGGGCATACTTACATCATGTTGATACCTACTCATCATGTGCTTTTAAGAAAGGGTAATTCATGTAGATTCCTTGTGTATGTGTGAGATAGTTATGGTTTAAAAGAACACAGAAATGCTTTGCTGCTTTTATGTTTTGGCTTGATAAATGTTTTATTCATCAAACATCTTAAACTACATTTTAAAATTACAATTAAAATCTACTAGAAGCCCCAAATATAATAAATTGAAATTTATTCAATTATTATATAATTTTATATGCATTCTTATGCTCACCTTGTTGTTAAAAAAAATTTGAAACAATCTTTGCAGTGCCTGTATGCTTTGACATGTGTATTGCTGTATGCATATTTAAATAATGCACGAAAATGCCAGCATTTGTAACTTTATTAAATGTTCTTAAGATGTTAAAATAATTTATTCTAAATTCAAACCCAAATAAATGGTGACTAATACTAGAGCAAACTTGAGAAATGTTCTCCCAAGGCTGTATTTTCTCAGGGATGTTTAACATCTGAAAATGATAGTTCACTACAGGATTAATTTTCTTCCCCCTTCCTGTACCTGTAGGATTGCTACTCAGATTTTGATTCAACATTTAGTGTAGCCTGGGACTCTCATTTTAAATGAAACAGTCTTCAGAGATCAAAAGGTTACAAAACCAAAAAAAACCCAACCCCATTACTGTAAATTGGTGGCATCCAGTTTAATGGAATGCCATCTGTGGTTTTATTCAATTAATCTTTCTCATAGTTTTCATTAAAGGCAATGAAACAGATCCTGTGTACATCACCCTGACAGAGCAATACCAAGGGACATCTGCACAACCATGCTAAAGACTTGGCTCAAGGCTTACAACAGGAGCTACCATCTAAATAACAAATTCATCTAAGATGAATAAAGCCATAACTGTGTGCATGGACACAGTCATAGCTGTATGTATGGAGAAATAAAACATCTGCCTGACTGCCCATGACAAAATAAAAGCAGCCATCACTGCACCAACAAACACATAAATGAACGTGAAAGCAAAACTGCAAGCTGTTAAACTCTCAGTTCTGAGATAATCTTGCTAGACACATTTACACATTTACATAGCTTGTGCCATGAACAGAAAGTTCATGTAGTTGTTATTTGCAAGTAAAAAAAAAAACAAAAAACAAAACAAAACAAAAAAACAAACAAACAAAAAAAAAACCATAAAAGAGATTTCTAGGATAGCTTGCAGAATTGCAAGAATCCTTCCTGGCAGAGCAAAGGGAGGGTAGTCTGAGGTGTACACTGTGGTGGCAGGCTTATCACAAGTTCTTTTAAATTGTTTGAACATATGGAATGCAAAGGAGAGCCTGCATGGTCCCATTTCCTCTTCTTAAGGGACAATAGTGAGCTCGGACCATCACAATTAATATTCATAGTACAGAAGTAAACAGCAGTCGAGGTATTTTAAATAGATAAACCACATTGCAATTAAATCCAAGGCAATAGCCAGTTATGAGCAACAAATGAGCAACAAAAAGAAAGGCATTGCTCCTACTTCATATAACACATACATGAATGACAGCAAATCTTTACCCATATGCATTCCCATATGCACTCCCAGCCCTTTCACATGGAAGGAAGCCTGTCCTTTACAAACTGTGGAGCAAGCACAGGGCTTGCACTCCTGGGCAGGGAGGCTGTGGAAGAAGAATGGCTGCTGGCCAAAGGAGGCAGAAGAACTCCTTATGAAAGAGAATTTGGGAAGACAGGCAGACAGGACACCTGTAAAGTACATTTTCTCCCCTGCTAAGAATTAATTCAGCTTCCGTTCCAAGTCAGTGAGAGACTTCCCAGTAAAGAAAGCTTGCTTAATTTGTTTCTGTTTTCAATGTGTTTATTCTAAATTAGACCTTAACTTCACAATGTTCTTTTCCCTTGAGCATCGAGAAGGAAGTCCATTGATTCCTCTTCAAGTGCAGTAATAGATACTCAATCTCAGAGATGCAATGCAAGATAAATTGGTTTTTTAAAAAAATAAGAAGTTAAAAGGAAACCTCTCTCATGTAATCAACCACTAAACCTTGCTATAAACACTACATATTAACCACACTTCACTGAACATTTCACTTAATATCGAAACAACCAAAGAGTGGTATCCCCCAAACTAGAAATCATTTCACAGACTGCAAGGATCCTGCCAGTCTCACACTCCAGTGTAGGAAGGATCACAATTATGAAGAACAATTTCAGCATGACAACCCACAGCCTTTCCATTGTTTCACCCTATATCATCTAGATTATGCTCTGTCCTCTCCTCATCCCTTTCCCACAGTCCAGTTTCTTCCTGCCTTTTCTCTTTTAATGATTCTATCCACGCAGGGAGAGCAGCTCCCAGTCAGGGACGCTGCTAAGGAAGATGTCTGGATGCCATGCTGCTGGCTGCCACCCTAGAGTTGGACCTTGACTACAGTCCCTTGAATACTGGCCACACTTACCCATATTCCAATAGGAAACAACTGCTTTTAAATCAAAGGTCTAAATGTGCCATTCAGTCTCAGCAGCAGCAGTGCACAAGGTTGAACAAAAAGATTTTGCAGGTGTCTGTTGCACAAAAGGCCTGTTTCAAGGTGGTAATCCTGACCTCCCTCTAGACTTCAGGAAGCCAATGATGCCACCATGAAGGGCTTTCCACAATCAGGAATACCTTAACTCAGAAGAGCAGTTAATTTTGTTCCATTAAAGTTGTTTTACCGACTAATTTTCCACCTGCAGTTCAGCAGAGTGCTTCAATTTATACAATCCTGATGACTCCCATGAACACAGTAAACCTCCATATCTGACAAGTGCCATTGCTCTAGTCACCGTTTCTCCTACCCACCCTTCTTCTAAAATCTTTGTTGTTTAAAGGCAGTATAGTCACGCAGTAAACATCCCACTACTCAGGCTGACAGACATGCTAAAATGTCTACAAGCAACCCACATTTGTATCACTGTAACTGCTGCAAAACTGCTGAAGGGTTGGCTGGCTGAGGCAAGGCTACACGCCCCACTTTTCTTTCCTTCTATTGTCAGCCATTAAAAAAAAAAAAAAAAAACAACCAGAAACACATGCTAGAGAAGGATAAAGAAAATAATTGGGCTTTTAAGGTAGATAAAAAAAGAACAAGGAAGCCTAACACACAACAGAAGGAAGCAAACCAGAAAAGACATCTCAAAATCTTTAACAATGAACTGTATGTGTATTTAAAGAGACAATAAAACAACCAAGATAACAGGTGAAGATGTAAAAGACTGATATAAAATATCCAAAATAAAATATGCCACTAAATCTTTGGCAGGAAGGCAAAGGGAATCTATGAACAGGAGTAATTATGCTAACAAGCAACTTACACACTAGAAATACTGAATAAAGACAAATAATAATTAATTCTTTGTGACAGCTGTTGCTAGATTATAGCAATCACATTAGCAGTCAGAAGCAAAACTATGAAAACAGTCAAAAAATGGCCTTTATTTTTCAAATATTTTAATTAACATACTGGTTTTGGGAGCTGCTTAAGTCCATTCCTAAATTAATTACAATTCTGAGCTATGCGTACTTCAGTGCAGGCAAATCTCACACCTCTCATTATGTCCATGAAATGACAGTAACACACTTTAAAGCTAATTTAAAAACTCAATTTCCTGTAAAAAAAGAATTACCCATTTGGGGGAGTTTACTTCCCATACAATGTACCTTCAAGATCTTAGATATCTGGCTTTGGCTATGCACACAGGTCCTGTGTTTTCCCAAGCAGAGCGGATTCTTTTTACTTATTTGAAAATATTAAAAGAATTTCACACATATCACATATTTGATGTTCTTCCTTAACACACACAGAAAAGCAGCATACCACGACCTCTGCTGCTGCTCTTGAAAGGCATTTTTTTACAAGATAATTGCCACAGAATGCATTGAAATTTCATGTTCAGAAGTTTAAGAATCTTACTGATTAGTTAAACCTCATTGCAAATGCAACTAGGAAAACTTATTGGGACAATTTACTAGAGGCAATCTCTAACAAAAAGAAACTATTTTTTTGTGCTTCCTGTACATCCTGTATGTGCCTTCTGCTCTGATGTTTGTGAAAAGAAGCAGTTACTGCAGAAAAGCAAAACAAAACAAGACTCTCCACATAGATAACACATCAATGAGTACATCCAACACCCCTCTTCCCTAGTGGTTTTGTCAAGTCCATGAATCTGATGGAAAGGCTGTAAAGAACAATTAAAGCTACCAAATCATCTTCTGAGGTAGAGGGGGCTTGGTTAGATAAAAGCAAATCCTACAGAAGTATCCCTAAACATCTTCAGTTATACTGATATCACTCTTACCTTCTGAGGACTTAAGAGAAAATGTGATGCTGCAGAAATTATCTACTACATAGAAAACATTCTTTAAAAAAATCCACAGACACATCTTGAGGGAATGAATTCTAGCACAGCTTTCAGAATCACTGTTTGACTCTAATGGAAACCAGCTTGAAGTTTGCTAGCTTTACTTTAAACTCAGGACATTGTTAATTTCTGTAGTATTTTGGTCTTTTTCTGTTTCCTATCTGCTTGTTCTTTAAATAGCATTTGGTGGACTGAAAGATACTGAGTCAGATTTCCTGAAAAGGGACTGTGATTTTAATATTGGCAGCATCTGATCCTGTGTGTTTCCGGCAGATAGAGCAGAAACACCACCTGATTACTGCAGTTGTGCTCTGGATGTTAAGAATCATCCAAAAGCCTAAGAGAGCAGGAATTTGCTGCTTTGTGCCAGGCAAACCAAACTCCAAGTGTCTGTAATAATTACTCCTCTTTTTGCAAGTTTACTTTTTATTCAGGTGAGTTCAGTGGCTCAGGTCTGCCTGGGTAGCTAAGAGCAATGCAGCTGCAGCTCTAGAACGATGGACTGAAAGGACTGCCAAAGTGAAGGGAGAGAAGAAGCGGCTCCTTCCAGCCATGCCAGCTGAACAGCATCTGCAAGAGCAACCCAAGCAGTGCCTCCAGAGCTCCAGGGTCCCACTGGGAAGACCTATCTGCATTAAAAGAATTGCTATTTCTGGAGTACTGACTGAAGTCTTACACAACACCTCTTACCAGATGAGTTATCTGCTTCAGAAACTGTAACACACTGTGCACTATAGCACACTTGGAGAAACAGGGAAAATGCTTTTTATAGCACAGCAGAAACCTTAAGGGGCCATGCTGCAGGTGAGACTAGCTGGGGCTGTTCATGAGTCAACACGGTGCCTGAGCCCAAAAAGCAGTGACAATGGCAATACAGAGATGATGGTGGATTTATCCAAACCCTTGTGTAAAAAGGACTTGGAAAAACAATGTTAAACTGACTTCTATGACTTGATACAATCAGCACCATCCACAAGACAAAACACTGCAGCATTGAGTGGCATTCATGAGTTCATGCACAGGTTACTCCCCTTACCTCATTAAAATATCAATCCTTTGGAAGGTATCCATTTCCTTGGCTGTTTAAACGTGGTGATAAAAAAACCTGACTATCCAGCTTAGGTGGTCTTTCAAAACCCCAACTGTAAACCAGTGTTACAACTGACTATTTTTGACAATTAAAGTTGCACATAAGATTATCAAGACATTTTTGGATGTTAGTGTGGTGGCACCAGAGAAAGAGAGACCCTTGTAAAAACTGCTTTGCTTCCCTTCTGCTCCTGTCTTCCTTCATATGCTCTCATCTGCATTACCTGGACTGACTCTGCAATCCCCTCCACCACTCAGCCTCGCTGAATTCCTCATGGCTCTCCTCTTTTATTCTACATTTTCCTCTTCTCCTTATATGACATTACAGGGGAGGAGTGTTCACAGCACATCATTTCAGGTAGGAAGCTGGCTTTCCCATTTGAACAGTGGTTGTAGCATCTCCACCCCACAGCTGAGAACCCCCCGGGAGCAGCGCAGGGAACCCACGCAGGCGCCAGAGGAGGCTGCCAGGCAGCCCCAGCCCAGCAGGCAGACGAGTTCACTTTCTGACACCTGAAGGCAGGCAAGGCAACCTCCCACACTTCAGGCCCACTCTTGGAGCAGGACTGAAATCTTGAACAAATAAAACCTAAAAAAGGAAATACCATTGAAATATAAATTTTTTTAAACTACTGTATGACCCTTCAAACAAAGGACTCACTTCTTCTACTGCCCAGCAGTGGAGAATGGCTGAACAAGCACTTGCTTTCCTTATGGCATGAGCTCTGTATACAAATGAGGATATTATACAGGGAGGACATTATGCCATTCTCCATGAGCTGCACTAAAGCCAACATGTGAAAATCATCCTGGTGCAACAGCAAGGAGAGCTGTGGGACAAACAGGAGGAACGCTCTGTGTGGAACTGCAGGGGGCTGTTCTGCTGGCAGGAACTACAACCAAGATGAGGGGTTTCTATGCAGACATGAACACTGTGTGCTGAACACGCTCCTGTTTCTTCCACAGGGCAAGAAGGCAGGATAAAGCACACACTATAGCTGAAAATCATAGCTAAAGAAAGCAAAAATTTACTGATCAGAGAGAAAGACACACATATGGAAAATGAGTCCAATAGAACCATTATTTATTTTTAGGAGGGGAAGAAATTCTGATGAACCCATATGCTCCTACAAGACTCACCCATCTGTATAATAAGTGAACAGGGGGAAATTGATTTAGAACAAGTTAAAAGGCTGATTATAGAGCAATCACAAGAAAAACCAGTTCATACACTTCTAAGTCCATAGCAAGATACTCCAAACCATAAGCATAGCACACTGGAACAGTTTAGCTGGACTCCTGGACTACTAATGTAAAGCTAATTTGTCTCTCCTACTTGTTTCTCTTTCATGCTGAGCAAGCAGTGCAGCACCCCACACTTTGACCTTAGAATACATTTTCTGTAGCATAGCATTTGCCTCACAGATTTAGCTGAAATCCTTAAAAATATATTACCTATTTTTTTGTTAAAAATAATTATCATCTATTGATTTGTAACAGGTCTGAACTGAAGTCTTTTTCATGCTGGATTGTAATGACTTGCAACCAGGCTTTTATAGATTTCCTGATGTCAGCAGCTTTTGTAACATTCCTGAAACTCAAAACCTGATGAACCAATTTCTGTTGGTTTTCACCTTGACATACTGTTTTAAAAAAATTAAAATCAAAGCTTTGCAGCTTGAAGCAATTTCTCACAACTAAATTAATAGCTCCTGGACAGAGCTTAAAATGAAAATAACCTGCCATGAGCTACAGCATAAATATCAAGGTTAAGTTCTAACAGCATCTAAGCTTTCAGCAATGTTTTGCTCACAAATGGTTTGGCCATTTTTTCAATGCCCAGTGATTTCCAAAGCCTTTTTGGTACACATGTGCTAGTTTCAGACAGTTATTCTCATCTGAAAGCGGTTCTTAAACTAACAACACCATTCCTCCTACCACCACTATACCTTCTGATACATTTAAAGGCAAATTTGCTTGGATTCAAAATCAGAAAGAAAAAGCACATTGTTTCACACAGCTAATTTTGTCTTCATTGACAATCACAGACAAGTTTTTGCAACACAAACTGCAACTTTTACATATCAAAACACAAAGAAATAAAAATGTAAAATATTTTCCTCCTGTACTGATACTTTTCTCCAGCTCCTCTCCTGTTCTAAACAAAATTATTAGACAAAAATCCTTCTGTATCCATGCTCCCTCCAAAAAGTGATAAAATTTTACCTTGTGGTGAATATAATTATTTCTCTTCAGTATATAGGAGAGTTTTAATTTAAACAAGATCACATTATTTAAGTATTATTTAAGTATTAATACCTACTAGGTTTGCCCAAAGGCATTTTATCTCCATGCACTTCCATGTAAAATCCTTAAGGACTGAACAGTCAGGTATTCATCACGGTTGAATTCCAAACAAGCAGCAGTAAACATTCAGCCTTGAGTTTAATGCACAGACTCCTATACGATCTATACAGAGATTTTCCACCTGTTTTAAAGCATAAACTGCATAAAGTTCTCAACTAGCAGATACATTTGCCCAAAGGATGCCATCACAAATGGTTCTTATTTAGGTTTCACTTAATGCCTCAATAAATCCATATATATACACTTATTCTAAAGTGCCTTCCAGGTATTTATGTATAATATACAATTATCTGTGTGCATGAGCATGCACATGCTTCCTAGCCTTAATTTCACAATGCAACTCTTAGCATTCCAACTAAGGGCTAAATTAAAGAGAAAAACTTCTATTGCTTCATGCAGCATTCTTTCAAACGACCTCAAAGAGTTATTGAGCGCTTTTCTCACCCCCTAAAAATGTAAGAATTATTTCTTGAAATTACTATTTCTCTAAATTCCTACAAGCTTTCCATCAACAAACTTCTCTTACCTCTCTTCAATCACTGCATTTTTACTTTCCTTTAATACAAGTTTCTCTGCTACAGGCTCTTCATGCTCATTTCTCCACCTCCAAATAAAATGGATCAGGGAACAAATCCTCATTCTCCTTGGAGGAAATGTTTTACCTGTACCTCTTTGATGCCAGCAGCTCAGCACACCTGGATCACAGGATAGCTCTGCCATGGCCCCTGGACGCCGGCCGATCCCGGCACCACCGGCTGCTGCCCAGCCTCTCTTCAGCCCTCACCACATCCACGGATGCCAGGGGGCCTCAATGCCAACTCTGAACACAAAAGATCTCCCTGAAGTTTTCTTTGGCAGGAAAAGGTTTAGAAGAGTATTATATACTTTTCAGTACAGCATGTGGAAATGAGCGGTGCTGTTATTAGGAAATTTCCAAATGTTATTTAGAAAAATGTCAGTGAAAGAGCTTCTTCTGCTTCCCACTGTGCCATCCACAGCATCTGAAGCAATTTTCCATTTCAAACAATTACGATATCAAGATCAAGGTAGCAGTACATCATTACAGTGTCTACTAGACGCTATTAAGAACCAGCCAAAGAGCAATAACCAGGGAAATACATCTGATTCATACCAAGAGTCACTCTTGTATTCTAAAACTGGCTGTGTGTACTTCTAAAGAAATTCAGAATTTTTCCTTCTTCTGATATACGTTTTAAAGAACTCATACAAATTTTTTCCAGAGAAAGAGCAGAAGACGTACTTTCATTTGATTTAAAAGAGCAACTCTGGACAAAAATAAATACCTAGATCTATTTTTTCTTTTTCAATTACTGGAGGGATAGATATTCTAAAACAAAGGGATGTGATTCTCAAATGTTTAAAGAATACTGAAGACCTCATTTAATTTATCTGAATTGCCACTTATTAAGCCAGCTGTAAAACCTGAGGAATGACGAGTAGCTGCACTCTTTGGGATTTATTTTGCATTCTACTTAGTATCTATTTGTCTTCTTTATCTCCCAAAAACTATGGTGACACCAAGTTAGACATATTTTTCTTTGTTTACTAATCCTTTTTTTTTTTAAATGGAAAGTTTGATTTAGAGCTATGTTATTTCTTTTAAACCAATACAGAGTAATATCTCTATAGCTAGTAGAAGGCAGCTTGGGAAGGAAAAAAAAAAGTAAAACAACTTTGTTTTGGTTTTGCTGTTTTTTTCAACAAACTCAATAAGGAACTTCTGATAGCAAATTCTATTCTCCAAAATTGTTTTCCCTGTCAGAGAAATATTCTTTCTTGAGAACTTAAGACGCATACAACAAACCAACAAAATGCAACAAACTCCGTGAACTCCTTCTGCAGAGGAATGAGGCTGAGGCTTGTGTGATGCTTCCAGACAACCTTGATGAAGACCTGCTGAAGCTTGCAGGTTGCTGCCAATAGGATGCTGCTCTCTTTCCTGGGGCTGTGATTTTCTCACTGCTTCCACTGCATTCAGACTGGCAACTGCGGAATAGTGTGGTCAGTTACCAACAATTCAGAAAGAAGGGTGACTTAACAAGGGGAGAAATTACAGTGCTTGACAAACAGCCAATTCTCTTTCAAGGTCCTGATCTGCTGCAGTTTAGGAAGCTGAGCTGGTTTTAGCACCTCCACTTACTTCCTCCTGCTGAGCTGTAACTTTGGAGCAGGACATACTGAATATACTTCTCCTTTTCTTAGTTACTCTTCCCATGTTTTCCAGAAAGTTCGCTCTTGGAGGCTTGCTTGCTTTAACACTTCTAGGGGACAAAAGAGCAAGTGCCAGTAGCTTGTCAACTATCATTTCTGGCAAATGACAGCTGCACTGTTTAACATCAAGAGTTGCCACCAACCTGTCTTCCAACCTGTTCTCTATCTCAACTCCAGGGAGGGCTCAAGAAGAAAACATGGCCTTACAGCTCTTGCACACAACTTTTATCAAGTCTGATACCAATGCAGTTGAAATAAACCAAAGAACTGACAAAGATGTTATGCATATGTGGCAGTTGAAATATAAACCAGAAAGCACTTGGCTGTCTAAAATAATACCCTAAAATATATTCCAAGAAATTAGCAAGGTGTCCTTGCAACAAAGAATTAAATATCCCCAAAACCCCAGAAACTCAAATAAACTCACTGTATTAGAACACTTGGAATTGAAAAAAAACCTGAAGACATCCCAAAGGATATGTTAACAGGAGTTCCAATGAAACATTTTAAACTCCGTTCCCAAAATAAACTCAAGAATATTATGACGTTTACTTCTATTCTGCTCTTTCTGGCAATATTTGGGAGTCGAATTCATGCAACTTGGCCAGACTTTACTACTAGCAGCAGTAGTGGGAGATGCACCCACTTTCTGCTAACAGAAATCCCCGGTATCAGCAACTGGAAAAAATTGCTGCTGTCACTGCACTCTGGAGCTCTGAGAGCAGCCATTTCTCATGGAGTGTGATAGATGCTAAGCAATAATTACAGGCACATGCAACCTGAGGCTATGTAGCTGCTTCTTATAGCATTTTCTACCACAAGACCTGAGGTAAACTTCAGGGGTTTTGAGCAATCATGAATTTAATAAACTTTACTCCACGTTACCTTCAAGACAAGGCTGAAACAATAACAAGATGCAGTGACACACTCCACTCCTCATAGTGTCTGCAGCAGAGCAGTTGCTTTGAACTCCTTGAAGCAACAAAATCATGATATAACATCTTATACTCAGTCTTTTATTTACATGTACTGGTAATTCAAGAACAATTTACTATTCCATGCAGATAGCTTGTGAGCATGCTGGCCTAATGAGACAAAGTGCCATTAAACTAGGCCTGCAGAAGCAGGCAGATTCAGCAACCATCATCAGAGACTGACTCCTCATCCTCATCCATTACACCTAAAAACTTTATAATGGCTACAGTAAATCTATTTTTCTTGAACAAGCTTAAGGGTATCCCCACTGCCCTATGAACAGAATATTCAGCCTGAAGTTTAATAAAACAACTGAAACTTTTTACATACACAGTCCAGAAGGGAGAATGTGAGCTGAAACACATGAAAACCCAAACTAGAACCAGCTGGATACTCCAAAGGAAGAAGTCTCAATACTTTTTTAAAATAATGCTGTTTGTTTAATAAAATATACCCTCCCTAAAAATACTGCTTTAAGACCTTACATTAAATACGTATGCATTTTTCTAAATTGTATTCCTCTTGTTTTGTTTTACACTTAAAAAATATCTTGAGCACTACAGTCATTATAGAGAGAGAAGTAAAAAGACTTTTGTGCCAATAGTATTACATCAGTTTTGAACCACTGCTTTTTTTTGATCCCATTTATTATCAGTGGTCATAAAAATGACTTTTCTCTATGGACATCAGCAAAGCTTCTATACTGCTTCATCTATAAATTTGGTATCTACTGATTTTTACTGAAAAATACATCCACATAGTATTTCAAATAGTATTTCAAATAAAACTTTCTGGTTTAATTGAATTTGTAAATATTCAAGAAATAACTGAGTGATTACTAACTTTTTTTCCTTTTATATAAAGGCCCAATACTGAAAATGTATTCCCCTCTGCTATTTGAGACCTTATACTCAGTAAATTCCTGCTTTCCTAAATTACATTTTCTCATGATTCAAGTACATAACTTCACTGTGTAGGCTGCAAATCTGGTGGGGGAAAAAACATTTTTTAAAAATGTCGAGTACTATCAGATTATTATTTTGTGGCAAGTTTTCCACCTACATTAAAACCCACAGATAGTAAAAGTCAAAAGGAGCTGTGTTACACACCAGATTGGCTCCAGAGAGAATGGAATTACTGGTTTTGTACTGAATTTAGTGGAGCTTTTTAAATCACCTCACATTTTCAAAACTGAACCTGGAAACAACTATATTTTAAATTATCTGTGTTGTATTAGAATAGATGTTTCACAGCAGTCAAGTTAAAATGGTTTTAATTTTTCAAGTTACTCTGTATCCAGTATTTCCAAATGCTCTACACATGTAATACTATTTTTGGTTGAAGGTTAGTGCCTGAAGATATCTAAATAACTCCTTTTTTTTTTCTTTTTTTCTTTTTTTTTAACATCAAATACCACAGGTCCCTGAAATAAAATGTAGATGTTTGAAAATGCAGTTCCTCGTCATGCAGCTGAGTTCCAAATATGCATGAAGCTGCCCTAAAGGACTTTATTTTTAGAGGATCTGGGCTAAACTATCTTTGAGAGCAAGCTTCAGGGTAGAGTCTTGCTTTGACTTCTATTATACAATGTGTTCTCCTGCAAACAATAGCAGTTTTTTCTTCAAAGCAACCAACTATACATGTTTTAAAAAGAAACCCTTATATAAGCCTTTCACAATTGAGGAAAGAGCAATTAACTTGCATAATTGTTAGTTGTGACCTGTACTTTCAGTAATACAGCACAGCAGGCCTTTAAAATGTTCAGGCACAGGCTGCTAAATAGGATGTGTGAGGATAGGAAAGGATTCAATCAGAGAGTTTCACCTTCCTTTTCATCTGTACACATCCCTGTCATGGCAGCAAACAAGGCAGATGGAAGAGGAGATGATCTTCAAGAATAGGTCTCAGATATCAATTTTATTTCATAAATTTTATTCCTTCCCTCAAGACAGAATATTTCTCCAAGGTATTGTGGTTGGCTGAGCAGAGCAGGAGGAAACACAAATTAAAAATGCCATTACAGTGGCATACATATGACTCCATCCAAGTAACGAGAGATAGGAATTTCCATACAATGTATGGCTAAACAAGCATCAAGAGAGGTTATAAATCCAAGTTAAAATGCATAAATTGATTTTAGAAATAAAATAGAAAGTTTCAATTAAAAACACCTGAAACTTGAAGTAACTGAAAAAAAGAATAACCATTTGAAACCTTTGTGGAAAAAAATTCCTTTTCCATTACTTCAAAATTCATGAATAGCTAGATGGCTAGCCCTGCAGTTTTACAATTCAGAAATGCTCTAGGCATGATGCTGTACTAGTCCTATTACCTCCTCTCCACTCACCATCAAGCAGGAAAGAAGGCTACTACGTCAGACCAACAGCCCTGGCCTCAACTTGCTCACTAACCTCACATTTCTCAGTTCTACATTCCCTATGCTCCTTTTGATCCTTTTTTTTCAGCACCTAAAATTTGCTTTATTTCAAATGACATCTAAATACACTATTGAAGTGCCAAAGCAAAATTAGCAGACACATGCTCTTGCCTAGTCACTCTTCTGTACAATTAATAATTGAAAATCTGTTAAGTAAAAGCAGGAAATCCTGGACATCAGCTTCTTACTTACTTTTCCTCTCCATTACTGAAATCCTCCTTTTGATAACAACCTTAAATGATGATCTCAGGTAGGCATGCTACAGCACCAGGCAGGATTCTAATGAAGTGCCATTCCCTTGCAAGGTTACCAGACTCTGATGCTCAATAAACATTGCTTTGCACTGACAAAGTCAATCTGCCCAAGGAGCTCATCCCTGCCATTGCTCTACTGTGAGTGCAGTTACCAGAATCAGATTCCTAACATACAAAGGGGCTCTTATAGGTTCAATTCATCAAGAAAACCAAAGCTGCCTCTAATCTGAACCTGTATCACCTCTACATATCACCATATTAAAATATGGCATCTTAAACAATTCTTTATATTCACCTTTTCTGTATGTAAGGCAACTGCTAAAACCCATCTGCAATGGATCAGCCTGCATAGCCAGAGCCACAGTGCACTGTCAGGGCACTCAGTCATGGGGGCAGACACCAGAGCAAGCAGTCGTGGCCCTGGCACTCCTCTCCCACCCTCCATGTTCTCCTTGGAGCATCCATGCCTGAAACCTACCCTGCACACCTACCCTGCTTCTCTCAGTGGAGCTGATTCAGAATCAAACTAGAAGGGAGCAAATAATTGCAGCTAAAAAACCCACTTCAAATATAGGACTGCATTTCCAAAAAGCAGCCTTCCATTTTTAGAGCAACAGCTTTTAAGTCCTCTCCTTGAGACATCTTGACTGCTATTTCCATGAAAGCTGAATGCTTCCAGCTCCCATGGAAATTAGCAAGTGAGGTGGGTGCTCAACATCTCAACAAGCCATGGCAGTACTTTTGCAAAGGAAAAATGTTAAACCTGAATCACCTACAATTAGGAGGTGCTATTCAGTTTTAGAAACCACGTAAAAAAATTAGCTATTTAAAGCAGAAAAAAAAAAAGGGAAAGAACAATTAATTCAAAAGATGTAGTGAAAAAAGCAGCATTTGAAAATGCATTGAATTCCTGCAACCCCAGACTCGATTTTTCATAGCCTTGGGGATGTGCCAGCATGCTGAAAAGATGAACGTTAACATTCTTCCAAAGGGCTTACACAGATGACATGCCACTAGCCATCAACAAAACAGTAATTACAACAGCTTTATTTGAGAATATTTTTTACTAAAAGAGTTCCTTAAAAGACTCTTAGATATTTTGTTAGGGGGATATTTTTACATTGTGTGCAATTTGTACTCTACACAAGGTCTAAAATTTTAACACACCCAAAGGCTCCACTAGAACTGGGTATTTAGGTCATTTATATTACTGCAGTGAAGCGTCAATTATTTCGTCTGATACTCCTCGCCGTCCTGTAATTTGCCAAGAGTAATGTTTTCTGTCAGGAAACGCTGGCAAGTCAATAAGTGCAGGCTTCATTTGACTTGAACTGGCATCAAGGTTAGAAATGGAGAGGGCAAATGTGAATCTTCACTGTAAAACTAAATACTCTGTTTTGTGGGTGGTTAGCCATGCTTCCTGCTCCTTCTGCTCACCAGAACCATTCTCTCAATAGATGCAAGGGAAGAAAGAAAGTAATTTCTACTCATTGATGAAAATGCCTATTTAATAGATGCTACACAGTGAATTATGAAGCAACATAAGCCATATACATTGGACAGTTAGCAAAGGGTTTCAAGGAAACCGAGTGGGAATGACCACTGAGACAAGCTCTGAATACAACAAGAATGACAACATTTGGCTTATACACAGAGAATAAATCAGGATTTTTTTTTTTTGACTCACCCTTTTCTTCTCACAGGGACAGCTTGGTCCCTGTAAGCTCCAGGGTATCCTGGGTCTTCCCCAGTTCCACCCTCGGCAGCTGTTGAATGGTTGCCTAACACCTCTCAATTATTTTGTTCCTAAATAGATAAGAGGAATAGAAACCTCTATCTGTCACTTCAGACCTTCCTCTTCCCTTTTCGGGGAAATAAAGATGCAGAGGTCAGTGACACCATTCTATTCATGCTGATTTTGAGACCAGCAGAATTCAGTCATTGCTGGATGGACCAAGATTAATTAATTCTTATCTACCCCTGTGTATGAGGTACAAAGAGTTTTGGAAAAAACATGAAGGCTACAACATTCAGCTTTTTAAAAAAACTTGCGAATAAAACCAAACCCAGGAGCTTGAAAACCTAAATCCCTAAATGTTAACAGGTATTGAGAACTACAGTACTTATTCTAAAAGCTAGTGACCTCTGTATTGTGTAATTTAAACATCAGCAACTCAGCTTGCTTCTGTCTGCTTCGTTGGGGCATAATTTAATGTGCCAAACCACAAACTCTATCCATGTAGCACGAGTCTAGAACCATTTAAAACAACATAAAACAAATAATGGCATATACATTTATAATAATTGGCTTACAAATTCTTCATCATCATTGCCCTCATGACTTGACTGGGTGAAGATGGCTGCTATTTTTCTTCTGCTTTTTGTTTCTTCTGTCAGTATCAAAATAATGTCATCACCACAATCTGCCTGTATTTTCTGTCACTCTCAGCCAGTGGTCAGACCAATCTATACTGGCATTTCAGTTAGCAAAATTAATACAAAGCCCTTTCATTAATGGATAACCAAATCACCATTTCTCTTAGGTAGTCATACTCCTTGTCAGTTCCCAAGAACCCTGCATCCATGTACAGAAAGGGGAAAACAATGATACATCCTAAATGGTAACAACATTGACAACAGATCAGTAATACTCTTAATAGTCTTCAAACTGCTTTCTTTTGAACAAGATCAACAAAAGAAATAAATTTGCTTAGACTTTTTAAAAAACTGCACATGTTGAAATTTCAAGTCAAAATAAGGGGCACACATGCTATGATCAAAGTGCAGCTGCTTGCTTAATCCATCAGGAAAATGATGCAAACAAAAGCTTAGATGAACAAAATTACAAGAATTCAAATGTTCAGGCTATAATTTTTATTAACTGAAAACCAGAGTGTGCTTTTCAAATAACTGCAGAGAGATAAAATAATATGCAGATATTAAAATGCTGATGGGTTCCCAGCTTCAAAATATTTCACTGAAAAAGCTATTAAAATCTACCATATAGCAAATATAGTTTCTTCCTAGTGATTGGAGCTACTTTCGCTTCACAGCTGCTGAAGAAACTGTCAGATTGTTTGGGTTATAGAACACAGAGAGTGCAATTTTTTTTTATTAAATGCCTTGTGCATCTAATTAGTTATTTAATACAACCAATGGTGCAAGCAGTCAAGTGGAACAGGTCTTATTTACTAAATTTAATGAGGTAATTTGTTAGGAAAAGTTACTGTGAAATGCCTGAATAAAGAATGAACTAAAATTACAGGGTAAGAAAAACAGGTTATGTTCAGCTCAGATATATAAAATTAACCAGATGAACTGAAGACTTTCCCCAGGCTAGCAGCTCAATTTGAGAGCTGGGTCCATTGCTCAAATCTGAAAAAAAAATACTCATAGCAATAAAAAGTTCATATTTGAATTTCTGCAAATGTAGTTACATCAGCAAGAACCTGACACACTCAATTTACAAAGCCAGGTCATTTCTGCCAGCTCTGTTGAGTCTTTTATGTTGTCAGAGTAATGTAAAGTGCCTGCCTGAATACAGAAAGAATTCAACCTAAACTAATATTTAAAAACTCCTGAATCTTACAAAATTGGCACTGTAACAGGAGAGAAACCTATAGGGTGGGGGACACAAGTCTTTTCATCCACAGGCATGATAAGCATAGAGGAGCACTCAGAAAGCTGATTTGAGGAATATCTCCTCAAATTAAAAGCACTGAAGACACTGAACATTGATACATGGCTTGTTGAAGTATGTTGACAGGGAGTTTCACAAAATACACACAAAACTACAGGCAAGGATGCACCACCAAGGTCTCCCAAAAGAGATCTAAATTGGTGCCTGACATTTTGTCTTCCCAGGGTACATTCAGTGTCTGTTCCTGAAAGCAAAGTAGCACGTCCAGCACAACCTTAGTTTAACCCTAATCACTAACAAAGGTCAACAAACAATAGTTTTAACTATCTGACAGTTTGAATCTTGAGCACTGGAAAAAGGAATAAATATAAAAAATTTCCTTAGCGAAGTTCATAAACACAAAATGGCACTGGAAAAAGGAATGAATATAAAAATGGCCATAGTGAAGTTCATAAATGGCAAAATAAAGCCATAAAAAACTTTCACCTATATAAAATAATTAATATGTAAAATTCAAAAACATAACATGCAAGTAAACATTCCTTGGCAGAAGATCTCCTGTGGTACTTTGGTCCTCTTACTTTCTGACTTGCTACAACAAACATGGGATCATTTGGCAGCCATGAATTATTTTAAATATAGTCCAGCTGTGTAGCCCAAGCCATAATGGAAGAGGAAGACATGAACCATCTAACTAAAGCAGCCTTGGACACTAAAAAGGCTGATTTAATCCCAAACTGAAGATCTCCAAGGACAGAGACTTCACAATCTCTCTGGGCACCCTGTACCAGTGTTCAGTGACCCTCACTGTAAAACAGTGTTTTCCTTAGGTACACACAAATGACACATCACTGGCTCATGTTCAAATCTGGGCTTCCCCGGTCCTCTTCCACAAAGCTGCTTTCCAGCTGGGCAGCCCCCAGCATAAACTGCTACACATGGCTGTTCACCATGGGCACAGGACTTAGCACTTTTCCTTTTTAAGCTTCATGGAGTTTCTGTCCACTCATTGCTCCTGCTGAGGCACCTCTGAACAGCAGCATGACCATCTGGCACATCAGTCCCTCCTTCCAGATCGGTGCCATCAGCAAATTTCCTGAGGATACACTCTGCTCCATAATCCCAATCACTACTGAAGATGTTGCACAGGAGTATTGACCCCTGGGGTACACTGCTAGCTACTGTTCTCAGGTCAGGCTTTGAGTTGTCAGTCAGTCAGTCAGTCAGTCAGTCAGTTTTCAGCCCACACTTTGTCAGCTTCTTTGTGAAGATGTTACAGGAGACTGTTGGAAGCCTTAATGAAGTCCAGGTGGATGAAATCCACTGCCCTCCCTTCACCCCCCAAGAGAGTCATTTCATCACTGGCAGTGTCTGAGCATGATGCTCCCCTGATGAATCCATGCTAACTGCTGCTGAGGGCCTTCTTGCTCATTTTAAATGCTTTGAAAACACACCATTCATATTCAGTACTTTACTAGTTAAAAGTGAACACAGTTTAAGCTACTTTAGTGTAAATCCACACCAACTGAAAATCTATAATTTGAGTGTATAGCAGTTTTCTTCTGATTTCAGACATCCTGTTTTTTTTCCCAAGTTACAGAAAAGTAAAAGTCCTACTTGTACTTCCACACACATTTTCTCCCAGAGATATGTGGAGAAAAAGAAACTGATTCATCACAAATAATCCATGTACACTTGACATCAAGATCCTACATTTTTGAGAGATTTTCTACTAACCCTAACAAAATTCCCTCCAAAATCCTGTCCCCAAAGCTTTGGTCTCTAATTATTAGAATCTCAGCATGCAACCATAAGTAGACTAATCAAACAAGAAAAACTGCATTTCTTTTCAGCTAAGTATATAAATCCCACTCTCTCATGTTTTTCCTCCCAGTTAAGCAGTTTGCAAACTTGATAAAGCTTTGGGGGAAAAAAAACTCTATTAAAATTCTAGGACTCTTTCAGTCTACATACATTTTCAGGATAAAAATTTGTTACCTGAACTCTGGAATAAACATATCTAACAATATATGAAAGCCCTCAGCACCCTCAGGAAATTCTTCAATGACCTGAATGTGTCAAAAAGAGGGAGAAGCAGATGACCATACTGACAAAAAAGCATGAATGCTAAACAGAAGATCAACTACTTACAGTATCACTGCAAAGAGAGTATTTTTACCACAATTCAGTTTATGCTTCAAATAAAATTACTTTCTAAAAAAATCATTCATGAAACACCATGTATGATTTTGCTATATAACCTGTCAAAATCTGAAATACACCAGAAAACAAGAGCATTGAGTTCTGCTTAGAAAAAATGACAACCACAATGAACTCTGGTTTCAGATTGTGCTTTCTCTTATGAATAGTTTAATTTTCAGGAAAAGTCCCCAGAGATAATGAATAAGTAAGTTTAAATAAAATAAAATACTGAAAATAAAATACTGTTCTGTTTTTTTTCAGAATAAAATTATTTTTCAGAATAAAATTATTTAATTTCCACATCCCAGACAAAACCTTAAAAACAGTCTTGATTATTACAATAAATTTTCACAAGACAATGAGAAAAAACTGTGGTTTTATGTTGTCATCACAAAGCTGGATATAACTTCTAGTGTTTGTTACATAAGTTAGAAATTGAAACTTTAAGAGTATGGAGATGAACACAATACCAGCAATTACATATGGAAAACTAAAGAAGAAACTAGAGGGAAAAAAGTATTTTCTTTTTGTTACTTTTTTTTGTGGTTTTTTTGTGACTAAGCAGCAGCTATGCACAACTGTAAAGGAGACATTTTTGAACCATCACCAAGCAGTTAAATCCTGCTGCTACACTGATTCAACAGCTGCACAAATTAGCCTCACCCATTAGTAAACAGCTTTGTGCCTCTTCATTTTTTTTTTTAATTTTTGATGCAAGCAGTTGGTTTCAAGAGATACCTACTTCTTCTTCAAAATACAAGATAAGGTTAATTCTCTTTGCTAGGTTTTCAAGGACTACAAATAAAAACAAATACAACATTTTACTTGAACCTGAAAAAAACCCTCTGAAATTCTGATACTTATGCAACAAAGAGAATAGCATTCTTCAATTAAAAAAGGAGAAAGCTTTCTTCAAATTCATTTCCAAGCACTTCATATTATTTCATCAGTTGAGAGATTAGATGTGCGGGTGAATCGGTTTCCAAGGTAACTGGGCCAACCATGGGGAAGTCATCAGGGTGATAAGGAACTCAGAACATTTAGGAGGTACCACATGGAAACAGAAGAGAACCTGATGAACTGTACCTATTTAGATAAGCCTTATTTTACACAAGTGAAATAGGACAGATTAGAACAGTGTTTCTAATGTTTAAACTGCAAGTTCGTTAGCAGTTGCTGAACACCTGATGTGGGAGCAGAGGAGATGGTGTTTCTCCCTGAACACCACAAGCATGAGCAGAACAAGCTCTTCAGTGCCATGCAACCCAGGCTGCCTCCCAAGATTCTGCTGCAGGGCTGCCAGGTACAGGAAACCAGGGACATGATCCCAGCAGCAACAGGAAAGCTGGACAGTGTTTAAAACAACTGAGATGGAAGAAGTATGGGGTTTAGGTCTCCAGTTCCCCAGCTTAATTCCACTACAAATGCCACTGCAAATAGGTAAGCTCAACAAAATAGAACTTAAGAAGCCTGTTAAGGCTTTTTTTCTTTTTTTAGGTTTTAGAGATTAAGGCAATTCCATTTCTAGAAATACAGTTAGGTAACAATGCAGAAAAAAATGTTTTATTTATGTTTATTATTGTTGTCATTATTTTTATATGTTGTTTATATTTGTAATTTGTTATTTAAAGTATGTTTATTGTTACTATATGCAAACCTAATTATCAATAAATACAGTACTTAAGTATAGTACTTGACATTTGCAATTTTTTTATCTGGATGTCGTGATTCAGCAAATCTGCAAAAATTAGAAGGCACAAGTGTTTCAGCCATAAAGAAACCCATAATTATGAGCAAATTAAAACATAACACAGAGAAATAAAAATAGCTGGCCTTACATGGTACCTTCTAGGTGTTGTTCGCTTTTTCCTCCTACACAAATTGCACAACATACATCCATTTATATTATCAATCCACACTGAAATTTGAACTCAAGGCAAAACAAAATCAATATACACTTGTAGGCAAGGTTTTCATCTGAGGGCATTCAGATATGCACACAGGCAGACTGAAAAAAATATTATTTTGTATGCAAAACAGGCAAGTTACTCCCAGTCTGCACAGGGAGGAGATGACAATTTTCTTCTGTGAAGGTGGAAGAGAGGCTTTTTGGAAAATATGCTGAGTTGCTGCTAAGCATCTGCTGTTTCCCAGATGGGGCAGAAACTCCTGATGTACAGCCAGAGCCCAAGGACACAACAGAGTGATCACACAAGGGACAGTTTGTGTCAAGACCTAGACTGGGTAGTTCATTTCATTTATGTTAAGAACATCACACATATTGTGTGCACTTGGATTCACTTTTGTTACTCTATACTGTGGGAAACTTAAGTTTTCTTTTTCAGTGCTCCAAATAGCATTTCTGAAAGCTTTTGAAAAAATCTAGAAGAGGAAAGACCAGCTCATAATATCTGAAATACTTTTCAGAGCTCAATCCTGTAAGCTGCTTCTCAGCTGGAAACACCATGACGTACTGCACAAATCCAGGGGGTTTCTGTAGGAATAGAAACTGAAAAAGATTTGCACTCAGTGTAGATAGTCCTAGATCACACAAAGTTCTCACACACTTCTTGTGCACTAGTTTCTTAATTTGCAGTACCAGAGAAAAGTTTGATAGAGCAGTAAGATAATTCTACATAACAGGAAAAAATATCTTGTGCAGATTCAAAGACAAAATCCTCCACATTATATAATGCCTCTGAAAACTACTCATAGAAAACAACACAGAACACACTCTCTTAAGGTAGCCACACAGAGAAAAAAAAAAAAGGCAATACCAACCCTCAAACTTTTAGCTTGACTAGGGAGAATTCACTGCACTGGGGAAGAGTTGGTAATTTGTGTAGCTTACTAACAGCAGGATGCTACTGTCCTCTATCTGCCCACAATTTAGCAAAACAAAGAAAAAAAAACTCAAAAGCCTGTGGAACACAGCAGCACAAAAAACCCCCTCTAAGTCATATCATCCCATAAGGCACTTAAAAGACTGGCTGTCCAAAGAGCTTCATGATGGGATGGAATGATTATGTCAGCTTAACATTTCTGCACCAAGCCTCCCTGCACCCTCAGTCTTAGGTTAACACAGGAAGAGTCACCACATGTGCTGTGTAAACATGCTTAAAACCACCACAGGAAAAAGAAACTACACTACCTGTAAACTACATAAAACAAATATAGCTGCATCTACAGAAGGACATAAAAGTGAACAAGTCATCACTTCCAAATTTAAAAGAAAAACCTCTGATTCTTCAAATATTGTATTCTGAAAACCAGCTTACCAGAAACCTGCACTTGCATCCAGTGATATACAGAGAACAGGCATTTATTATTGCATACAGGACCCTATATACTCAATCTAATCATGAAAGGAATTTTGTCTTCAAAGTGGAAACTTTCTAAACTACATCCTTTAAATAAAATTCTGGGAAAGCATCAAATAAGTTCACAATCTCTTGTTGTGAGTAGTACATAATTATAAGCAAATTCTATAATCATCCATCAGCAATTAGCATTTGGAGAAGCAACCTCATTAAGGAAAATTTACTTGGCTTATTTTATTTAACACATAAAATAAGAAAAAATACATTACTACATTGTAAAGTAAATTAGTCTTTTATTGGGCACCAAACAGCTACAACTACACTGCTTTTGGTACCAACCTGTCTTATTTAATTTTAATCCAGGTACACTGGATTCATTTATACTGCTGCCTGCAGCAGTATATACACACACTCCTCATGGCTGTCCCCCTCCCCATCTTAAATCTTTTGTTCCCAGATCATAACTTGATAGCATTATAACAGTGAAAGGAGAACAGATTCTGGGAACTGTAATTTGTTGCCAACTTTTATTGGCCAAGCATATAATTACATCCATGAAAGATAGTATTTTCAAGGAAGTATCGAGTCACGTTGGACTGCTGCAGAGAAGAAAGTCAGCACTATCATAAAAACACCAGGAACTCAAAGCACGGGTTGAAGCCACTTTCTTTTACTTCCTCTATATTAATTTCTTTTACTTCCTCTATATTAATTTCAGTTTCAGTTCTGCTGAAGATACCATTGCCAACAAGCCCACTCCTGTCAGTCAGTTACATGTGAAGTACAATTCTGTCCACAGGACATTACCTACCTTTTTGTCATTTCTGAAACCTGGTTTCACAGGCAGTAAAGAGCTACAAGAAAGTGGGAGGTGTCTTTTGGAGATGTTGAGGACCACACAGAAGTTCTCTCAAATCACAGTGGTGTAGGAGAGAGCAGCAGTGCAGGCAGGAGGCAAGGGCTCCCCACAGGGGGCTGCAGGTCCAGGCTCCTTCCTCAGATTTCACTTGTACTTTTTGAATTTGTAACTATGTGAGTACATGTTGTAAACAGTGTGTAGTATCCTCCTTATGAACTGTAGTATTGTGACATCCATTCATCAGCATCATAAGACCCCCCCCCCCCAAATTTTTTTTACAGTTTTTATTTTCCATTAAAACTTGAAGGTCTTAATTCTACTCCTCCCTCTTCCACTTATCCCTATTGCATAACTGAGCACTATTTCATCTTGCTCTGTTTCTCTCCCTACTATCTGTTGTGCTCATTTATATTCATTATGCAGACAAAGAGA
The DNA here is from genome assembly GCF_027477595.1 of Haemorhous mexicanus. NCBI lineage: Eukaryota > Metazoa > Chordata > Aves > Passeriformes > Fringillidae > Haemorhous > Haemorhous mexicanus. The sequence continues at coordinate 24,693,053 of NC_082341.1, read as the reverse complement.
CATTCTAGCCACAAAGTGAATACCTCGATAAGGCCCTGACTGTCTTCAAGACACAAATAAGAAAGTCTATCCTGGTTAGCCTGGTTTTAAAATTATTCTAGCTTCTTTATTCATTGATGTTTTATTTATCTCTTCCCCCAACCTAGCCCTGGGGGAATGCTCCACACTGAAATTGCTTCAGAGTAGTGGAGTCAAATGTTAGCCTTTCTCACCTCCCAGCCACCAAAAAAAAAAAAAAAAAAAGCAGATTTCAACTCATACTGTGACTGAAGAAAATAGGATGGGAAGAATCCAGAAGAGGATTCTGGTTTGAGACACAAATAATATCTGTTATCACTAACTGGGGACTCCAATTCAGTAAAGTACTTACATTCCTATCAGCTGGTCAAGGAAAAACACAATATTTATGTACAGACTTAATAAAAAACCTGAGGTTGCTCATTTAAACCCCCCACAAAATCCAAAGGGCAATGAAGTTGCAGTGGGGTGGTGCTACACAAAGTAAGCACAAACATTGACCAAGGCCCTGCCTAGGGTCAGGAATCAATCTATTGAGCACTACAGTCTCTCTGACTTCTTCCAGCTTAAAGCCCAAGTAAAAGCTGGAAACAGATGCCTCCTTTAATCAGGGCTCGAGGCCAACAACTGCCTTCTGAAGGCAGGTGACTGTAGCATTTGATCAAAAACCCAAGAAAGATGTAACTCTCTTTGTGAAAGCCTATCCAGGACATGAAGATGACAGCAGCGATATAAAAGGCCAAGAGCCTGCAATGCTCATCCACTACATGGGTGTTAAAATTTAATTCCCCTTTTATCAAAGAAGCTCTTCTTAAAACTAACAGCTCCTTATCATTTCATTTTAATGACTCTTTCAGCACATCTCAGATCCCAAAGCTGCCTCCTCAGTGCCTAAAGGAAATGGTCGAAATATTAAGCTACACAGTTGTGTTTGTCCTTGTGTTCCTTCTAGTGCCAGGACCTGCAAAATCATCCAGTATAGACAGTTCTTTTGGTCCCAGGCTGAACTGAAATGATGGAAGAACACAACGTAATCTATGGTGCAATGTTTAGGCAGATGCTCCTCTAGAAAATTGTGGAGGTCCAAGTCCCCTTCCTATGCACATCTTCCAGAGATGGTTACGCCTTCTGTCAGCTCTTTTATTAATTGTATGGACCAGCCAAAGTTTTTACTAAAATGTTATTGCAGATTTTCAACACACCTGAGAAGCTGCTAGCCTTCATGAGATGATGTACACTGCACTCTAAGATCAGTAAGAAACCTCATTAAGTGCTAGCAAATAGCTAAATATAATATTGATCAGCTTAGAGGTGTGATGTGATCACACAAAGGAGACTCACTGGCTACTAAAGAAACCAAAAAACTGCTTTCAACTGAAGGCACCACAGCCTCTTCCTTTCACTACAGTGAATCTGTACCACTTGCTAAAAGCTGTCAGGCAAAAATGACAGGATTTTTTTTTTTTGTTATCCATGCAATGTACTGATAATTATGAATTGTAAGTCATTTCCTTTATTAATAAAACAGCTTTGCATCTCTTTGAATATTAACAGATATTGAAACTATTTCCAGCAAAGCATCGGTTCATGGTTTCATTAGAGATCTACCTGAAGCAGACATTTGCTGACACAATTCTTGTAAGTGGATGAAGAGACCATCCCACCAGTACTTAGTATAATCAGACAGCAGACTACATGTACAGTGCACTGTTTTAGGCTCCTTGCATAACAGACTACAATTCCCAGGGCTAGTTGCTTTGGGAAAACAAAGACAAAGCACAGAATAAAGGCCCACAATTGTTGTTCTTATCATAACTAAAGAATATCCCACAGTCTCACTGCTACATATCCTACAATATGCTAAAAAATATCCTACAGTCTCATAGGTGGCAAGTCCACTGGCAATTAATGCAATGGTTCAGTCTTACCTTCTAATAATCATAATCATGTTTCCAGTTTCAAGAAAAATTCCCCTAAGTCATCTCAATTTAAGAAGCTTTTTAACATTGTCACCTGATTTTGCTGTATTACACTACTCTCTAAAGTTCTGTTTGTTCCAAACTTTCCAATTCTGTTACTTGCTGTCACACATCCATGAGAAAAGGAAGCACTGCCTGTTTTGCAACCCTCCTAATGCCCACTCTGTTCAGCACTTCTGAATGCACCATAAGATCAAAAACATTAATAGCTGTGCATTTCTTTAGGTCACTGCCATCATCACGTCTATCCAGGTGTGCTGTTACAAATGCACACTGATCACTTATTTTTTATTCCAAATGGTGCAGAAAAGGACTCAGTGATGTTGCAATGATGGTTTCCAGCATCATTGTCTGCCATTCTTACAGTATAGTTTGCAGTCTGTAGTACAGGAGTACAGGGGTGCTCAGGAATCCTTGCATGCAAGCTCAGTGCTCTCAGTCAGAGTCCATGGTATAATCCCTAGAAATCCATTACCACTACCATCTGAACTAATTTACTGATCAAGTTCCTGATAGTAACATGATGAAGGGCTGCACAATGTCTAGGAGTCCCAAAAATATCTTATTTCTGGTGGTGACACTGATGTCCACACCAAATATACAAATACGGATGTAAGCAGAAGCAGTTCTTTCAAAGTAAGATGTTTCAAATGCAATTTATTGCATGACTGCGTTTTCTTCACTTTAGAAAAGTAATAAAATCTGAAACCCCAAAAAAAAAATCAAACCCCAAAAGGGGTATGAGGGACAGTCCTCCTTTTCATCTACTGCTAGTGGTTTTTTTCAAGTATCGAGACAAAAGATAAAATTTTGACCTTTATTTTCAAAGTAATCCTAGCCAGTCATTAAATGACAACTATTATTCATCAAGTCACCAAGTGATGCTGTATCTTAGAATTCCAGTGCTAATAAAAGACAAAGAATTTCATCTAGTATTTCATGATTATAGTACCACTCTTGTTTAGAAGAGAACAAAAAAAATACCTAATATCAGAGAGAAGTCGTGACATACTTACCTTTAACAGACCTTTGCTACATCCTCCTGGCAGGTTTACCCTGCACTGCAAAAATTCTTGCAGCTAAAGAAAGCTCCATACCCTTGGGAGCATTATGTTTGCAATGTAAGAATAAATTACAGAGTTTTTAAGGCAAAAAAATTATCTTTCAAACATTCTGATTAATTACCACTACAATATTTTAGTAGTCAAGTATCTGCATACACAAATAATTTTGTTTCAATTCTTATTTTTCTTGGTGTACAAGTGTATCCTCCAAAAAGTGGTGGCAGTAGATTTGCCTATAAGTTGGTCAGATGAAGCAGATACACCACACAACACAGACCAGAGAAAACACTTTCTCCTCTCAGGTCTCAGACACAGTTTTAAGGAAAACTGTGACAGAACATGTGGCACATCTAGATTTTGTTGTGTCCCACACAATAAAGAATCAAGCTATCAAATGCAAAGCCTGAGATCAAAATAATCTCTGGACAGTACAAGAACCAAAAAATGAACAGTATTCACTGAGCCTCTATGGATATGAAGCTATATATTACACATATTATTTACTCATTATAAATAATAAAATACAATTTAAAAAATCTACATATAATGCTGCAACAAAAACTTGGTGGAGAAGATACCACAGTAAATTCTTGACTCGAGTGATGAAAAAATTATAAACTAAATGATTAAAAAAGCTTCATTGCTGTCTCTTCAATTTTTTAATACAAAGTAAAATGTCAAGTATGTAATCCTAGAAAACAAGCAAACTGAGGATAGAAGGGGAAATTCTGTCGTAGGCTACCACAAAACTGCAGCTCTGGAAGTGTCCAGAATCAATGGCAGGGGAGTGGGTGGGGGGCCTGGGGAAGGGAGGAGGAAAAAGATTAAAAAACAGAGACTATATTTTAAAACCAAAAAATCTCTTCAATGCTCAGGTAGTCAAGTGAGGCAAAATGGTGAAGTAAGAGTTCAACTGTGTATTTTGGATAATGCTATACTGAAGGACTACCGATGCAGCAGGAAGCAGCCAGCTCTTAAAGAAAGGCCAAAAACCTGCCCTGTGGCTTCTTAGAGTGCCAAAGGCTGCGAGTGAAGTGCTGCCAAGTACCACTGGCGTACGAAAGCTGGAGCAGGACCCTGCCGGGGCACAGCGCCGGGAACTGACCCAGCCCTGACACAGCCTGCGCCCCCACCCCAGCACCCAGCTGGGGCACCAGACCACCCCTGGCAAGCCCCTGGGCTTCTCATGCTGGATTTAGCTTCCAGCAGCACAGCATTCTCAAGCTAAATCCAGCTTTCTCAAACTCAGAAACTTGGAGCTCTTAATGGAACAGATTAACTACAGTGGTTCTTCGGGGCTTAGAGACACAAGTGACCCTTTGCACTAGGAAAATAAAATGAATAAAGTAAATCATATAAGGGCACAAGAGGCTTGCTTTAGTAGAATCATTTTTAAGCCAAAGGAGTGAAAACAATTTATTCTATTTGCTATCTTTTATACCCCTTTTTCAAAGAAGTATTCAAAAAACTTCTCACTAACCTCTCTTATGTTTCAGAAATGGCTGCTGGTAATCTCCAGACATACACATTGATCTGTGTTCTGGGAATTGTTCAGCTTTACAAGGGCAGCAAAATGCCTCTCTCCTTCACTACTGGAGATATAAACTAGATACACTAGACAAAATCAGCAACTTGGTACATTTTACAAAGTGAGTAATTCAAAGATTTCACTTAAAGTGTACAACCCAGCATGAGATTATTTATTTGTTTAACCACAGCTTTTGAATATTTGGGCATCAGATCACATTCCCATTCCAATCAAGGAATTCCCACTCCAATCAAGGCTTACCCCAGCCATCCAGACCTCAGCTACTACTAAATGCACAGTGTTGGTGGGCTTTCCCTCTGCCACAAATGAACACTACTCCTCAACAGTTTTATTTTTGTATAGGCAGTTTTAAATTTTTCCTTTTCCTCATAAAAATTAAACTCATAATATTTGTTTAAATATTTCCCAAAAATCTTTTGCCTTATTAAATGTTGCTTAAAAGGTTAGTCAATCTGCTTATGTATACAACAAACTATGTCCCAAAAAACTCCTTAAAATCCTTTCCTAGCTGTTTCAATTAGCAGTGGTGGGCCTAGCTTCTCATTCTTCTCATTAACAGGAAACATTAAAAGACTAGTTTCAATCCTTAAACTTGATTATCTGTAATTACAAAGTAAGAATTTAGGCTTTATGCAACGAACTCTTACTAAAATACTCATATAGATTTAAACAACATTAACTATCACAATCAAACCTACTGGAGCTGCTGCACCACCTTTAGATTTACAAAACCATGCAGTCTTAAAAGCTGATAAATAATACAAGAGGTCACTTAGTATATTTTACAAATAATAAAATTAAGGTAATTTATCTTGGCTGCAATTTAGCTGCTTCCTTTCCCAAAACTCACAATTAGGAAAATAGTTTTTCTCTGATCTAAATGAAGCAACAGAACCACATGATGGCTCAAACTGGAAGTGATCTACCAAGGTCATCTGGTCCAACCCCCAGCTAAAGCATAGCACTCCATGCCCAGGACCATGGCCAGATGGCTTTTGAGTATCTCCAAGGATGGAGTATCCATAGCCTCCCTGTTAACCTGTGCCAGTGCTCAGTCACCCTCACAGGAAAAGAGTTTCCTGATGCTCACAGGGAACCTCCTGTGTTTCAGCTGGTGCCCACCCTGCCACTGGCATAACTGGAAAGAGCCTGGCTCTGTTTTCCTTGCACCCTCCCTTCAAGTATTTATATACATTAATAAGACCATTGAGTCTTCACTTCCCCAGGCTCAGCAGTCCCAGTTCTCTCAGCCTTTCCTCACAGGAGAGATGCTTCAGACCTGTAATCATCTTAATGGGCCATCACTGGACCTTCTCCAGTCTCCTGTGCTGGGGAGCCTGGAATAGGGCCCAGAACTCCACACGTGGCCTCAGTGATATCAAGGAGGGATCACCTCCCTTGACCTGCTGGCAGCACTCATGCTAACCCAGCCCAGAACACAATCAGCCCACCTTGTTACATGAGCACATGGCTGACTCACGTTCCACTTGATGCTGTCCAGCACCCTGGAGCCTCCTCTGCGAAGCTGAAGAGGATCCACCCTCTGGATGGTCCCAAGAACACGATGCACAGAGCCAGGCACAGGACTTTGCACCTCTCTCTGCTGAACTTCATGAGGTTTGTGGCTTCTCACCTCTCTGTTCAGCCAGTTTCCAACCTACCTCACTGTCTGCTCATCTAGCCCATACTTAACAAGCTTCTCTGTGAATATGGTGAGTTAAAAGCCTTACTGAAGTGAATGTACTCAAAGCCACAGCTCTCCCCCCACCTATTAAGCCAGTCATTTCTTTGCAGATGGTTATGAGGTTGATTAGGCACAACTTCCCCTTTTTTTCCCCTTTTAGGTCACAAGGTCAAGTCTTACTGGTAATGACTGTGTCACGCATTGCAGTAAACCACAGTGTGTCTCAGCAGTTATTTTGGATCTACAGCTGTTAAGCTTGGAGAATTTTTCACTGGCCATACACAAAGAAAGAGAAAAGAAAAAAAAAAGAATAAAAAAAGAGGCCCTCTTTTTAATGGTATTTCTCTCCCCCCCAACTCAAATATTAACATGAAAGAAATGTGCAAAACATCAAGGAAGCATTTTTCAGTCAACCTACTAAATTAAGAAAGATAAAACTGAGCAACTACTTCAGAGGAAAATGGCTGGGCAAAAGGGAATAAAGAGCTACATGGTCTGGTAGTCTCTTCCTATCAAATGTCATACTGAAACATTCTCATTTGTGTTAGTGCACTTTGCCACACTGCTAAATTACCAGCTTTTTTCAAGACAGCTCTAAACCTCTGGATTAATGTGTTCTCTCTGCATTTTTTCCCTTGCAAAAAATACAACACTAACATATTTTGAATATTCTATTTAAACAGTCTATGCACAATGAAATCTACTGGGCAATCACTCTTGGGCTTTTAAGAAGGTAGAATTAAAAGGTATGTCAGATTCTACACATCTAAGGAATCTAGAGTATGTCAGTACCGAAATATATCACCATCCATCTTAAAGATGACTGCAAGCTTATAAAGATGTAAAGATGATTACAAGCTAGATAAAAAAAAAAATCCTAATGCTTTATCATAAAGGCCATGAATTAGATGAATTAGAGAGGAGTTTGACAGCATGACTTTTAAAAGCCTCTATAGTTTATTGCTTTCAAACAACTAATGCAAAATACAGTGATTTTATCAAATGGAAGTCCCCAGGTCTACATGCAGCATAGATTGAATACTGGAAGATATCCTTTCAGTGTGAACCAGCATCTTATGCCCTTGAGATTATTCACTGAATATTAAGGCAGATGGAAACTGCAGAGTGGAACATCAGAAGTTACAGATGTGCACAGACTAAGAAACACAGCTTTATGTATAACAGCACAAGGCAAACAGGTCTTGGAGATAAATTCTGCATTCACACCTTCCACTGACTTTATCATATGGAATTATCTGAGTGATCTGATGGGTCTCTTAAATCAACTCTCGTAACTAACTCAAGTAAAATTAGCTTCTCCCAATAGAACTTTCTATATACCACAGAATAACATCCATTACTTTGTACCATTTAATTATAGGAATGTCTGGTACTCTTTTTAATAGATTATTTGTGGTCTTCAAGGTCAACAGAGCTAAAGGTAATTGCAACACTTAAAAAAATTAACAGACACTACTATGCAACACAGTAGTCTATCAGGAATGAAGGAAGAGTGCCTTCTATTCAAATTCTTTAATCTTAGGTTGAAAACATTCAATTCCATCTTAAAAGTGGAATGCTGCCACTTAGTTTTCCGGTACCTTTTCATTTGAATACAGAAATGCAACGATCCTTTTCAGGCCTTGTGCATCACTCAATGAGCAAGATAAATTACTTAAGGCCCCTGTTTTAGAATAGAATTAACCAAGACACATAAGAGCATCAAGTTGCTACAGCTCTTCCTGCAAACCCACATGCCTGAAGCAGAATCCATCAGACACGGTCCAGATGAAGTCTCCTTGGTGAGTTATAAAATGACATCCATAATTCCCTACTGCTTCCAAAGTATTTTGGTTCATGTTATCTCAAATGCCATTTGCCTTCCTCACAGCTGCATCACATCACAGGTTGCTGCTGTCATTTTATGAGAGCAAGTCAGAGTGGCTTTCTCCTTAGCTGTCATCCCCTACAAATGAGTCACTAGTTTACTGTGAAAGTTCTTAGCTCATGAATCCATCCCCACTACTCAAGTCCTTGCAGTCACCCCTATTTTGCTGTAATCCTATGCAATGATAAGGCTTCCCCACTTTCTGCCAAAAGCAAGTGTCATTAGCGTGCTCCAACTTCCTGAGACAGAACTACTGAAATTTTTAACACAGTCTTTTATCTTATCAAAGGCAGATCCTAATTTAGTCTGGCATATACTACCTCTGATAAATCCATTTACATGTATTCCATTTGCCTCTCTGCCTTTGATTCTTTAAAAAGTGCTCTCTATTGCTTTGCTATGGGGAAAAAAAAATTAGTAATTTTCAGGCAGCCAGAACCATCTTTCTTCTGCTTTCTGAAAAACAGCTATTAAATTTGCTCTTCTGCAGTTAAATACCATTTCTACTTTGACAGTGCTCTTTTAGTTTTGAAATATATGCTACAAGATTTTCTAAAACACAGCTTCTTTGACCAAGCCCCATACAAACCTGAGCACTAGGAACCTGTAGGTTTCTTCTTCATTTCACTATATGAATTTCCACAATAAACTGGGGGTGATAACTCTGACCATAACTTCATACTCACTGCATAACACCCACCCTCCTTTCTTGTTGAATTTTAATGGATGAATAGCTTTTTACTACTTGAACTATTTTCCTTTACAAGGTCAAACTCAGCTTGACTTCTGGCAACTTCTTAGTCACATTTAAGACTTTTGAACTCTTATGACATTCTTCATTTTGAACTCTTATGACATTCTTCATTTTTTCAACAACCACTTTTGCCACTCCTTCCAAGTTCCTGGCTAACTTATGATGTTCTCTTTGGCTGACTTTTCTTCTGATTAGGTCTGCAGTCATTCTGCTTGTATAGTCTGCTTTTTCTTGGGATGAAAATCCTACACACTTTTTCTAATTCTGAATCAAAGAGTTCCCTTTGCTCTTTGGTTCAGCTAATTTCAAACCATTTCCCTACAGTTTCTCAGTCTGCATTTTTGGAATTCAAAACCTTTAATTAGAAAACCCTTTCAATTTAAACCACATAAACCTCTGATGCAAATAATTTAATCCAAATTCTGTTTCTACACACAGTCCTTCTAGAATGCCCTCAATACTTATGAAACCCGGGTTCTAGGCAACATTATTTGTTTTTAGTTCAAGAGCTACATGTGTGAATACTGCACCCAGGAATTGCTGATCCCCAGAATAAGTAGTGAAATTATGACTTTTATATAAGAGTTAAAGACTCCACAGCATATTGTAACAGGGAAATAACTTTATTCCATTTACTGTAGCCCAATAATTCCATATATACTTAATACAAGAAAACCCTTTTGCACCTGAAATTGTGTGCAAAAGACTCAGCAGTGAAGGCATAAAACTCCACAGCAATAATGAGGTATCTTTGTTCACCACAGTGACTGAATCAAAATAGTAACTTCTGAAATGCTTTATCCCTTCACTATTTATTATCTGAGTGCATCCAGTCTCTGAATCCTTAATACTTAATTCTCATATACAAATACATACAAAAGGTTCTGCCTTTCATAAAAAGATCTTCCCTAGGAGCATATTACCAGAGCAAAGAACCTGGTTTTTACACTGTTATTATTTACGAATAATCCAAGTTAGCAGGACAATCCCTGCAGTACAACACATTTTACTGTTAAAGTCAGTAGAATTCCCCATACTTGACACACCTGGAAAAAAGTGTAAGTTCATTTTATGCAGCAGAATAGACATGTTCCAAGCTACCCAGCCAATAGCTCTGCATGCCAAACTACTTCACACATCGAGATGAATGAAATTAATTACCAGCTTGCTGTCCACATTATGAAATTTAATATGAGCATAAAAATTCAGTGATATATTCAACACTACAGGAGTCAGAGACTAAGCCTACCTAATACTTAGTTTCATGCTTTAGCAAAAACTATCATCCACTCCTAACGTTGTAAACAAAGCATGAGCCCTTATGGGGAAGGGAGCACACAAGACTCAGAGATACTCGTGACATATGTTAGGGGGTCTGCAAGAGCTTACAAAATTTTATTAGTAAATTATGCCCACCCTGGAGACACGTTTCTCACTTTCAATGCCAATTAGCTATCGTGGGCAGTTTGATCTTCTAGACCCTTCTGGAAAGGGTTGGAGAGTTTTACCAGTCTTTGCTGGTCGTTATGATCACCAAATGATGACCAGTCTTGATGACGGTGTTGACTTTTGGTCAGCATTTCAGGGCCAATTCTCAACCTCATTCCTGCACTTGTGATGTATGGCGTTGTGCTTATCTCCAGGATCCCAAACCAGAACACTACTCTCAGCAAAGTGCTGCCCTTCCTTTGTATGGCCCCTTCTTCAGAAACATCCTTATCTTTCTCACAGAATATTATACCAACAATCCTTGGTTGGCTCCACGGCTATCTGGCTGTCGGTGTTCGAGGACAAATATTAGTTCTCTTATCTTCTAGGCTTCTGCACGGACACAGGAGCTGAAGCAGTGAACCAAATTTAAGGAAAACAAAACAATCTTTCAGAAAGAGGTACACATCTTTGTTTTATCTGTAAGCTTTCATAAATAACCCATTCAAAAAGTGGATGAATTTCTCAGATTTCATAACCATTTCAACTCTAACAAAGCCTCAGGGTCTTTCTGCAACTCCTGTCTTCCATACTGGCCTTGAACAACAAGTGTCCTACATGCACTGTGACTACTTTATAAAATCACAGGCTCACTGGGATGGAAAATGTCGAGATCACTGAAACCCAACTCAGTATTCATTTAAGTAAAACACACATAGAGATGACAACTTTGGACTGTACAGTGCCTGTACATGGGTAACCGTCTCCTATGGTTCTTATGATCCAAAAAAGTTCATCAACACTTTAACAATATATACAATGCTGAGCATTGCATCAAGCACAGAAATGCTTCTTTTTTACACTAAGACTTGAAAGTGCTTTCAGCATACTTTATTATGATGGCTATTATATAAAGAATAATGATATTTTAGATTAAATATTTCCAACATAATTAGTTCCAGATTGTTTCAGATTTTTTTCTCTGCCACTATTTAGATTCCTGAACACATTTTGTTGGGGCAACCCCTCTAGTATCAATATAAGCTGGGGGAATGAAGAGACCAGGAGCAGCCCTTCCAAGGACTTTGGCATGCTGGTGGATGAGAGGCTGGACATGACCCAGCCATGTGTATTCACAGCCCAGAGAGCCAAACGTGTCCTGCTGGTGAGAGAGACCCCACCTGGAACACAGCACCCAGCTTGGTGTCCCCACTTCAGGAAGGACATGGACTTGTTGGAGGAGGTCCAGAGCAGGGCCACCGAGGTTATTAGAGTGATGGAGCACCTTTCCTATGAGGAAAGGCAGAGATAATTGGGATTGTTCGGCCTGGAAAAGGGAAGGTTTTGGGGTGACCAAATTGCAGCCTTTCAGTAGGTGATGGGAGCCTACAAGAAAGATGGAGAGAGACATTTTACAAGGGCTTGTGATGTCAGGACAAGGGGGAATAGCTTCAAACTGAAAGAGAGTAAGTTTAAATTACATATTGGGAAAAGATTCTTCACTGTGAGGGTGGCAAGACACAGGAACATGCTGCCCAGAGAAGCTGTGGATACCACAACCCTGGAAATGGTCAAGGTCAGACTGGATGGAACTGAGCAACTTGGTCAAGTGGAAGGAGTCCCTGCCCATGGCAGGGGGGGATTGGAACTAAATGATCTTTCAGATCTCCTCAGAAATGAGGAATAACTGAAAGAAAGACTCATTCCTTAAAATTATTTTTATAAGAAGTTTGTAAAAAAATTTCAAAGCAACTCTTAAATACAAATTTCATTTATGTTCTACACTAAACTATAATCACAGCACTTGTAAATTTCCTTCAAAGGTGAGAGAGAGTACAAGTTCCAATTCTGGAAGACCTTTTGAACAAGACATGATCTGGAAAACTGAAGTATTGCGGGGTATAAAATTCAGTCATGCTGCCTGCCAAAAGAGAGGAAGAACAGTAGGAGGCATGGGCACTAGTGATTTCATTCTCTTCATATGGAATTAGCAGAAGGATGGAAGAGCCATTTGCTATATATCTTCTTTCATGTTACCCTCTCTTCCACCTACCCCCAAAACCCAAGAGAGGTCTGCAGAGATGCCCCTTCACCACTGCACCCTAAGGAAGCTTTACAGAATGCTAAAAACTGCAGCAGCAGCTTGGGCCAAACCCCTTCACAGCACCACAAGTCCCCTGCTGTCTGCCATACGGTTTGATCACACAGTACCCAACCCCTTGGCTGGTGGGACAGAGTCAGTGGAGCAGAAGGTTGCAAAAGGAAGCTCAGCAGGAGATACAAATTGCTGCTAACAGCTTTAAATGGTTTAACCTGTACCTGGTGCCAGAACTCAGGCACCAACTGAAGATGCAGCCATTAGCTATCCGGGCAGCAGAAACTATGGACTTGGAAAGAGAAAAGGTGAACATTACTCTTCATCCTAATTCAACCCAGGATGGAGGAAGCACAGCTCAAAAAACGACTTATGATTTGGACAATCAATACATTTCCATTTGTTACGGTGTGGAAAGCCACGAGCTTTCTGCACTACAGGCAAACCATGCCCAATTAGCCCAGAGTGTCTGGGAAGCAGTACATGACACAATCCTCAGGAAACACTGCAAAACCAATGAAAAACCAATAAATCAGTGAGTGCTGGGAGTGCTGGGGGGGGGGGGGGGGGGGGTAGGTGGGGTGGGGGGTTGTTTTGTTTCTTTGGTAGCAAAGCATCCCTGGAAAAACCCGGGTATGTTTTTCCTTATCCCATTTTCTTAACTTTTTCACCTCGTCCACTTGCCCTGGAGAGCTTCAGTTCTATCCCTGAGCACAAACACAATACCTCAACACAAGAGCAGGCCAGTGCTGATAAAGGCCTCTATATCACTACATAAACAGTCCTATGAACAGCTACAGAAATGTTCACATCCCTTGTTTAGCAACACACTCCATTGCTGTGTCCACTGCCACTCTTGGGCCCTTTTGTACTCATTTTTATTAACAGCACCAAGCTGATTTAAGCTCCCACAGACACACATAACTGCTCACGTCAGCAATATCACACTCCAAATACCTAGAAACTCTCCAAGCCTACAGCGGTCTCTGGGTAGTCACCTGCTCCTAAAGGGACTTTCAGCAGAGATGAAATCAGCAAATATATCCCATCATCCTAGAGCAGAGCAAATGGCCCATGGAGCAT